>NW_024506221.1:2018338-2170455 GCF_017590055.1 Onychostruthus taczanowskii | reverse complement strand
TGGGGGGGTGGGGGGATCCCGTGTCACCGCCGCCACCCTCCGCTGGATCCATTGTGAGGAAATTGCCATTCGCCGGCAGCGGCGGCACATCTGGGCGGGCGCATCTGGGCAAACAACATCGGCTCCTGCCGCCTGCCTCCAACGTCCTCCAACCGGCCGAACGGATCTCACCGGGCCGCCGGGGAGGCTCCTGCTCGTCAGCCCCGGGCTCCTTCTTTCGGGCTGAATTTTAAAAAAACCCTAGCAGCGCGGGGGGTGGGGTGGGGTGGAAATAAAGGCTGCTATTTTTTTCCCCTGGGATTTATTTCATGGGGATGTGTTCAAGACAAGAGAGGATTCAGAAGGATATTGACGTTGTGATCCAAAAGTGCAAGGCGGAAAAGGACTGCCTGTTTGCAGGTGAGTTTGTCCCCGGGCGCCAGGTTGGCGGCGCGGAGGCTCCCGTCGCCGCCGCCGCGCCCGACCCGGACCGCGCTCCCGCCGTGCCCGTGCCCTTCGCCGCCGTTCCCGGCCGCGGGGCCGCTCTCAGATCCCGTCTTCCTCCTCTCCTTCCGAGGGCATATGAGGGCAGAGGAGACAGGGCGCCGGCCGGGAAAGGGGCGGGCGGGGTGGGGGGACGGCATCCCGAGCCGGGGAGCGTAGCGGTGGCCGCACGCAGCACCGGGAGCGCTGGGGGCGAGCCCGAGCCCGGCGCTGCCCGCGGGGGTTTCGCTACGCGGCTGTTCCCGGGCGGCCCTCGGCGCCTGCCCTGATCCCCGGCCCCAGGCCGGTGGCACGCCCAGCCGCACACGGGGCCCTGTCCGTGCCAGCGTGCCCCGCCGCCCTGCCCTGGGGAGCGGCGGCGCCCCGGCCGTGCCCGTGCCGCTGGCCATGAGCCGTCGCAGGAGCCCGGCTGTCGGCTGCCTGTTGCCGTGTGTGACAATGGAATTCCCTGGCGTTGCCATAGCACCGGGCACTTGTTGCGAGGGGCTGGGGGGAGATGCTGCATTTCCTCTGGCTCACCCCGACTCCCTCTCCGCCGCCCCCGTGTCGGGAGCTGAATGCTGCTCCGTAAAACCTCGGCTACTTCAGCCAAAATCAAGACAAGTTGTAATAAAGCAGTTCTTTGTCTTTCAGATTTCAGGTACTCAGACTCCACCTTTACCTTCACCTATATTGGAGGCTCCAAAAGGTACTTTCTTTACAGTAGTAATGACTCCATTTCCTGGTGGCAGTAAAATGCAGTGGTTCAATAACGTGGCAGGTTTTTTTGTTTCCTTGTCTTTTGCAAGGATGATTAAATCATCAGCCTTCGTGCAAACGTAAACTGAGGAAGAGGTGTGGAGGGAGGTGATGAGAAAGGTGATCCTAGTCGTCAGAGGCTCCTTCCTTGGAGTCCTGCTCTGTGAAGCTTTTTGTCTTTGTTTTTTTTCTCAATTTATGTAGAGACATAGAATTCCTGCCATATGTAAACCTAACAGAAACATTGCAAAGGCATCAATGTATGGTGTAAAGTTAACTAATGTTAAAAAACTGGGGAAAGTTAATAACAAATAGGCCAAATTTCACATCAGCAGCTTACTTCAATGCATGAGAGCCATATTTGGTCCTATGGCAGATGCAAGGCTGTTTACAGTTGACCAAATTAAATTCCTGAAACGTTAAATGAAATGTCAGTATAACCTAGAAGGCTAAAAAAAATGTATTGAATGTTTAAATACTATTTTAAGTGGATCCAAGCTTGTGGTTGTGAATTGGATTGTACCTGTACACATTTTCAAAATACATTTCAGCATTCATTTGTTGTGCTTGTTTTTAAAAGGAAATATATGTAGAAGCTTGAACACATTCTTCTGGTTTTCTTGATTGTTAGTTTTAAGGTGTTACAGTAAAAGTAAATGGTAAGTTGGTCTCTTTTAGCTAGATTTTAAAATTTTGATGTAGCAAGAAGTTTTGCATTTATTTTTTGGTTAATTTTTTTTAAGTAATTCAATTTCTCTGGGATCTTGGTCAGTTATTTTTCTTTTGCAGGGTACATCACATTAAAGTACTGCATTCTTTTGTATTCTTTGTGAGTGAACCTGTCAGTGGAGGCAGCACTCCCACAGCCATTGATGCTCCCTCTATGCATACTTTAGGATCTGGCTGTAGGACCAGACTCCCAGATGGTCCCCAGGCTCACAGAGTTGCTCAGAAAAATGTTTTCCCACCTCACTATCTTACCACTTCCTACTAAAGGAAAGGACAACTTCTGTCATTTTCAGTGAAGTAGAATATTTCACCCAGTATCTGAGAACCAATATATTTTTGGGTTGCTCATAGTGTACTTTTGCCTTCATTATTTTAGTATATGCTTTGTTTTGCTGTGGTTTTAACACATTTTCAAAAGGATTGATACTGAAACACAGGCCTCACGTGACATAAGCATAGCATAGGTATGAATTCACAAAACCTTAAAGGTGTGCCGCGTTTAGCTGTGATCATCTTTTCGAGGTGGGCCCAGCCCTGGTGGGCTAGGGTGATACGGAGGGAGAGGCATGTTAATTGTCATGAAAGGCAAGAAGAATGCAAAGTCATAAGTTTTGTTTTGATAGAAAAGAGAAGAATGTAATCAATAAAGCACAGTTATAGGAAAGCATAGTATCAGTTGGAAAATGTGATTAATATGATAGGAACTCTCTGCCATGTTTGTAATCCTAAAATAATGGAACCACAAGCTACATAAAATCCTAGCCCTTAAAACTGTACCTTTCAGATAAGGAAACAAAAAAGGGCAGGTGCCAGAATTGTAAAAGTATAAAAGCCTGTGTAAAATGAACCACAGTCAGCCATGTATATGGAGGTGCTAACCCCTGCATGTTCTCTTGTCATCAGTGAAGGTGTGCTTTTCTTTACAGTACCTGCTGTGGAGTAGATTCCTTCGAATCAATACAGTAAAAACTACTTAACAGAGACACCATTTATCATTTAACTAAAATGATTGAATTTGAAAGTTACTTCGAACTGTTCTCTGAACCAAATAGCATAGCAAGAAAACAGGAAGTTAAACCTGTTTATTGTTTCCATTTTCTGAGCTGGATAAAGTGAAAAGCCCAAGGGCATAACTGATGGCAAACAAACTGGTTTATCAATGTTGAAACAAAGTGTTGGCACTTGCTCGGTGAGAAACAGAAGAGGGCCTTACACTCCCCAGCCTTGAATTTTAACAGGGGTCAGCATTTGCTGGGGAAACTGATGGCTGAAAAACAGTCTCAGGACCTTGATGATTCAAACAACTGAGAAACAATCGCAATGCTTACGATTTGGTGGAAGCGGGTTGTTTCTTAGAGCACACTCAAATTCCACTTTCCTTTTCACAGTTCAAGCACATTAATAAACCCTCCTTTTAGAGGAGGGTTTTGTGTTCTCTGTGTTCCCTCCTTGTTTGTATTGTGATTCAGAAAGTTGTCCTGCAGTATTCCTGGTGTACAGTGGTGTACTGAGTGGCAGGCTTACAGCAGTAAGTTCTCATACATATAAAGTGTGTAAAATGAAAGCTATTCTGAACAAAACTTCAGCTTCTTGCATCAAAGGTATGTGAGTGGTTTCTTTTTGGAGGAGGTTCTCATGGAGCAGCAGTTATACTGCAACACGTGCAGCATTTGGGCAAGTCTCCAGTACAGGGTCACCAGCAGCGGCTTATACGTGGTAACAGTTTAGGAGAGCACAGGGTCATCCTAGGACCTTCTTTTTTGCCTTTGGGTATCAGTTTTTTCTTGCTGACACTGCTGCAGCAGTGCTCTTCCTGAGTGGTAACACCATTTTCTGGTTATTGCACTCAGGAGTTGTCCCAAAATGACACAGCCTCTTTTAGATCATGGTCATCAGCCAGTAGGCCCTGTTCAGTTACTTCAGATACTCAGCCCAATGACTTTTGTTTTTCCAGTCCGCAGGAGCACAAGCATTAGAGTAGTGGGCAGAGGAGTGGATGTTCTGACCAAGAAAAGGTCTGAATGAATAAGAGTAGAAGTGGTGTGTAAGAAAGATTAAAGTACTTTAGTACTCATTATTAGCCATGCCTCTAACTAAGAATCTTTCATGCTTTGTTTCCTTTATATATTTTTTTCTAGGTCAGTGTGTAATATGGCTTTGGTTTAGCCATAGTGGTTACATGAAAGAGCAGAAGTCCTTGAAAAAAGGCAATTTGTTTGAGAAGCAAGATTCTTTGGCAAATGAAGATACTAGCAAGTTAAATATCTCTGGGTTTTCCTCAACATACTGTAGCTGCCTCTGGTGCCCATTATGTTTGTTTATCAGTGATCTTAATTTATAAACCCAGGGCTAGGTTAAGAGTACATCAGGGTAAGTCCATGGAAGTCAGTGTACCAGTATTATTTCAGTTATTATGAGGACCTAAGGTTTAGTTGTGCTTTTTTTGCCTTCAAACTGCTAAGTTTATCTGTGTGAGATTTTTTTTCTTGGGACTGGCTTCTCAGGCTTTATCTGATTTTTCCCTTGTTGCTTGGATTGATTGAATAGCCTCTTCCTGCACTTTTGAAATATTAAGGTGGTACATAAGCATGCTGCAGATCCACCAAATAGATAAGTCTGATACTGAGGACATTTATTATTGCTTACGTGGACTTAACTTGTAATCCTATAGTAAATTAGTACTAGTTCAGACAATCCTTTTAGAGTGTATTCCTTAATGCACTGTGTTTACACTTCCAAATTATTAGATCTGTTTGTCACTGCAGAGATGTGACCTGTTTTGGGAAGGTTTTAATTAGCAATTTATTAGTAAAAGCATGTCTTAATGTGGGTACTAAGAAGAGGGCAGATTGTTTATCAATTTGATGTGTTTTTATTTCATTATCAGAAAGCGATAAGTAGGTTGATTTCTTATAAAAAGAAGTGTTCAGCCAGGTGCTGTGACTGTGCAATATTTACTCTCATTTAACTATATCTAGAAGAAAATTTAAAAATTAGTTGTTTGGTTTTTTTTTTTCTGCAGGATCTAAAACAGACATTAAATTGTGAATATGTGGATTTCTCCATTTTGAAAGATACTCTAGTTTCCTTTTTCTGTCCCTGTATTAAGCACTGTTCCTCATGAAACCAAGCAGACTGAACAGATCTGCTGATCTGTCATCTTTCAGATAAAAATGCATGCTGCCCTGAAGTTGTTTTCAGTTTATATGTCATTTGATATGCTTTACATAGAAGCAGTGCTTAGTTGTCCTCAAAAAAGATATTTTCTCTTTAGTATATTTTCCACCCTGCTCTTTTTTTTTCCCTGAGGCTAAGCAAGGACATCATACCACTCCTGAAATACTTCTTCATTCAAATACGTTCTTAACTCTCATTGGCAGTGAAAGACAATGACGATAAGGTTGTGCATGAGAACTAATAATGAGATCTAATACTGCAGCATATTGCAACTAGGTAGCACCTGAACATACAGATTAATTTTGCCAGCAAAGTTCTCATCTCCTATTCATGCAGTGGATTTATGTTCTGCCTTCTGTACTTCAGCACAGTGATTGTAACAGTGGCAGTTCTGAAAAAGCAAGGAAATTTTGGTCTGGAGTATTTGTTTATTTTTGCTTAAAATAATGACAGTTTATTATCTTATGTGGTTTTCATTTTGAATATCTGGCTTTTTGTGTTTTATTCAGGTTATTGTAGTATGTAGACACTCTCATGTAAAATGATGAGTTACTTTCCATTTCACTGTAGTAGTGAAGCATTTCACAGACAGGGAGCTGTGCTACTGAAAGAGGGACTAAATTGCTTGTAACTTTATAGGTAGAGATGAAACCACTATCTGAAGTTCTAGCATATTATGTCTACAAGGTGTTTAAACCACTTGACAATAAATAGGTGCAGAAAACCTTTTTCGCCCCTTTTATGGTATGCTCTATTGATGCTTCTGTGGATTTATAAAGCTGCCTACATGAGGGATTCCTTTTGGTGAGGAATTTTGAAATTCTGTGTAATTCTGATAGCATTGAAGTCTCTGGTACACAAAGTAAAGAAAAACGTGTTTGGGATAAATTATACATATCTTAATATTGATGCTCAATTTATGTAGAATACAGGAAAAAAGAGAAAACTGAAAAACTTTAGTTTTTAAACTAAAACACATAATTGTGTCCATTCAGAAAATACCAAAATGAAACACATCTGTGTGGTTGGTTTTCTTTATTTCCAAAATCATGTAGTTTAAGACCAGCATCTTTTGGATTGGACTCAGCTCCCCTGTCAGGTTTGTTACATGGCAGTGTGCTTAGTGGCTGTGCAAGGATTGGAAGGGGAAGGTTGCACTGATCCTTTTGATAACACTGGTAGCTTACATAAGATAAAGTATAGCTTACGAAGGTGACAACTTGATTTTAATGGAATCCATTGCCCTGACTGGTTTTAGTTTCGATTTATCAGTTTTATGCAGAGCCTAGGAAGGGCTGGTGCAAGCACAGTTCATCTCCTGATGCTGATGACTGTGTGTAACTTTGCTTTCAGGTTATTAAGTAGGTAATTACATTCCTAAAATCTACTCTTACAGTAAGAGGGATGAAAACTAGATACACAGCTTTTACCTAGCCATCAGTTAATTGCTGTTTCAAAATACCTGGAAATTTCTGCATCTTTCAATTTTAAATTTCCTGTCAAATATGGCTTAACATTTTTTGCTGTTACTACACCATTTCCTACACTGTTTCCATGAAAGAAAAGTCTGTGGTATGAGATGGGAATGTAGTTTAGCTACAATATGTCAAGAATTCTGATTTGCATTTTTTCACTAAAGATTCTGTAGATAAGGTAATGTTAAATTGGTACTTAAAATAGCAGTTTTGGGTCAGGCATTACTAAACATTCAGTTTTAAAATCTCTCTCTAAGTGTTTTCCATTCTATGAGCTTCTGTTAACGTACCTTCATTCTAACTTTATACTACTTCTAATATTGTCTGTGTGCAGTATGTACGTGAAACCTATCCATACATTCCTGCAGACGGTTTTTTGGTAAATGCTGCAAGAAGTTCAGTAGGTGTGATTTAACAAATTACTCATTCTAGAAAGAGATCTAGTAGAACACAATAGTAAAAGTGCATCATTAAGTCCAATGATAAAAGGTTGTGAAAAGCAAAATTGCCACTACCATTCTACTCACGGTGATACTGAGCTTGCCTTATTTTGCTGGGTTTGTGTCTGACAGCTCCTTCTTACCTTGCTATTAAAAAGTGTGTCTGAAAGTAACTCTGTCCTCATCACTGCGTCATGTAAAAAACATACACTTCAGGGAAAGCATGATCTTGTGGAGATCTTGTTGAGATCTGGTGAAGCAAGCTGCTGTCCTCTTTCGGCTGCCTACTGTACTGATACTAAGAGCAACTGCTTTAAATTGTGAACCCCTTCCTTTCAGTGAGAAAAATGTGTTTTTAGGCATTTAAATTAATGGTCTAGTTTTCAGAAGTGTCAAGCTGCCACACCACATAGCAGTCTTGGTATTAACTTGGGTTGTTTAGCACGTTTTAAAAGCCTCACAATTTTTATTGCAGGTGTTTTTGCCATACAGATGCATGCACTGTTTTTTGAATGATTTTCCAGCATGGAATTGGGGAGAGTGCTTGAATGACTTTACAGAAAACAATTTCAGTGACATCTTTCTCTACTTTCCTCACATATTTTAACATATTAGTACCTAAAAATAAACCTGTAGGCTGTCACTGTTAAAGTGTTAATGTGGTAAGACAAATAAATTTGAAAGCAGAGTTCACTCTGCCAAAATTAATTTAGATCATTTTTCCCTATATTGGGACTAATGCCATTTCTGCCTTTTCCTGTTAGTCTCTACTAATTTCCCATATATTTCATTGCTCATAAATAAAGATCTGAAGATACCTATTGGTGTACCTTTTCCATGGATTACTTACTGTATGGAACGTGAGTTCTCATTTGAGTCAGAGTCTAACCACTCCCCAGTCAGAATAGTTTCAGCACCTAGAGTGAAGGTAAATTTAAACTTGCTGGGAGAGTTCAATTAAAATTAAAATTGTATTGCCCTACTGCTAGGGCATCCAGGTAAGCCATGGTCTTGCATGTGCTCAGGCAAGGCAGCAGGCAGAAAACAGCCTTGGTCCAGTGCTTTGAGCACCTTTCTGTAGCTTGCTTGAAGGCAGGGGATCTGTGTGAGCCTGCCTTGTCTTCTCGTGACTGTCACCTAAGATGGTGGCATATCCTGGCAATTAGGATGGAACTGAATTGTTCTGAGGGAGAGGTCTATAATGCTCAGTGGGAGCCTGTCTGGAGCCAGGAATTAAGGGCAAAGAGGAATCTCAAAGAACCTCGCTAACACTTCAGATGTTTCCTTCCAGCCTCAAGGCATTGATCAGAAATAAAAAGGGCAACAGCATGTCACCTGGATAATGAAAATACTGCTTGCCAAAACAGTGCAAAAAATGGTCACATACCATTTGTATATGAGAAGTATGTAATTAAAGGATCTATTCCTTTCAGATTGTGCAGCATTCTGCATTTCATCTTGTGCAGGTTGCTATATTCAAATCTTGTTGCTTTAAATAAGTGCTCCATTTTAAGCTTTTAGAGAAGAATTTTTTTCACATTAAGAGCCAAGCTAGAAGACAGCATTGCTTTGCACCATTAAGATGTCATGTTTCTACCAAAAAGGTGTAAGGAGTTTGTGACAGACACTGGCTGCTTTCAAGTAGAAAAAATAGGCAGTGGATTAGACACAGTATTTCAGGCCATTAGCTTTTCAGCAAATTACATATCTTTTTTTTTTTTTTTTTTTTTTTTGGTGTGTACGTGTCTGTGTCTGTGTCTGTGTAATCACACATTCTTGGTTATTCTTCTTCCATAGAGCTGAAAAAGTAATCTTGGATAGGGAATTCTCACCCCAGAATACTCACACATACAGTAAAATATTAAGATAATTAGGACGCTCTTCTGTCAGTCTGGAGTCGATAAAGGTGTTAAAACCAGGAAGCATTTCATTGTAATAAAAATACCTGTTGATAGTCAACTTCTTGATCTGATTTAACAGCTCTGAGTTAGAGTAGTTCTGCTGATGTGATGAGGCTCACTTGTGTGCACAGGATATTTGATTTTGCACTGACTTCTCATAGTGAACAGCAGTTTGCGTGATTTTTTTTGTATGACTGGGGGAAATTCTGAAGACCAGAGTTCTGTTTTCTGTCACCTTTGCAGATGTTTTCTCATTTTTGAGTACTTTTGTGGATTGGAGAGCTGCAATCTGTCAGTGGAAAAATACTCTGTTCCATGCATGCTTACCAGGTTGCTGATGTTCCTGGGGGCATGGACAAATGTCCAGTTGTCAAACTCGTGCTCCTACTCTGTCTTTCTAGCCTTAGCATCTGAAAACCTGGTTGTCACAGAGTCATCTTTTAAGCATGTAATCTTCTGGGCCACATGAAAAGTCTCTACCTGTCATTCAGTCAGAATCTGTATCAATTCTTAAGCTGAGTATGGAAATGGTTCAAGATCTTTTTTGTAGATATAACCCATTAGTTGAAAGAGAAATGATTTCTTCTCAAGGACAATTCAGTGAAAAAAACTGAAAGGATTGTACTGGTTTTGTCTGTATTGAAACTGTGTGAAATCTGGTCATTTCCATATATATTTATGCAAAACAGTGGAAACATGGAAAAAAACGTTTTACAGTATTTCAGACCAAAAAAAAAAAAAAAAGTGACATTCAGGTATTAAAAACTTCTGAAAAACCTACTTGGTTTATGCTGTAGAGCAGCAGTTACGGGTGCTATCAATAGTCTTCTGTTGCAGACAGGGACTTATATAAAGTAGTTTACTGTTTTAATGCAGTTCTATGAATATTGCATGAACTCTTTCATACACGGTTGTAGCTATAGTAGAGTTACAGCTGAAAACTGAACAGAACTAATTCTGCTCTTTTAAGAAAGTATAGTGAATTATTTTGCTGTGAAGACTTAATCATTCTGTAGAAGAAAGCTTGTTAGACTTGGCATAAAATTTCAATGCTAGGATTTTGTAGGCTCATGCTGAAGAAGGACTACTGTTTTATCAGTGGGTCACAAGAACAGTGAAGTTGGATATGTTTCAGTGGCAACAGGAGGAACATAACCTTTGCCTTTGGTATGCAGTCCTGCTTTCTACATGTTCTCTGTGCCAGATTTAGCTGTTGATGGAATTTTTACAGAAAACTTCAGTGTTGATTAAAGCACTAAGTAGAATAACATGGGGTTAGCACCTGCCAGTTCAGTTTTTGTTCAGCTATTTTGCTGTGTAGTCTGAGGACATTTACAATTCCATGTTTTAGTTGTTGCATATTATTTGTTCATTTTGGTATTCTGTTTTTAAATGATGAGTTGTGATTGATTCGAATGCTTGTTTGGTTTTAGCTAGATACAGTGAATTAGAAGAATCACATTCTTCCTGTGAATCACATGTGGGGAGGAAGCAAGTACAGGGAGACTCCAGGCTCTTTTGGTACCTGAATTTACATCTCACTCATAATAATTTACTTGTTATGGTTTGTCCCTCTTGTGATGAATAATTGCTTATTATGCTGTTTCTATGTTTAACTATCAATGATTAGATATGAAAAAATACTACTTCACTAAATGTATGCCTTTATTTAAGACGTGAAGAAACACATTCATTCTGCAGTTCAGCAGAACACTGACCTTTGCCAAGGGCAGCAAACATAAAGAGATATGTTGGGTAAATATATGTCTTCTATATCTAGCACTGTCTGGCTTCAAGGCAGGCATGGAAGATGCTGGCCTCCCAGGGGGCTCCTAAGGATTAGGCATTTGCTGTCCGTGAAGAGAACAAGAGTCATAGTTAAATGAGTCAGGATAAAAATTACAAAAGCTATTGGTTTTACGGAGCACATAAATCGATCACCATTTGGGGTCAAGAAAAGCTGGCTACAGCCTTTTCTTACTTCATCTATTAAAAAGTCATGATCAGCCCGCAGCACAGTGAGTCAAGTCTTTGACTGGAAGACCACTGTGAAAGGTGGCTTGTCTTGTGTGGCATGGCAGGCACAATTTCTAAAGCACATTTCCAGCATGTCTCAGTGTGTGTAAGTTGCAGAACTTTTGACATAAGTACTGAGCAGATCATCATAAATTGCTGGCATTAATGAGCATTTTGTCCTTCTTGTTGCTGCTTACAACATATTCCTGTCTTTATTTTGTCCCAAGTTAACTTTTCTGTTGTGCTTTTTGTGATGTAACATTATTACCATATTCTCAGCTAATTTAAATTGACAAATTGCCATGGAATTTGGTGAAGTCATGCCAATTTACAGCATTGCGGACCTGTCTATAATTGTATTCGTCTTGTTAAGGAAGTATAAGTAGAGCAAAGCTAAATATAAATGTTATCTTCTTTGACTTTTAACAGAAAAGTTTAGTATATGCATGATTAGTTACATACCAAAGTGAAATTACACATTATTTGTGTTTGTATTTAGATGACAAGTAAGGACAAGTTGCATCGAGGCTGATAAAGTGAATACAAAGTGTAGTTTTTAGGAATGACTTGTATTGAAGTGAGGAGGGCCAAAATGGCGCAGAGGTACCTGAAGTGATGGGGGCTTGAGATGTTCTCCCACATAGCAAACAAGTGTTCCCAGCAGTGTGGCACTCGAGTCTCATGTTTGCATGTGCTGCAACTTGTAGGCAAAGGCCAAGACACCACAGTGGTCTCCTTTTTGGTTTCAGTGCTAAGCTGAACTTGGCAAAGCATTGACCAGTTTGTTTATAGTGTTGGTGGTCCCATGGGGTACCTCTGGCACAAGGAAGACTATCCCACAGAAAATACCATCTCTGTGTTCCCTCTCGGACAGTAATGATGACTTCAGTCTGCAGAAGTTCGAGAAAGTTTGACATCAACTCTGGCTATTTTCATTTTGTCTGTGACACTGGGGAGCATAATCTCCTTGCAATTGTCTTCCTATTTCTTCCCAACTTCTCATTTTTCACCTTCTTTCTTACAGCCTTTTGTTTTCCCCAAGTGCTGTGCATACTGATATATTCTAGCAGAAACTTCTGGTTGTTGTGTTCATATTGTTGAAGCAGACAGACATGAAACAGTTGCACAAGTGTGCCATGAGGGTTAACAGCATGAAGCAGCTCTACATCTCCCAGTTCTTTTCAGTTTAGATACAGATTCTGAAATGCTTGTTTCAGTTCTTTGGAAGTTTCACCAGAATAACGGATGCATGTGTTCGTTGCTGTGTGGCTAGGAAAAAATCCCCCAGAAATCACTGCTGAAATAATTGCAGCTGCTACCTGAGTTGTTTGCTGCTTTGGATTTAAAAGTCCTTTTAAGGTGGGGTGTTTTTGTGATTTCTGTTGTACCTAAGACTAAACTTAGATGCTTGGAAGTGGTATGTATTTCAGATCTTCAACTCTAGATGCTGCCCAGATGTAAGAGTGAATTTTAGCTTGAACCAGTAGAATTTGCATGCTCTTATCATGACAGAAAAAGGAAATAAACCCAATGTTGCCTTCATGGTTTCCCATTCTTATTCCCATTCATTCATATTACAGGCTCCTACGCTTTAACAAGCAAACTCTGTAGACCTTTTTGAGTCTCTCTCCAGTAACTATTTTTTAATTCTGTTGCCCTAAATAAAGGAAATCTGATATTTTGATCAGTAATAATGCTTGGTTCATTAGGTATATGTTGCTCTTAATTGTCACTTTGGATGCTGAGGGTGTTCACTCGCAGTACTCACTTTGGTGAAATGTTATTTTCATGTATTTGGTCAGTAATAGGACTACTTGATAGTGACTTTTTACTCTCTGTAAGGTTTGAGCTTTTCCTTGGTTGGATTCTGCTTTGATTTATAATAGTGTAAGTCACAGATTAATTGCTTGTCCTGTTAATGGAGCCCTGATAGTGGAGTTTCAGTAGTGTGAGCTGGACACCTTGGGTATGTCGGTGATTTCTTTAAGGGTCAGGCTTGAAACCAGGTTTGCCTGCTGTGCAGATCACCAGCCCCAAAGGCAGAGTGTGGATGAGGCCCTCCACACACTGGATCTGTAGTGCCCGGGAAATCTGCTGGGGGGTGTGCCAGTAAGTACAGCTGGAGGGATGAGCCGTGGACCGTGCCCTGCCTGGCCATGGAAGTGGTGGGAGTGTGAGAGCCGTGTGTGTACACCCTCCCCGAAGGCTGCTCTGTCACACCTCCATTAGTGCACTGGCATCCATCTGCAGTGGCTGTCTTTTTCAGAGCTTTCAGAGCAGGACAGAGAGCTGCCCCAGGTGAGCTCTGCTTCTGTGGGACAGAGCCTGGCAGTCTGCCATGGGAGCCTGCGCTTCCAAAAGGTTGCTCTCCTCCACTTTCTGGGCAAATGGGACTTGAGGACTAGTGGCAGGCTGGCAGACAGCAAAACCCTGCAGGGCAGTTTGGTGGAAGTCAGGTCAAGTAAAATAAAAATTTACTTCTAAGAAATAATACTGAGTCTGGGGAAAACCTTTTGTTGTCAGCAAAAAGCTTGCCAGGCAAATAGAAAGAATTCTGTAAGTTCAGGATCAGTGAAATCTGGGAAGAAAAGAGTTGAAGAAGGATCACAGACCTTTTTTATTACCTCTGCTTCCCAGAGGTCTTGGAGTCCTTCAAGTTCAGCATAAAATATTTGCTACTGAAGAGGAACTAGGCAGAAAGTATCTCTTTGGCATTGCAAATCTTACGCAATAATCCAGCATGAACCAACCTGCAGCATATGCAGCCACTCCATACTATATCCAGTGTGTGCACTCACATTGATTTTTGGCAAGTGGTGTCAGCTTTCTTGTTAGCATTCCATCCTTTCCCAGAGGATTTATAGATCTGAATACATCTGAGCTCTTCATAATAAGTTTTTTTTCCCTTTCATTTTTTTTCTGGTTCAAATCTGTGTGTTTTTTTAAATACGCATGCAAATCAGTTTTGCCCTTCATTTCCTTGCTAAGTTGTCACAATGGCCCTGAGGCTGGCAGAGGTTCTTCAACTTTGCTTAGGGTGATATATGTGACTGAAGGTGGAAGATCCTTGTCACAGGAAGAGGTTCACTATTTCCTTTTTGTTGTTGCTGCTGTTGCATGAAGGACTACAGAAGCGAAATCAGGAGGAAGTAGGGCAAAG
The DNA here is from genome assembly GCF_017590055.1 of Onychostruthus taczanowskii. Classification (NCBI taxonomy): domain Eukaryota; kingdom Metazoa; phylum Chordata; class Aves; order Passeriformes; family Passeridae; genus Onychostruthus; species Onychostruthus taczanowskii. The sequence goes on along the minus strand of NW_024506221.1, from coordinate 2,156,336 downwards.
AAAGACCACAGGTTGATATTCAGCTCTGTTACACCAGTGTAAGGTTCAAGCCTGCCTGTGTGGGGGAAGGAATCTTTATTAAAGAGATTGTGTTACACAGCAAAGACAGAGTAAGATGTACTTTCCTCTACAATTAATATACCTTAAATGACAATAATGACAATGAAAATATCTGTTTTCTCTTTATCTGTTTACCTCTTATTTTCTTTGGGTTATTTTTTATTTTTAATTGCAGTAAGTAATTCTGGCAAGAGTTTGAAGCTGGATGTATTATCTGCTATAGTAGTGTTATTTCCCTAAAAGAGTACCAGGCTTTGTATTATTTTAATCTGAAGGGCTGAGCATGACTAATACTGCACTTTATTCAAATTTTCTACCTAAAATTCAAAAAGTAATATTGTATGCATCTGACTGATGTGTATTCAAGGCTCAGCTAGATAAAACAGTTGAACTGTTCTACCCCTAATATCCTTAACTTCTGTGTTGGTGGAGCCCATAGCTCTGCAGTGGCACATTATGCCTGTGATGGGGACATAAGCTGCTACTGACTCAGAATCCTTTACAGCTCTCAAACTTCAGTGATTTCAATGTCTAATGATTGCAGTATGCTTGTGATGAACTAACTACATAATATACTATACTGAAAAAACGCTTGGTTGGTGAGGTGAAGGCTGAGTGGGCTGGAGAGATGTTGGGACTTTCCTACCTAGATTGTTTCAATTTTGAAGTCAATTGGTCAGAACTGCTGAGGTTTTTGTTATTGTACTTGATAAGTTTCAGGAGATTATCACAGAAACATTTTCATTTTGCTGCTGATCAGTATGTTGACTGAAACAAAATATATAAAAGATTTCTTCATTTAGCCTGATCCTCTCCACCTCTGGACTGTGAAAGGAAACTGATAAGATGACATAAGCTTAACTAAAGAGAAAGTGCAGTTTAGTTTCTTTTATATGGTCATTTTTTATCTTTACTATTCAGTTTTTTTTTTTGGTTGAAGTTTATTGGTGTAATTGGGGAAAATATTTAATTTCTGGCCAAATTTAGTTTAGAAATAATCTCACTTATAGTTCAAATTGCTTTGATTATTTTTGTAGCTGCAATCATCTGCATAAAGTTGAAGAAATGATACTGGCTTTATTTACACTCCAAGAACTTAACCCAGTGTATTCATCTGTGTGTCTTGGCCATCTATCTAGCTAACCACCCCCCTCCCCACCTTATGTTTAAACGTAACATGTCTTTATTTACAGAGGCTTAAGGTACTCTCTGGTTCTTTAATATAATTTTCATTAAGATTGACCATATCACATCGTCAATGTTATCAACAGCATTTTGAGAAATTCAGTTTGCATTTTTTCATAACCAGCTGCTTCACAGTTACATTTAGTAAAGTGGCAAATGAGCCTGCAGAGGTGTCTTACAAAACAGCATGGTAGAAACATCCATCTTGTAAAATAAAATCTAGAACTTTATTTTCCACTGACAGTGAAGATGGATGAACATGCCAAGCAAGTGCCCATGTACTAGTAAGAAAGCAGTGGCACATTTGAGTAAGAGAAGCTTACACTTGTTGGTCTTTTGAATAATTTGAAAAGTAACTTACTCAGGTCTTACAGCACCTGTCTCATAAGGAGTACTGGCTTTTCTCTGGTTTCCTGGAGCTGGCAGTATGGGCATCCAGCTCTGTGTGGGACTGCCAAGGTGCTGAGGAGAGGCTTTGCAAAGTTGTCCAGTAGGAAAAGCTGCCAGGCTTGTGTCAGGACTTGCACTCCCAGGGTATTTAGGTACTTGGCTCCTGTCTAGAGTCATGTCACATTAGATATCTATGCAGGCCCTTTTTGTTTCAAATATGACTAAATGTTTTGTTCTAGTGGTTGCCCTCCATTCACTGGTATATGATTGTGATCTGTTCCCAGGGTAGAGGTGTGAGGGTGCTCAACTGAGACAATACAATCCAGCCCCACAATTAGGCTGTACCAGCATGAAAATAGAGCCTAAAAATTTCTTAAAACCTGTGCATTGTCAGGTCCTTTCTAATTTTTTACCTTTTACATTTTCTAAGCTTTGGTCTCAGGATCCCAAATCCTTTTGTAAGGATTTTTGGGTGTGACTAATTGTGCAGGGCTGCTTGGATGCTGGCAGCTGGGATGAATGCTTTGGAGGAGCTACATAGGTGCCTGATGGAGACAGCTGGTTAGGAATGGAGGTGTCAAAGACTTTTTAATGGGCATTCATTCAGTCTTTTGTCTCCTGGGTCATCTAAAGAATTCTGTTGGTGAAGTGAAAGTCATCTGAGTCGGTCAACATAGGTTCCTGTATTTTTCAGTGGGATTTTGCTCTAAATCTTTTAATACAAAGCAGTTGTGAGATTCATGCCTTACTGTGGTGTTTTGAGTAAAATGACAGCGCATGTCCAGCATACTCTCTGTGTGAGATTCAGGTGCCACTGAATTGTGACATCAGGCCTTTGACATCTTAAGATATATTTCACAGATGACAGAATTTTCTGTGTTGAAAGGGATGATCCACAAGCATGGTAGAGAAATGTGCTTGATCCACAAGGATCATCAAGTCCATTTCATAAGTGAATGGCCCATATGGTGATTGAACCCAGAACCTTGGTGTATTTAATCACTAAAGAAAAATAACTGTTGATTTTCCCCCCCACACCGGTAAAGTCTGTGCATTGTGATCTCCAAATCTATATATCTCATTCTACAGCTTCACCTCAGGCTGCCTTGGAACATTGTGGTTTGTAGTCTGTTGTTCTCCTCTTCTGATGGTATGTTTTAAAAAGGTTAGAGATAATGGAGGAGAAGGTCTGGATGAGCTTGTCTTTCACAGCTGGGTATTGCACTGAGGACATAATGTAGCTTATGAACTCAAGCATCTATATTGTATGAATGCATATAGTTGCATTCAGGTATTTCAAATTATTGTTCAAAGTGGTATCTAATGGAATGGGGAAAAGTGACATACCATTGCATCAGCATGAATGTCTGTAGCTCTCTCTGGGAAGTGCTGTTATACCAATTTTAAAACAATATGATTATGCAAGTCTTGTCCTAATGTAGCTTTGGTGAATGTCTCATGGTTCAGTGAATGCTGTTGTCTTGTTACAAAACCGACAGTTGAAAGTGTTTGGTGATATTAGGGGGTGTCCCTGGCTTTATTGGAATGCTTTGGGATATTTCAGGAATAATGATCTTTCATTGCCTTATGTCCAGCCTCACACCTGTTGGCAGCTAGGCAGATTGGAAATGTGACGTGGGAGCATAGCTCAGACCAGACACACAAAACCAGTGCTCAGGTGGATGTGCTGGTGCTGCCTTATTGATTGGGAGCCAGGTGTGGGTGCACAGAAAGGGTTAATCAGGAGACAGCACTGGAGAAACTGAGGGATGGCTGGCTATTAGTAGAAAGGGCAGGGGGAGCGACAAGGAGATAAATGTGTGATTTGGAAGGGGAAATGGAAAGATAGGTGTGAGAGCTTAAGTCAGAGAGAAAATGATGCCAGTATGAGCATGTGAAGAAAGACAGTGTCTCAGGGAAACAAGAAAAGTAACACTCTTGAGAAAAAAAGGAGAGGAATGTGTTATATTCTAAGGAAATGTAGCATTCCATATTGATAGGCTAGGAATAAAGGGAAGAATAAACTTTGATGCTTTAGGGAGAAAATGGACTACACAACAAAAAAATAGAGTAAAAATCAGAATCTGTAAATGCATTTGTATTCAGTGCTGCTCTGTAGGATGAGACAGGTTTTATCAGCATGTATTATGGAGAGAAGTCTGTATGGATAGATACCTGGAACATCATCTTTCTCTTAATATCATGTTCTTGATCTAAAGCTTGAGGCCTCCAGCTCGGGCAAATAAAGTATATATTTTTTTCATGTGGGTAAAAGGATAGTCTGAATTAGTCTCATTCTTAGAAAAAATCGCCCATTTTAGATTTTACTTTTTTTAAAAAAGGAAGCTAAAGATAATCTGTTGGAGGAAGTGTCCCCCAGGCATTACAGTTTGATAAAATTGTAGGATATTTTTAATGGTGGCTGTGATCAGAGTCAAAATTTGATTTGAATTAATTTGTGTCCCTATAACTTGTGTGATTGCAAACTGTAATATAATCACTAGATCTAACTCCTGGCTGAACTAACATTTTCATTTCAGGCAAACAAATTAAAATTGAGTTAATTATACAAAACCGTTTGGGTGTATATAGTGTAGGTTTTTTATTAAAATACTTTGCTTTCTTGTCTTCAGTCTGAAAACAAAATACTTGCTATTTGCACACATAAAGTTGAATCATTTGTAATGTTTGTAACATCTGTCAGTGGGATTTTAAGTAAGGGTTGTAATCCAGATTCACATAAATTTCCTCATACAACAGGTTACTGCAGGGAATGATCAGATAAGGGTTCGCATTGAGGCCTGTGGTGATGCCTTAGGATTTTTCACATATTTGTTATGCTCAAATTCTTTAGTGTATAACACTAAAATCCCTATAGAGTGTTAGCTATCGCTTTCCCATTTTGGTCAGACAAAACAATTCCTCTCTAGGCCTGGGAATCAAGCACACCTTACTGTCTCAGGCCCCAAGAAATGTAAACAAAAGTGAGTTGTGGGGGGGGCAAACTTGAAGTAAATTACTTCATTACCTGAAGCTGTAATTGGAAGATAAACCCTCAATATGCAAATTGACCAAACTTATAAAAGTGTGAAAACCTGTGACCATCATTCATTTTTGGGTGTAGCCCCTGGGTGGGCTCTGTCTGCCCTACATGTACCTGAAGGCCCTTCAATAATTATTACTGTTTTTTATTCTCTTAATTTTGTCTGGCCTCTGGTTTTAAGTATTTCCAAGAAGGCATCAGCAGTAGTTCATGAGAAGGATGGTGAGCCACATGGGGTGTGCATCCCTCTCTGGTCTATTACGTGTGTTTTAAAAGAAGCTCTCACAGTATTCCAAAAGTAACACCTGAAACAAGACTGGTTATTGTTGAAAAGGTGTCATCCTTAATGGTTTTCAAAGTTCCTTAATGGTTTTCAAAGCTGGAGATGCGTGGTCATTCTCAGACCTGCATGAATTATAATGGAGAAGGGAGATAAAAAAAACCACATCTGGATGTATTTAAAATTTTACATAAATACTTGAGGAGCTGCTATATGAAGTGCTGCTATATGAAATCCAAGTTCACATGCTCCTGGCTCTGTGATGAGTTTTGTGGCCTTCTCTGGACCCACTCCACCAGCTCCACATCTTTCTTGGGCAAACGGTTCTTCAACATCTTTCCAAGGAGCATTAATTCCCTGTTGATATTTTGCCATCTCCTTGTTGCAGTCTCCTTCAATGCTACTCGAAAGAGTTGGACTGGTCACATACCCAAAACCCAGCATTGTACAAGCTATTGTGAAAAACATTAACTTGAGCCCAGCCAAAATCTGTACAATGCCATACTTTCACACGCACAATTCAAGGACTAGGTAACACATAAGCTAATAGGATATGTGTCAGTCTGCACTGACACTGGCATTTCTGGGAGTTTTTCTTCCTCCAGGAAGAAGGAAATAAATTGGTAATTATTCACAGCTCAGCAAGTCCCTTTCTGCCCTCACTAACAACATGTGAATTGTGAACTATTTCCTTTGAAATCAATAAAGTTTGAAGGAAAAAGCAAAAAGAATAAACTTCTTTTGCTTTCTGTTCTTTCTTTCCCACATCTTAGACTGCAGATCAGTGATCCTTAATTGGAACCATTGTTACATATTTTTGCATAAAATCCTTAACATGTTTTAAAGTGCTATTGGAGCATGTTAAACAAATATGTGTATCTGTTCCTAAGATTGCTTTAGTTTCTATCCCTCATGTTTCATATAGGTCTAGCCACTAAATCTGCATTAAATTAAGCTCTGGTGAAATGCGACACAAAGTGCACTTCCCTGAGTTCAGGGAAGTCAAGTCAGGTTAGAACATCATTGTGCATTTTATTCTTCAGAGGATTTGATGACGTGACCAAGAGCTATTTTCCTTTACTGATTCACTTCAAGTTAAATGCTAGATCACTTCTGTTCAATAGACATAGGAAAGAATATGTCTGAGGGAAAATATTATTTAGTTCAGATCTTCTTTCTTACTTTAAGACTTCTGGTAGCAATGGCAACCCAGAGATATATAGTACACCTGAAAGAAAGATGATTGACATTTTTGATGTAATATATTTAATACATCAGAGCTGAGACACTTCAGAATTAAAATATATGGTCCCATTATCTGTTTACGTTTTCTAAAGACTAGAAGAGTGTCTGATATGCATCTTTAGAGCATTGAGAGGCTGTGGGTTAGAGACATATCTGTCTCTGACGGTAGCAGAGAATATCAACCCCCCCAGCTCCTATTCTTTGAAGAGTTTCCTGTTTTCTGCAAGAGGAGTAAGGTATATATAAGTGGCTGCTGCCAGTGCTTTCTTAACAGCATCCCTTACAAATTGTTAAAAATCTGCTGCTGAAACTGCGTGCTCAGTGAGGTCTGTAGGTAGTCACATTTGCAGGCAGAGCAGCAGCTCTGTTCCAGCTGTGCAGAATGCTGTATCTGAAGGGTAGGGAGGGTGTAATGGTCATGCTCTTAGTGTGCTCTTTGCTTGCCTAGGAATCCCAGATGTATTTTTTCTGTACCAAATGTTCGATTCCTAACCTTTCTTCCATTTAACCGTAAGTGCTCAAATTCTGCTGGGAACGTGGCCTCTGTCTGTCTGTAGATAGATACATGTTACCAAGTCTTTGGGTTTATAAAATATTGCAGATATTTGGCTACTTTTCCTATGGAAGCTGAGGTTTTTCTTCACAAAGTAGTTCTCAATATTGAATACTTCTCCTTTCATGAAAACTGTTTCTACTGCCACGTTTTCTGCATAGAAGGCATTTTGTGTTGTAAATGTTGTTTTGGATAGAAATAGAAAATAGTGTTAGAAATACTGACAGGAACAGATTATTTTATGTCCTAGTGATGTTCAGAATGTGGATTCAGCTGATCTTTCTTAAAGAAGTGAAATGTTCCCAAGTCATTATTTTGTCCTTGTTTTTCATAAAGAAGTCTACCTAGTCACCCATGATGGTTTTGAAATGCAGTATTTTCTCACCTTTGACCCAGCAGTGTCTGACAAGTCTCCCTAGGATCTTTCAGACGAACAGTTTCTTGGCCATGCACTTTAATTCAGAAGAGGCCTTTTAGAAACAGGTCAGATGTGCCACTAGCTTCAGCTCTTGACTGGTGCGAGTCCTCTTCCAAAAGCAAGGTAGCGGGGGGTGGCAGTGAGAAAATGGTAAACCAGGACAGTGAGTTGGATTCCAGGACAAAACAAGGAGAGCTGCAGGGCTGCTGCTACCTCTGCTTGGTACTGTACAGACAGTAGGACATGGTGTTTGGGTTATATAATATATTGTAGCTTCTGCTGGGTTTTGTAGAGGCTGCCACTCTTTTTTTTTATTTCCTGTGTTCCCTTTGAATGGCTACTCTGTTGTGACCCTTCCACATTTGGAACCAGCTAGCCTACAGGTCATGGAGCACCTGCTGATGGCTCAGACTCTGCACTGCTGATTAACGTTTGTTTCCAGACCTTCATCACCAGGGAATTTTTATGCTTTAATAAGGAGTTGTTGAGTGAGAGGTAAAGAAAGCAAGTAGAAGGTAGGTTCAACATGGGTTTCTTGTCTCAGTTTTGCTTAATTTAGCCCATATTATACACAGGGGCTCACTGTCTTGTTTTCTTTGCTGCTGTGAACACTCTGTGGCCTCAAATCAGGGTCAGGCTCTTTCTTGATGTATAAACCACCTTCCCAGATTCCAGGCTGATCTTGAAACTTGGGGATTGCTTGCTTGCTGGAAAACCCTACTTCAGCCTGTCTTTGGCTTGGCACTTCTGTCCAGGTGTCCTTCCCCTCAGTCTCCCAGAGATCGCAGAATACAACATTGGAGCTTGGACTCTTTATGCTCTTTGCAAATTATTTATTCCCAGACTTACCACCTTTTCCAGAGAAATCAGAAAAGCAATTATGTGTTGAAGTAACCATGCTCATTACTTACTAGCTCTTAATTACTGTGTTGGCTATTTTTTTTTCCCTGACAAATTAGTAGTTGTTACTTCTCTTCTTTTAAGGGAAGGAGCACAGTTCAGTATATTTTGAGAGTGAAAAGCAGCTGTTAGACATAAAAATAGAGGCAGTTCATAAAGACAGAACAGAATTCTTATATTTTATGCACACAGATTCACCCACAGCACTGCAGACAGCATTTTCACTTGTGCCCTCTTCTTTCTTCTTTCTTTACAATTTTTGCCATGCTTTCAGTTTTTCATGCATTTTTTTTATCTGTAAAAAACTACAGGCTTAAGAGGCCCAGTGCAGATACTCTTTTTTTCCTCACACTGTCCCTCTTGCATGTTGCCTCTGCTGTCTTGTCCTTCACTGGATTTTATGTGCATACATGGAGACGGCAAATTTGGAGGGGGGGTACTCGTAACACTGTGCAGTGCTCACTTCCTCCAGCTGCAATAGCTGTCACCCACACAGCAAACCCCGCACAGAATCACAGAGCTCCTGGGGCTGTGGGCTAAAAGGAAGGCTGAAACACTTGTTGGGGAAGATGATACCTCTGTGTAGCAGTTTTGAGGAAGGAAACGATCAGTGTTTCAAAGGCATATATGGGTAGGACCTCATAGTGTGTTGTCAGAATTAATGTGATGAGCACAGAAGATGTGTAGCTGTTTACATGGTGACTTCACAACTGAGATTTGGCAGAAAGATTAGTATGTTCTAAGCAGCAGAGTTCCTATTTTGTAGTATATGATATTCAATTTTGTTGGTAAAATATTATTTCTCTTTTTTTTTTTTTTTTTTGCCTCTCTCATCTCTTGTGTCCTCAACCTTTGTGTGGTCACAGACCCAGGTGATCAGTTTGGTGAGTTCAGTTTGTTGCAGAAAATATTTGTTCTCACAAAAGAAAACTAGAGTATATGCCTGGTGGCCAGGCATGTTTTAAATATCAATTAGTACCTCAATTTCACCAGTATTGCACGGGAATAATTTGATTTTACTTCTTAGTAGCATTCTGAGATTAATGAGTTTATTTTATTAATAAAAAACCATGACTGTCAATACAAAACCAAACTGACAAGTTTAAAACTTGTCATTGTTATGATATCTGAGGTTTAGGCAGAAAGAGCAGTTGCAGTTTCAGCACCAGATGATCTCAGCTTCTCCAGCTGACATCTGTACTCCCCTGCTGTGGCTATTGTGAGAATTGTATGGTAGTCCCATTTTTCTGTCTAGCAAATATCATTATATTTTCTTTTTCTTTTGCTTTTTTGTTTTTTTTCCCTGTCTTTCCTTGAGCAACATTCACATTTCTTTATTTCTTTGGGAATATCTTTGAACTACATATGCAGTTGGTACTTCAAATCTCTGTGGATATATACCTTAGGACCTGACATTTCAGGGCTTAGCTTTTCGATGACTTACAAGGAGAAAATTTCACAGTTCATGCTTGTGGCCATGCAAGTTATTCTCTCGGCTTCTGACATTCCTCAATACATCTGAAAGCTTTTTGTTGCAGTTTTGATACCAGATGGAGAAAACATCTTCATAACCAAGATGGTCTCTCATGTACAGCTCCTCACATTGGAAAATTTAAGTCAGATAATGCAAATGCAAGGTTGAAATGAATGAAGTATTTAGGAAAATGTGGGTGCAGAGGCTGTGCAGTTCCAGAGTGTGGTTTCTCATTGTGTGCAATCCAGCCCAGCCCCAGACTGCTGCCCAAAGGCAGCTTTTTCATTAGCACCTGGTAAGGAGGATATACAGCTATATTAATTCTCCTTCACTTCCACCAGTGCCTTGATTTGCTAGAGAACTGGTGATTATGGCTACACAGTTGTTAGATGCAGTACAAGGGAGAGATTAAATAGGTTGCTGGTTCTTGGGAACAGTGAGAGTGATGAGGGCAGAGAAGGGAGACTCTGTTGTTGGTGGCAGCCCAGGGTTTAGGTCAAATTAACCACAGTACAAAACTTTTCTCTTGGGTGTCTAATATTTAATAATCTGGGAGATGTTTTAGTAGCACTGTAACTCACTGCCCTTTCTTGCTTATCTCCTGTCAGTCAGAACATTTCATTCTCCCTTGGTTTTAGCTCGCTTTGCCTCATCTGTTATACTTACATATTTGTCATTGCTGACATAGCTGTAGGCCGTACACTTTCTGATAGAGAAAGCCATGAGCATCTTGCCTTGCTCCCCTGTGGTCTGGATTGGATTTCATTAGGCATACACCTTCTGGTTGCTCTGATGCCCAAGATGTGATGCCTGCTGTAACATCTGCTCCTTCAGACTCGTGTCTTTATGCAGAGAGCACGTTCAGACAATCTCTCACTGTCACGCTGCAGCGGCAGGACCAGGCACGTCCTTGCTGCACACAGACCAGTTAAGGATTCAGGAGCAGTTCTCCCACTAGGCTCTGGTTATAGCTGCTGGGGTGAGAATTAGCTATCAGAAAATTTTCATACTCTTAATATTAATCACTGTAGGGCAGCAGTGCTAGCATTATGACTTCCAGCTATTTGTTTGTGTTTGTAAGGAAGGTAATTGTGATAACTAGGTAGGCATGTGAAGACAGAACTGGGAAGGGAGGAGGCATGTTTTATTGATGCACTTTGGATTTGCGTACTTACAATACTGCTGCGAATGAGATGGACTTCCTCAAGATAATATATTCTGGTGACAGATCTGGGTGGAGCTTTGAATGTAAGATTGAAAAGATTCTGTAACACTGAATCCAACCTATTTCTGAGAAACTCTTGTGGTAATCCACTTGGTAAATGTATAAATCTGAGAGAAATTGGTGACATTGGGAGGTAGTTTTAGACACCTTCCTTTTAATTATTAGATGCTTTTCCAATTTCTGGCCGCACTATAGGTAGTGAAGCAGCATCTCTCTTGTTCTTGCAAAAACATATTCCTTTACTTAAATAGTTGCTCTTTTTTTTTTTACAGTTTTGTCAGACACAAGCTATACTCATCACTGCTTTGTTTGTGCTTGGCCTCCCTGGTTAGATCCCTCTACATCATTGTTCAGTTTGGAAATGGCTGTGAAGAGCCTGGTACTTGACATCTTATTTCAGGCTGAAAAATAAACTCTGATCTTTGTCTTTGCACTTTGGATTAGTGTGTTTTTTGCTTTGGGTTATTGTGTTAGGGCCTGTTAAATCAGTAGTAAATGTTTGTTAACTGCACCTTTGACGAGTGTATATGATTAAAAGAAAGAGACTTCTAAATGAGAGAGTTGTAACTGAAAGACATAGCTTCTTGTTCATGGCTGCATTTAATTTATTCTGCTCAGTTAGAAAGAATTCAGCAGTTTAAAAAGTGCCAGCCATTAATGCTGTGGCATCTTAGTGTTTGCATTTTCTGTTGAACTATCCATTCTAAGCAAAGAATGTAAATGCAGGAACTTGGTGTTCCCTAACATTGTGTAATGGTCTTGTTTGTTGGACCTGGTTGTTCCATTATAAGAGCTAATTTATAATACAGTTTAATGTATTGTACATCCACACATGGTGGAGGTGGAAGCAAGAGCCTATGGAGAGAAGTTTCTCATCTTTAAAGAAAGTATGTCTTGCACAGGGTTCTGCTGATAAAAATAGGATGAAAAATATATCATGGTGATTAAGCACATGGCTGTCCTTTTATATATAAAAACCAGAAATGTTAGGATAAAATTAAAACAAGTGCAAGTATGTAAGAATACTTGCTAATCTTTGTAGTTGTTTTTCACACATTGGTGGAAAGCCTCAATACATGGAGTGTAGACACAGCTCCAAAATGGCTGTAGAAGTGCTTCCTTTTCTCACAAGGCAAAAGAAAAAAAAAAAAAAAAAAAAAAAAAAAAAAAAAAAAAAAAAAAAAAAGGCTGCACTGGCATTTTTTTTTTCCCATTAGTGTGTATTTTGTACTTGCCTCTGATTCACTATGCCTGATAGACCTATACTTGAATTTATATTTACAGGTTACCAGCTTCTACTTTGCATATTAAAGAGTGCAATGTATCCAGCTGCAGACTGGGCCCTTAGCCAAGACTCTTTTCATATGTGTGTGTCTTTCTGCAAGGGCGTGCCTTCATTTCTCAATGCACATCTTCAGATTAGGGTTTCTATATAACACAGATGTATTCTTCCTAACATCAGCTACTTGCTTATAGCAGATGCTCCAATGAGTGGAATTGATTGAAAGGTGTATTATTTAATATGACTCTCTTAATATAGTATTTTATTCTTTCCTGTATTTTCTGTCTCACATTTGAAGTTGTGATGTTTGATTATATGAACAGTAAATGTTCAGAATAAGCTGTTTTCTCCATGCATTCTCTTCTCAACTGTTCTGTTTTACTCATGGAAAAATAACCTGCTTCCTATCTGTGCATTTTAGAGAAAGCAAGAATTACAAATCTCCTTTGTGTCTTTCAGATACCTGTATTAAATCAATAGGTGCTCTTGCCTTTGAAATCCATGATTTCTGGACTGATTATTGAAGTGAGACCATTTAGACTGTCATGCTCTGTCATATCGTGCACTGCTGTAGTTTTTCTTTCAGTTCTGCATTGCTGTGAAGATAATTTAGCATTGTTGACATAGTCTATACTTCTGTTTGAGTTTTGTCAATAAAATGTTTCCATGTGTAGAAAGATTCATTAAGAAAGGAGTATTAATAATGCATGGGGAAGGTAGGGGTTCTGCTAATGAACAGCCTCCAAAGCAACAAAACCAATTATTTAGCTAGGATTCATTTCAGTGTATCTGTAAGTAGGCAAAATGTTAGAGCTGTTTGGAACTCTGGGATGATTGTATTAAATAGCCTTAATAGCTTTGCTCTAATATAATTCGGTTATTATGGAGACAGTGGGATTTGAGTTGTGTGCCTGATTTCCTTACTTGACCAATACAGCCTGTGTTCAAAGTCTTAGGAGATATACCTTCTGTATCCTTAGGTTGTGGTGAGTTTCCTCTGCTTGCACTAGCATTATTGTTATTGTTATTGTTATTATTAATAACAACAACAATAAACAATGGCATTTAAATGGGAATTGTTAATTCAGTGTCCTAATATGAATTAGGAAAAGAGGGAGAATATTAATTTCATACAGAAGTCTGTGTGTTCTCTAATGAAGCTCATGCATCTCATCCCTGTTAGTGCTTGTGTGTAAAGACTCGGGAGTACTTGGAAGTATATCCCAGGGAGGATTTTAATTGTCAAGTGCAGTTTTCAGTCAAATGTTGTTTTTGTTCTCCCATGGAGAGGCAAAGAAGTCCCCTGTTATAGTGGTGCTGATGTCAGTCTTAGAGGGACTGACTAAACTGAGAGGATGGAGCAGTACTAGGCCTCTCTCACAACTCAGGTCAGTCCTGCTTTGCAAATGCCTTGTTTTGTTTTTCAGTCATTGACATGGACTGAAAACTTGTGCAGGACTGATCCTACTTGCCTGGCAGTTTTTATTGTACAGAAATAGTCATGCGAAGCTGTTACACTTCTTGTCACTGTTTAGTCTCCAGTGGTATTAGCTACTGTAGTGAGGCTTTATCAGCGATTATCTGCAGAAGTTTGAAAAGATTGTCTTAGTGCCCCCTACCAGAGCATAGAATATGACTGCTGAATTTTATGTCTGTCACCTCTAGGTCATGTATTCTAGCAGGATGGAAAATAATTGAAAGGTCTAGATCAGTTATCTGTCCAGTGTATGTAGGTGAACCTACATTAAAGTCAGAAAAGGCACATCATTGTACGCCTTGTGTATTTTCCAAGTCCTGATATGGCCGTTCCCTTCCTGTTTGCCTTAAGTAATTCACATCTAAATCCAAAAATTTAGTCCAGTTTTGCTGTGTGTTCTTATAATAAGAGACCTTGATTGAATGAGGTTGTAGCTTTGCTTGGATAGATAGTCTTGAAATATATATCTATGAAAGACACGGGGAGCCCCATTTTTGCATGAGTTAGTTATTGCTGAAGTGTTTAATTTAGACTCTTCATAATAAAACTCACTTAAAGTGGTTTTTAATAATAAATTGTCTAATTATAAAAGTTTGTAAACGTTTCAGTTCAAATACTGGTCTGATATTATGTCTTTTCTTCCTTACTGTGTTGTTGGCAAAGAAATGACAAAGGAAACAAATGTCACTGTTCTGGTGACCTCTGGACTTTACTACTGCACCCTCTGTGCTTGTTCTACCTTGCAGCTGAAGGCAGAAAAGTTTAAATTTCTTATTTCAGCCCAAGACATTTTGCACATTGTCTCCTGTGAGGCTTCTGTGCCTTTTGTCCCTCTAGAACTCCTTTTATTATCTGTTTGCAGTGAAATGTGGGGTTGGTTGGTCGGTTGTTTGCCTGGGGTGATTGATCATGTGCAAGAGAGACTGACACTGTGTTAAATATGGGATGCTTACTCTGTTCAGGCCACAGGGGACGTGAGGTTTCTCAGCTCCAGTTTCCAGGATTCACTAAGGCTATATAAATACATTTCAGCTGTAGATATTTACCATTTTGATTAAAAGCTCATCTGCATGGAGGGTATGTTTCTCATGGAATTTTTTGTTCTTCTGGAGACATGATTTTCTATGGTTAAATAAATGATGGGGGGCGGGGTTTAAAATTCATGCCATTTTGCATGATAAACTACAGCCCTTTTACAGCTCTGTGCAGATCACAAGAAAAGAAATGGATGTAAAGAGAAGGTGAGAAAATAAAACGCAGAAAAAAAATGCAAAGAAGGAAAGAATCTGATATGCAAATCAGGAAGAAAGACTTCATAGAGGAGTGAGGGAAAGGACAACTTGACAGTGTCATTATAGTAGAATGAAATGAAGCTTGTCTGTATGTTATTAAGTGATTAACATAACATAACAAAGAGAAAAAATGACTAAGTAATATTAAAGCAATGCAATTTAAAGTGCACGAATCCTTAGCAAAAGTAATTTTAGTAATTTAATAAGTAAATGTGTACTTTAAAATTACAAATGTGAACTATTAAAAAAATGCATTGGAAATCTTGGTTTTCTACAAAACCTGTAGACTTATATTTGCATGGTCAGCAATGGTTTCCTAATGTTATTTTGTATTTGAAATTCAGTCTTTACAAACTGTCAAATTAATGCCACCGGATTTTACTTTTATGCTGAAAATATAGTAACTTACACATTTTTAAGTTAAAATAAGTTAGTCCTGAATTTATTGCCACTTCATGGGGATTTTTTACAAGAAAAAGAAGCAAATTGGCATGGAATATGAATAGTATTTTTTCGGGCTGCTCAGTCCTGAGAATTAAATTGGTAGGAGAAGTGACCAATGAGTATTCTTCTATTTGCTGGCTGTGGGTGACAGAAGCCCCAAGTTTGCCCAGGCAGAGCTCAAATGTAATTCGTCTCATCAAACCAGGTGTTGCACTTCATCTAAACATCCTGCTTGAACTGGGGGATAGGGACAAGGACTTTATTCTTAAAAATAATCTCCGACACCTAACAGGATTGTGTGCCATGTTTGCCATTGGGTTCTTCTGGTTTTCTTTCCAATGACTTTCCCCCTCCACCACCTTTTCCTCCTATTAATCACTGTGCAATACATGTCAGCAAAGATGTTTCGGCCAGACTTCTGACCTCACCATATCTAAATGGTGTGTCAAGGGTAAAAGTTTATCTCTCTACAAAAGAGATAACAAGCTATCACTGAAAGTACAGGATTGTCATCCTGATCAGTTTGAAATGGAGGGGATGAGAAATAATCTGTTCTCCATTTTTGTTTGTGTTGGGGCATAGGGCATGAATGGATTAAAAGAACCTCTGAGACACAGACGTGGGGATCTTTCATATTCAGCAGGAGGGTTCTGTTCTGACCTGCTCTTAAAAGAAATAAAGTATAATACAATACCTTGAAAGAGTGATAAATCTTTAAACCCTGTGCAGACAAATAGTGTTCTTCAGTGATAAATTGTTTTGGAAGTTCTCAACTAAGTAGAGATTTGTTATGCCTACAAGTGTTTCAGATGAGTTATGACTACTCATGACTTAATACAAATGCTTAATGCAAATGAAGACATAGTTGGACAGTGGTCCAGTGACACCAAGTTCTACCGGTCTTCAGAAAATAGTTGTCTCTTGTCTCTTGTTTAGCAGAGGATAAGTGTTTAATTATTATTTCTGTACTACAAACTCAAACAGATATGGTCTGTTTTATTACTACAGATTTACATGGTGGATGTGTTCCATTTATTGTGGCTTTGTTCCTAATCCTGGAGATACACAAAGGGTAATTTCTTCTGTAAGGTCAATATAGAATAGTAACTCATACTAGATTTTCTTGGCTTAGCACCTGCATTTGTCAAGATTTCAGAAATTAAAAGGTTCACCAGGAGTTATAAGCTTCCATATATGACAGCTGTCAGTGCTTTGACTGTGTCAGGAGTTCCAAGAACATCATGGATGTGTTGCAAATGTAGTGAATTTAGAAAGCCTTAGTACTTCTGATTTATGTTTACTTACAAAGCATAGGACCTCTTGGGGTAATCTGAATTTGGATAGCCTGCTTTATGAAGAGAGTAACTTTGCCTGTTGCCACACCCAGAAGTATTTCTGATGCTTGCTCCTTCCATGGTGGCAAAGAACAAAGTGTACTAGCCTGCCCCTTGTCTAGCCTCGTCCTCTCCTGTCTGTGTCAGCCTTGGTACTTCTGGTGCACTGTTTTGCAGTTTGGAACCTCTCATGTGCCTCTCTTGTTTCTTTCTTGTTTGTTCGTTTCTTTGTTCGTTTAGTTTTGTTTAGTTCCTTCATCATATCACACACACACGTTAGTCTGTTTGGTGTTACCCACTTTCAGGACTGCATACAGTAAGAAGTCTCCAGCTTATTCTCATGTTGGGAGTCTGGGAAGTAATCTGTGGATGTGTATTTGGTAGTGACTTAAGAGATCTTCAGATCTGCGCTCAGATCAGCAGTCTGGGCTGAGGAGTTTATGCACACAGAAGACTGATTATTCTGTCTGCATTTTTAGGGCTGCTCACACAAGTGCTCTCTGAAAGCACTGCACTTTTGGGTGTACCTGTGGTTGCTTCTGAACAGTTTTATCTCTGCCTGAAAGCACCTGTCCTCTCTCTTTGTATGATCGGACTTTGATCTTTCCCCCTTATAAGTGTAAAATCACAGTCTGAAAGACTGTACTATCTCAGACTGAGATCTATGAACCATGTCAAATATTTGTTATTGAACAGCTTTAGCTGGACGCCTGTGTCTTCAGTAGTTCTAACAGAGAATGGACTTGGTGCTGTGTAATGTTTAAACTTGAATAAATAAATAAGTTTATCTAGTAAGTACAGAAAGAACTTGGAAAGGGATTCCTGAATTGTCACAGACAGCCTTATAAAGTAGAAAATAGTCTCAAAGTAACAAGAGGTACTTTGGTTAAATTAATGTATATTCACATTTCATTGAAAATGAGAATATATGGCTTCCCTCTTAAACTAAGAATAAGGCAGATCTTGATTTATGTTTAGTTACAAAGCGTAGGACCCCTTGGGGTAATCTGAATTTGGATTTGCTTTATGAAGAGAGTAACTTTGCCTCTTGCTACGCCCAGAAGTATTTCTATTTGATGCTTGCTCCTTGCACAGTGGCAAAGAACAAAGTGTACTGGCCTGCCCCTTGTCTAGCCTCGTCCTCTCCTGTCTGTGGCAGCAGGGGGGCACCCGGGGGTGATGGCAGAAGGAATGCTCAGAGTGCAGGATGCAGTGTGGCTCTCCAGGTTCTGCTGCAGGGATACTGCATACTGCAGGTGTTTAATAACAGGAGTACTGGAGAGCAAGCAGTGCCCAGTCCCTCTTACCATCTGATGAGTTTTCTGATCCGCCTTGAGACAAGCTTCTTCTGCACCCCAGCCTTTCAAAAAACCTCTGTTTTTCTGTCACCCCTTACAACTCACTAGAATTTCATTACAGTCGCTGCAGAATGCTTTGCCATTGCTGGGAAAGACACTGAGCCTGTGCTGCTGAGAAACCATGAGTCAGCTTGCTCAAGGGAAGGAGGAGGAGGCAAGGAAATCTCCTTTTATGATGAATCTTCCCACACTTCCTGCTGTTTCTGTTTTGGGCACACTGGTTCAGAAGCTGTGGGCTGTTTTCTGCCTGGCTCTCAGTGTGTGAAAATTGTTCCTTCCCTAAGAGGGATCACCTGCTTGTCCTGATATGAGGTGACAGTATCCCACGCCTTTCCCCATCTAGAACAAAAGGGATAATCTTTCATCTCGAAGCAAAGCACAGTGTCATGGGGGAATTAGGGCAGGAGAAAGCCCTTACTGAGCTCTGTAGAGTTTCAGAGTCCAGCAATGTTAGAGAGGTTTTCTGAGTCACTCTTTACTCTGAGAGGCTGCTGTTTAGTCTTATCCTGTGGGATAAATAGATTCTCATTAAATTCACAGGGACTCACATCCTAACTTAACTAAGGTGTGACTGGACTCACAACATTAACAGCAAAGATTTTTTTACAAACAACATTTGTAAAAAATACTATACATTTGTGTAGGTTATTCAGTAAAAAGTCCCACTTCTGCCTCTTTGCTTGGAATGTCTTATTCTGAGGGTGAGAACAACAGTGCTGAAATGGTTTTTATACAATATGATTCTGGATAAAAATGGTGACAAAGGGGTAACAGAACAGTGCAGTTCACTTGCTGGAAACATCTTGCAACTGCTTCAATTATATTTCATGCTCGAGTTGAGAGCTGCTACAATAGTGACAGGAGGAGAGAAATAGAATTGCTTCACTTCTTTTCTCCCACCCACGGACGTTTCTCAGTGTGGAAAATGAGTCATCAAGAAGAGGTATTTTTACTTTGCAACAGACATTAGAGAAATGTTGATCTTCAGGCAATCTGTGTGTCAATTGATCTGCTAGGCAAGAGGTCTGATCCTGATTGCACAGATTTTATTTCTTTTGCGAAGTCACAACGGGAAGCAGCCAACACAGCCTCCCCAGGATGCACAGTCAGCTCAGGTGTGGCTCCCACTGTGGCAGCTGTGTGACATGGCTGATCTGAGGACTGTGCCAGGTTGCTGGGGTATGAGTCTGCTTTGATGAAACTGGGGTAGCTCCTCAGCAGAGACTGATGGTCGCAGCCCCCTCTGCAAGCACTGCCCCAGCCCGTTGGCAGGGGCATGATGGGTCTGTCTGCCAGGACAGGGCCTGCTTGCCAGCTCTGCCTCAGCTCTGTCAGATATGGCCAGGGACATCTGTTACTTTTGGAGATGTAGACTGACATATCACAGCTTTCAAGAAATTTTTTAGAAGTCTCCTGTCACAAGTGAAAAGTTAGCATCAACAAAATCATGAGGTGGCCCCTTGGTTTGAGAATAGAATTGATTGGGATGTCTGAGCATGCTGCTGTTGGCCGTCTGAGAATTTGAGCACTTAATCTGCTTTTAATTTGTATCTTATTTTGGAGTGTAAGGCTTCAATATAATGTGTAACAAACAAAGGGATTTTATCTGTCATTGTCAAAGCATTTTACAGAAGGGGAAGAGGAAACTTGAGGCTCAAAGCCATGTAAAGGAGTTAATCAAATCTATCTGCAAAGCACAGACCTCATCTTCATTGTTTCTCACTAGACCACACTTCTATTCCTCTAAACCCTTCAAAGGAGCTGGTGGCTCAGAGGAATGTAAAGCAACAAACCTGCAACCACAAACTAGTACTTCTCACACCCAAACTAGTATTTATCACCTAAAACATGTTTTTCTGGCAAGCCAGTGTTACTGTTGAATTAATGTTTTTCCCTTTTGCTACCTTGTACTTTCGTTAGTATTTACTCTCATTTTGCACACATCTGGAGAGCTTTCTATGTTTTTCTGTATGGGGTTTGTACAGCCAGGTTTTGGTAACAGGCGGACTACTAGGCATGACTTCTGTGTGAAGCCGGCAGCAGTCCAAGATGAATGCGATGGGCCTGTCAGAAAAGGTGTTAACACCTCTGTGATATTTAAGAAGGGAAAAAAAACCCATTATTGCACAGATGTAATTGCAGCCAGAGAAGAGGGAGTAAGAAGATGTGAGAGGAACAGTTCTGCAGACCAAGGTCAGTGGAGAAGGAGAGGCAGGAGGTGCTCCAGGTACTGGAGCTGAGATTCCCCTGCAGCCCTGGGTACAGACAATGACTCCTCTCCCTGAGTAGTGACAGGAGCAATGTGTGATAAACTGATTGTAATTCCCATTTCCCCCTGCACCACTGTGGGGGCAGAGGTAGACCCCTCCTCCTAGGTGGAGGGAGAGGTGAAGGGAAGGTGTTCTTAATTTTATTTTAAGTATCCTGGTCTGATTTTGATTAGTAATAGAATTCACTTAATTTCTCCACTGTGAGTCTGTTTTGCCTGTGATGGTATTTGGTGAGTGATTTCTCTCCCTGTGCTCATGTTGTGAACCTTTTGTTACATTTTCTCTCCCCTCTGCACTTGTGGAGGGGAGAGATGGAGAGGCATTGGTGGGCACCTGTCATCCAGCCAGGACTAACTCACCATGATAACTGCTTTTTGGAAGTTTGTGAGCTATGAGGATTATAATTAAGATATCCTTAACCATGCTTTGGTGGCTATATAGTTTTTTTTTTGGATATCACATTTGGAGCTGTGTAAATCCAGCACAAAGACTCTGAATGCCAGTAGTTGTCAGTTGTGGTAGGCTGCCAAAGGTGAGGCTGACACAGCTTGATGTCACTAAGTCCAGCTGGTAGTGACGTTGAGCATGTATTCCCGATAGACATGACACATCTACATCTCTGTGTGAGGGCCCCCCATCCTGCTCACCAGCTGGGCCAGCTTGCTGCTCGTGAGGGGCTTGCTGCTCATCCTTACCCAGTGCAGGGCAAGAAGTCAACAGTTCTGTTGACACACGGCCAGCCTCTTTTATTCCCTTGTCCCTCTGTTTTCTCATGCTTGTAGCAATTACCCTGTCGCTCTGTTTTGTTGCCTTCCAGACCACCTTTGCCACCTTTGATCCTTAGCATTGCAAGATTTCAGGAGTTCCCAAGTGCATTTCCCAGGAGCCTTGTAAAGTGTCCTGGCAGTAACCTTGCAGTTTGGAAGACACTGCAGGAAACATCTCCCACTGACCCCTAGAGCTGGGTGTCAGCCCCCAGCCGTGGAGCCAGCATCCCTGGCTCAGCTGTGGCTCTCCTGGGATCCCTTGGTGAGACCAGGCTGTTGGCCTGCCTTCACTGACTGGTGTCCCTGTGGATGGAGGCGATCACCCAACTTGCCAGCAGCCCGAGTGTAGTGCCAAGAGTCCCCATTTCCAATACATCTGTTCAGAGCTCCCTCACCCCCAGGGAGCTGCATGTTGCCACCAGTGGCTTCAGCTCTAGATCTTGTCATAGGTGTCCATGGTGTGTGAAAGCTGTGGAGACTCAGCTGCCCAGTTGAAATGACTCATCAGACTGTTTCCATATGTTTTTTCCTGTCTGTTGATAACTTTTACTTTCATTTTTTCCTAGGCAGAACTGAACTCCTTGAACCCTTGTGTCAGTGTATTTAAATTGTGATTTGAGTGCAAACTGATTTGGGAAAATTATAATTTTTTTCCTCCCTTTTTTTTTCTTTTTCTTCTACCTCTTTGGCTAGATCTCTTAATGGATCACAGAGCAGACAGCTTGCTTGTATTTCTTGTCCTGGATTTTCACTTACTGAGACATCCCCTTGCCTGATCCTCTGTTAAGCTTTGTAACCACATGGAAGCAGTTTTTCCCTATGGAAATGGATGTCAGGGCTCCCATTTGGTTTAGGAAGAGCTCTATTTAGAAATGTAATTGCTAGGCATTCCCAGTTCATATCACTCTCCATCTGGATGTCTTTTCAGTCTGACATGTTCTTTGGGTTAAAGCATACCCTCTCCTTGCCCCCCTGTTACAGACGAGGGGCCAGCATGGTGTTCTCAGTTCTTAAGAAAGGAGGTTCATTTGTCTCTGTGGATTTGAAAGAAGATGTGCAAATCGAGAGGCAAAACAACTTTTTCTTTAGAATTCTGTTTTTCTGAGGGCATAAGATCCACTGAGGTCACTGAAGGAATTGTATGACCCTGAAGAGGAGAATGGAGTCATGTTAAATACTTTAACACCCAGACACCTACACCTCGACCTCCAGTTGCCTGAATCACCTGTACTCTTTTTTTCGTTTTCAGGTTTAGGTTTATACAGTATTTTCTGCTTGCTCAATACTTTGATGAGGACAAATAGAGCTCAATGGAAATGCATGACAGTAGTGAGAGTAGTTGTTGCCTATGTTTGCCTACTTTATTAGGCACATTTACAGTATGCTGCATTTTTGTTTCTCTTCTGACCTAATATAGTAAAAATAGTGCATCAAATTAAATTAGCTTCATTTTATACTTACTCAGTAGTGGATGTAGTGTCTTGCAGGATCTGCTTTTTATTTTTAAAGCAAATCAAACAAATGAAATGCAGTTATTTCCCAGTAATTTCATTTCATTCTAATTATAATTTTCAGAGGCAAGTGGTTTTGATATTAGAAAGATTATGCTGATGTTCATTAGGTTAGAGTGACATGGTGAATTCACAGAAGGGGAGGAACAACAAATTGTTTGAGAGATTGAATTTGAATTACCGTAATTTCTCATTAAAGCCTGGATTCATTAGTGAAGTATATCAAACAAGAGCAATTTTCTTTTTCTCATTTCACTGTGATCTGTGTCTCAAAGAATGTTTTCAAAAGAAACAGAAGAAATTCTATAAAGCAAAGGATTTGTTTTTCCTTAGATTAAAGTCACTTAGCTAGCTGTGTATGATCTTTTTCTTTCAATTTTGCTTACCAGTTTTCTATAGCATTGCTACATCTGTGAGCTCTGCACTGGTTTTGCTGCTGCTGTGGAGCATTTGGTGATGTTGGGATGGTGGCTATGGAAGTGTGCTCATGTTTAGTAAAGTCCTGCACGATTGCATTGTCACAATTGCAAGAGGTGTAGCTCTATACCTCTTTTCCCAATGGAATTACTTCTTGTTCCCATTGTCTCTTATGCTGTTTACAGACATAGCGTTAGTAAAATTTCTAGCTTTTAAAAAATCAAACTGGTTACTACACATCTGGTTTTCTTTGCAATTTAGCACATGTGAGGACAGTAAAATCCCCTTGCTCTGAGGAGTAGTGGCAGTTGCATGATCAGCTGCCATGACCTGATGTTTAGCGGAAGTTGGGTAAAAATGTGCAGGGAGTGTTCCAAAGGTAAAGCTCAAAGTATTTTGTTGAAGTTGTTGCTTTCATGTGAGTCTTTTCACTCTTCTGAAAAATGGAAGTGGCAGGGTTTTGCAGCATGTGGAGAAGCTAAGTTGTGTTGTCTGTATTATGTGGATTTTTGTTGCATAACATACTCGTGGTTGGATATACCTAGCTAAAGTAGGCAGACGGTGGATGTAACATTCTGGTTGTGTATCTATTGACTTGAAAAACTGTGGCAAAAACTCAGTGAACCTGCCTGTTGGGAAACAGGTAGTAAATCACCTTTCAGGATTGAAAGTGTCTGTATTTGGCAGGAGACTATCAATGTGAAAGAGTGATACCCTGTGGATAACAATAGTTTTGGTGTCTTTGAAGAATGTGCTATGAGGAAGGATGGTTTCTATCTTGTACCTGTGATTGAAGAGATCTTTTGTTATCTATCACAGACTGTCTGTGGAGCTTACACGATTTTGTGTCATTGCTGAGTATTTGTTTCCCACTTGCAAAACAGAACCATCAAGGAAAATACCTTCAGTATCAAGCCCAACCAACAACACAGCACTGCCAAGCTTGCAACCAGACCACATTCCCATGTGCCACATCCGTGTGTACCCTGCACTCTCCCCAGAGATGGCAGCCCCACCATCCCACAGGGCAGCCCTGGCTTTCCCATCAAGGTCTTGTCCCCAGACCTTTGATAGTGTTTTCACAAGGGCGGAGGTCCAGAGAGAATGCAGCTGAAAACAAGAGCAAGAGGTGTGTCCTGTGGTGGTCCACCAGCTACAGAAGTTGGGAGGAGGGGAGCAAAGGTTTATTTCTGTTCCCTTTGACTCCGACTTTTGAATCTGAGTGACTCGGGGTGAAATAGTCAGGGATTTGTGTGGTGGTGGTTGTAGTTTGGGTTTTTGGTGTTTTTTTGTAAAACTTGAAATTTATTTGCATTTACTACTAACTCCTTTGTTATTGAATGTTGTTAATTAAAGCTTTTTGATCTGATTGAGTAATTTAGGCTAAATTTTGTTTGAATTTTTCTTTGAACACTGAGGATCTTACCCTGCAAAGTGCTAAATAACCTTATGCTCCCACAGCCTTCTCAGTAGGAGCTGAGAACACTGCACTGCCCTGGGAAGTGGCTGGATCTTCATGAGGCCAGGTCACACGCAGTCTAGCATAATTTAAAAGTAGGATGAAGGTTTTCAAATGTGTTTTGGTTAATACATCATGGCCTCTCCTACAATAATAGTTCCTGTGGCTTAATATCTCATAGGAAGTATTTTATTTAATAGTAAAATCTTACTAAATTTTTCAGGCCCTCTGTTACTCTTGTCCTGTTGTGAAAGAAGGCTGCTACTTTTCCTTTTAATTTCGCTGGTGCAAATAAGTGGTATACTGCTTTACTGTTCCATTTCACCACAGGAAATAATTTCAAATGGTTACACCGCTTCTTTTGGGCTTAATGACACTATCAAATGATGGAAAGTGAGTGACCTTTCAGAATGGAGTGAGCTATAATCACTCTGCACCTGAGTTCCTTGTTTTCTGTTGTGGAAGGAACAGCCTCCGCCGTAACCTTCCCCAGGGGGCTGTGAGACTGGGGTGTTTATTGATCAGGTGCTCACATGACTCACATCACCAGTGCCTCCGTAATAAACAGTCCTGTAAGCAGGTGAGCAGTTTGACCATGTCTGCTTGACCATGTCTGCTTCCAGGGGAATTCTTTTGAGATGAAAATGTGGTGTCCCCACCCACGTGTGCCACTATATTAACAATAGTGTTATATTGCCACTGTATTAACAATGCTTGTGCCAGTATTACCTGAAGGTTTTTTGTGTGAGTTCTCTTTCCTCAGGACCCCAAGCCTCAGATTTGAAAAACAGACTTCAAGTGTGCTGATACTTATGTTAATTGTGCTCTTCCTGCTTGTAATTATTTGCAGTTAGGTGTTTGTGTGTTTTGTGTGTCCTGAGGTGCCTGAGATGACACTCTTGGTGAAACTGACCCAGATTTTAAGATGTAGATGTCTGAATTGGATTTTTTAAATCTCTATATTTAGGTTCCTCTGTACAATGGCCTCAGTAAAAACAGGATGACAAGCACTTGCAGCTGCATTACTGTTTCCACTGATGCTTTCTGTGGAGTCTGGGCCTCTGCTAGCTGAGCAGTCCTTCAAGTCACTTCAAGTGTCTGTGGTGTCAGTGAGACACCCATCTTCGGTGTTTGATCCTTTTCTCTTTCATTCTGTTGGTTAATTGGTTTTGTTCAAGCCATCTAATTTTTTTTACATTAAGTCTTCTTAGTTCTGTCTTTATTAAAGGCTCTGAAGAGATCTTCAGATTAAGAGCTCTGTGTTAGTGAAAGGTTTAGTGGTCTTAATCTCACTTTAGTAGATTGACGTTTTCTGGCTGTGTTTGCTGTCCTTCTCTAAACTTACTAGAAATGCATAATAATAGAATGCCTGATTACACAACTTACACTTTACAGGTTGTTTCTCATCTTCTGGATGCTTTCCATATTTCAGTGATAATTTTGGTGGGTGGGTGTGGTAAATAGTGCAGTCAGGGCAAAGAGTAAGGAAGAGATGAAGGGAGTACATCGTGTTTGACAATTTTTAATTGTACATTTGCTCATGAAGGAGCAGATAGAAGGATAAACCTTCACTTTTTCCTGGGAGTTTTGCCTATGGGACCAGGATTTCATTGTGTGTTTTAAAAAAGCAAGTACCTTAGCATGAGTCCTGTTTTACCATTTTCTCAAAGGTATTTAAATGCTGGCCTCATAAAAGGTGCTTAGGTAGCCATATCCCTTTTAAGATACCTAAATTTCTACTGAAATCTGCAACAGAATGGAAATTCTTGTACCTTAGTGAGTACATTGCATTTTCTAAAATGGTGGATATGTACTGATGGTACTTTCAAGGGAATATGAAGTTTAGTTTTCTAACTGCTTTTTCTGCACAATTATTGTTGACCAATTATTTTTAAAATCTGGACGCTAAGCCCTTTTTTTCAAAACTGCTGATGGTTCCTGCTGATTTCTCTTGGAGATGTAGTGGTTCAGCACACATGAAAGGTAAATCAATGACTATAAGGCTTTGTAGTTACAGATTGCTTTTTGAGAAAGTGTGCATCTTTTCTTGCTGGGAGGCATATAATAAGACACAGCTGGGAATAGAACTATCTCTGCCTTTTCAAGAATACAGGGGCTTCCTAAACCAGCGCTTCATCTGACATGTAATTAGTTTTTTGAGAAGACAGAGATCTAATTAAGACTGGTAGAGGGTTTTTTAAACTTTATCTTTACAAATCAAAATGGTATTTAAAATCTTAACTACATGTTGGGGTAGGGGTACCAGTGTAACCTGTTGGTTTTTGTTCTATAGTTTGCTTAGCATTTTCTATAGGAATGTCTGCCAGGCAATATTCAAATATGGTGTGTTTCGGTATAGTATAAAATTAATATTCTATGAACAGTCATGCATCTTGAAGCATTCTTTGGCTCAAGAACAGTCCATATATTTAAAATTGTTCTTTATTAGATGAGCTGCTACTAAATATAGCTAAACCAAAAAAAAAAAAAACCAGTTCAGTATGCTTCCTATTGCTTTCTGTCAGGAAGAAGAAACAGATTGTGTGATAGTCAGGATTAGCTAAAATTTGTGAGAAGGTGGAAGAACTGTTTCAGATCCTCGCCAATGCTGCCACTTCAAATGTATAAAAAGCTCTTGAACTGAAATTCCCTGCTGCTGTTATTCTGCACCCTATTGAAATATAGTACTGGGTTATGCTTTGAATTTTTTCCCTGAGTCACATTGAGAGTTGTCAATGTCGTATTCAACCTACAACTTTGCTCTCTGAGCTACAAGTGAGAAAGGGAAGGTAATGTTTTCCTCATAAACATTTTACTCATGAAATTAGCAAAGGAAACACAGTTGTTAGTAACCTTGCCAATGCAAAATTTTTCCATTAATTTTACTTAAACTCCTTCTCCATCTTGGCTTTAAATGATTATGTGATTAGCCCTCTACCCATTCCCAGGAAGACTAACTCAAAGTTTAGTGGGGTTCTCCATTTCTGATACTCAGTCAAGTTATACCTTCTCCTCTAATTTCACATGGATATGGCTTGCCATTTTTCCCTGGGCCGTTGTGTAAAAATTGCACCCATCTTCCTGCTGGCACTCTGCAGAACATGTTGCAGCAGTCATCACATTTCCTACCATTCTTGCTTATTGATTTGCCATACTCTGTATATCTGGCTGTCTGGACCCACATAAATATTTTTGATCACTGTCCATTCTTCTAGATTTGTAATTGTTTCTTGATGGTTGCTGTATTCCCCTCAGTTTACTGACATCTTTCTAATTTTAAGGACACCAAGACTGAATATTGTATTAGGAGTGTATCTGTGCCCTCTGACTGAAACTCTCATACCTGAAAAGAATTAAAAAAAAAGTTTTCTTCTCATCTCATACTGAATTTTCATTTTATTTGCTGTTTGTGAGTGCATGCTCTTCCATGACCATGGTGTAGTGTCAGAGATAGGTATCCCAGTGAGGCTCCAAGTGTGAGGCATGACCTACTCTGCTTTTCACGTTACACCTTTCATCCCTGTAATTCTTAGGTCTTCTGGGTAGAGGAGATAAACTCCACTGGCATTGCCCCAGCCATAGAGCACATCCTTTTGTGTCTCTAACTGCAGAAAACAGAAAGGTTTTGACCATGTTAGTGTGATGGGACAGGAGGATGAGCCAAGCCTTTGGGTTTGCAAGCAGTCCTTGCATCTGTGTGCAGGAACAGCAGATATTGCTTTAGATTTAAATGCGTGCAGGATATGGGTTAGTACTGTACCACAATCTAGTCATTTTCAGAGGTGCTGGACTTCACCTTAATGATTTGAAGATGGGACTCTGTGTACCTGTAAGAAGTATATAAATAACTGGCTTTAGGTATGCCAGTGGTCCTGAATTATGTAAATGGATTATATTGGCATAAATGAATGGCTATGGACAATTCCACAGGTAACATGTATTAAAACTCTTGCTCTGTGGGATTTTGTCATGTTGAATGTGTGCACTTTTGGTTTAGAATGGTTTTAAAAGCAATAGTTTGACATTCAAGTAATATATTTGGAGGTTATATATTAAATTTGTGCTAATTATAATGGAACCTGAAAGTATGGAAAATAGAGAAAAGAATAATTTTAGTTCATAAATACAGTATTTCAGCTGTACTAAGTATTCAGGGCTGACTTTAGGGGGAAGGGGAAAAGTTAAGAGTTCTGTGAGATACATCAAAGAATGGATAAGAAAGAGTATTTAAATGTGTTACTTTTTCCCTGCACAGCAGTGCCTATCGCACACCTCATTAGATAAATGAGCAAAATGCCAACTAATTAATGAATGTGTAGAGTGTTCGAAGAACAAAGTCTAAGACCTTCCTCCTTTTCTGAGCACTGCATGCAAAGGAAAGGAGCTCTTGTGCTTGTCAGGAATATAATGAAGTTAAACACTGAATATCTCCAGAGATTTATTTGGGCTTAATTTTTGGCTTTCATTATTGCTAAGATGCTGAAATTATAAAATTATCAGGTAAAATTTCTTATGTCAAGCTTCTCTCTTCTTGGATAGCTGTAACTGTTCAGTTTGTGCTTTACCTTGTGTCTCTGTTTTAGGTTTGTGGTTGTTTCTTTTTGTGTCCTTTTATTTTAGTTTTGAAAAATAACAACACAAAGGCTTTGTACAGGGGCTGGACAAGGTGTTACTCTTCAATTGATCTGAACTGAAAATCTGATTACTTGAATTAGAACTGTAGGACCCTCAAAACAGCCTTCTAGTAGGAACAATGTGGATTAAACCCTCATGGCTTTAAAATAAATCTTAACTGTCTTCAAAAAGAGCATATCAAAAGGTCTTCTAACCACAGTGCTCCAAAATTAAAAGGTGGAAGCTGAAAAGAAAAAAAACTTTTCTTCTCTAAAACCACCCACAAAACCATGAACAGCAGCAAAAAAAAAAAAACCAACAAAAAAACCAATAAACCTGAAAGCCCCAAAACCCCAAACTAAAACAAAATAAACCTCTAGAAAGTACATGGTGGAAGAAAATGGACCCCATGATGTAAATAAGGTGGCCAGAGGCACATGATACTACGTGATGCTCTGGCTGCTGCTGAGCTGGGCCAAGAATTCACTGTCCTGAGTTTTTTTTAGTGCTCTGTTTCCTGGGGAAGACTGAAATTGGATGAAGAGCTAATGGGGAATACGCAGGGATAATTCAAACACGCAGGATCAGTGGAGGGAGAGAACAGAGACCAGAAGTATAAAATGTGTCCGTATTGAGAGGCGGGAGCTGCACCTGGTCAAACAGGGCAACTTGACAGGCAGGAGGCTTTAGTAGTTCTCAGTGAAATGGTCAGATTCTGGTGCAGTCTGATTGTGGGGAACCTGTTTTTGCACATGGAGACGTACTTCAATGTAACTCTGTCCGGAATGACACACAGCACATACATTTTTCTCCCCTCCCAAGTGTTCCTGGTTTGCTAATTTTACTTTTGGAAGTGCCCTCATGTTTGTAAAGTAATGATCAGTCCTGTAGACTTTGATGTAGTTGCTAGAAGTTTTTGTGCCTTTGTCATTGGAAGCTTTGCTAAAGGGAAATGTTTGAGCTGCAGTTTTCTGTGTCCCCTTTATTTGAATGACATGCTAAATCCATCAGGGCTTTATGAGTAACATTCCCCATTTGATTCAGGTGCAATTCAGTTTCATGAGAAGACCAGTAGCTCAATTATTCTTAGTGACAAATGCAAACTATAATAATTTTGTCTCAGTGCCTCTGTACCCCCAGGTAATGTCAGGAGACGAAAGCAGTGCCATTTTTGACGCACTGACACTGCTCATCTCTCTTTGGAGTATTTGTGATCTGTCATCAATAGATGTGCCTGTTTTCATATGTCACCACACACGCACATTCTCCATCATCCAGAGGAAAAGATTACTCAGAATCACTTGTTATTCTTTTCTGTATAATTGCTGGTGCATCATGGGAAGTTACGATGTACGGTGAAAGGGGCTTGTGCACAAATTTCAATTCTGTACGGGCATCTGTCTATATCTAGCAGCAAAAAATAGCTGTGACTAATGCTGGGTCATCAGTTGCTGGATCACAAGGAATACAGAAATTCTTTGAACTGAGGTGTTTCAGGAGATCTAAAGTGGCCTGAATATCTGTAAAAAAATTTGCTGAGATGCAGACATGTACATTCAAAACATTTTAAAGGGTATTTCAAAAGGTATTTAGAAATCCTTGAAGATTGTTTTAATAAAGAATCTTGAAAATGGTATGGATGTGAAATGGTTGGCAGTCCAGTTTTGTAGCAAGATGCGGGCATTAAGGAAAAAAAAAAGGAACAAAAGTGCTCAAAAAGATTTGCACCCTTTGGAATACATACTGGAATTTTTAGCAAAGCAACTAAGTACTTGTTTCTAAAAAACAACAGAAGTGTGGTAAGGCGTCAGAAGTTTTGTATTTTCTGTGCAAGTTGCCTGTAATCTTTGACAAGTACTAAAGTCTCCCTTGGACTTCAGAGGGATTTAGTTCAAGTTATAAATTCTGTAAAAGAAAATAAACCAGTCTTTAATATTGTGAGATTCTTCTTGCTGTGCTTGACTGACAGCCACTTTTTCCCATAGCTGTGCAAATATATGCATGAAAACCCAAGTCCACCTCCTTTTAACTTTTGTCTTATTTGTGGCTTCTGATGCTTTCTCCCAGAATATAAAGTTGTTTTTTGCTAATCTTTAGTCTATTTGATAGCAAAAGTTTTAAAAATCATTGCTTTAAAAAAAGGTGGAAGTCCTGTGCTTCGTAAGTTATTTCCCCATGTGAAAGAGCAAAAGCCTGTATAATTATTTGTATTTTAAAAAATCTTATGCAAATTTTTATTTCCAGAAGCATGTTATGAGATAGGCTCTCTTGTATATGTGTAACTGTGGTGATTCTAACACTGTTTTGTCTGTCAGTGTGTTTGGGACACACGACACTGTGTGGTTAGTGTTTTATGCAACCGAAACATTTACTTAGTGCTGTTTATGGTTTTGTCACTTTACTGAGACTGTATTGTAATGGTATCATGAGTGAATGGAGTGCAGCATGTAGTGTTTTGTACTGCCTAAGAGTATTCATGGATTCACTAAGTTTTGTGAACTTTTTTTTATTGTTTCCCTCAACTTCAGCAAGGCTTTGGCCACTGTCTCTCCCAATACTCTCGTGGCAAGCTCAGGAAGTGTGGGTTGGATGAGAGAACACCGAGGTTGATTAAGAACTGGCTAAACAGCTGATCCCAGAGGGTTGTAATGAGTGGCACATTGTCTTGTCACCAGCGGTGTACTCCAGGGGTCAATACAGGGCCCAGTAGTGTTTAATGTCATCAGTGGCTTGGAGAGCAACTTCCCAGGGAGTTTGCTGATTTCACAAAGCTTGGAGGAGTGGCTGATAGCCCAGAGAGCTCTGCAGCCCTTCAGAGGGACCTCAACAGGTTGGAGAGGTAGGCAGAGAAGAACAATCCAAAATTCAGCAGAGACAAATGCAGGGTCCTGCACCTGTGGGAGGAATAACCCCAGGTGTCAGCACAAGCTCAGGTCTGACCTGCTGATCAGCCTCGTCTCCTGTGGAGAAGGGCCTGAGGGTCCTGGTGTCCATGAGCCAGGACAGCAGTGTGTCCTTGTAGCCAAGAATGACAATGGTAACCTAGAATGCATTAGGAAAAACATTGTCAGCAGATTAGGGAGGTGATTCTACCCTTTTTCTCAGCCCTGGTGCGGCACATCTGGAGAGCTGTGCTGAGTTCTGTGCTCTTTAGGACAAGAGACACATGGAACTCCTGGAGTCGGTCCAGTGGAAGATTACAAAGATGATCAAGGGACTGGAGTATCTCTATTATGAGGACAGACTGAGGAAGCTGAGCCTTTTCAGCATTGAGAAGAGACAACTGAGGGGGAACTTCATCAGTGTCTGTCAGGGTCTGCAGGGAGGGGTCGGAGCAGGGACCGGGCTCTGCTCGGTGCTGCTGAGCAATAGGACAAGACAAGAGGCAATGGGCAGGAACTGATTCACAGGAAATTCCACGTAAACATGGGGAAGATCTTTTCTGTGCAGGTGACCAGGCACTAGAACAGGTTGCTCAGGGAGACTGTGTAGTCTCCTATAAAGGAGATGTTCAAGGACTATTTGGACACAATCCTGTGCCATGTACTTTGGGCTGATCCTGCATGGCTGGGGAGGTTGGAGCAGATGACCCACCGTGGTGCCCTCTAGTCTGACCCATGCTGTGATTCTGTGATATGTAACAGAATAGTAGCATAGCTGAGGTTTGAAAAGGCCTCTAAGATCATCAAGCTCAGCTCTTAACACATTGCCAACATGTTCACCACTAAACCATATTCTCATGTGCCTTATCCATACACCTTTTGAATGCTTCCAAGGATGGTGATTCCACCACTTGTGTGGGAAGTCTGTTCCAATGTCTAATCACCCATTTAGTGAAGAAGCAGAACAAAATTTATGTTACATAATTGTAAATGTGCATTTATAAATACATTCTAAAAGTCTCCATATTTTTTTGCTGGAGACAAAAGTGAATGCCAGCAAGACTTGTTTACAAAATCTGCCAGGTAGGAAAATGCAGAATGCTGCCACGGTTCTGTGTATGTTTCTGAATATGAGCTTCAGTGGACCACTTCCTCAGCTGATGTGTGCTAAGTGAGATAAAATCTTTCAAAAGCACTAGAGTGGAAATCAAGATTATTTTTCCCATACTTCTGTTGTTTTTTGAGAGCTCCACTGAAATGTAACGAAGTGTTTCTTATATATACCAAGTGATGGAGTATCTTGCTAATTTACTTGTTCATAATCTATTGAAAAACCTAACCTATTTTACTCCTTTCTACAGTTTTACCTCAAAAAGTGTAAAAGCATGATGTGTATATGATGTTGTACTTTCAGAAATATTATGTAGATCATTAAAGGGGTCCTTTGGCCCCAACTTGTCACCAGCATAAATTTTTTTTTTTTTTTTTGTATCAAAGTTTCAGTCATATTTTTTTCATCTCACAGACTTGTGCAAAAGCTGACCCAGGCACATAATCATTATCATAGTAGCATTTCATATTTCAAGTTTGTCCGTAGCTTGCTTTGCTGAGTTTTAGTATCCTTCTTAAGGTATAAAATTTTGTGCTGATTGCATTACATCATTGATGAGCTAGATCTGAGATTTTGGCATATTGTAAACAAAGTCTCTTGTGAATTCTGTTGCTTCGGATCTATTATGGTTAAGTCCTGTTTACTCTTTTTTTGTATTTTGTTACATACTGGCATTACTATCAGATTCCACATAACAAAAGATCTTGTTTTCTTTCCTCATCAAGTTTGCAAGAAACAACATTAGGACATAGAGCTCTGGCTCTGATAGAGATGACTAAAACTGGAAAAGAAACTAGATCGCAATTTCCACACTTAATAAGGCAGTAAGTCAGTTGTTACCATGGGACAGAACTGGTTGAATTGTCACAACTATTCCATAGGCATAAATCTTAGACTTGCACCAGATACTTCACACTGTTCCTGCTGTGCAAAACAGCTGGAAGTTCAGCTTAAAGGATTTCTTTCTTAGAGAGAAACAATGGGTGGCATGGAGCTGAGATAACCCGAAACTGATGGGAAGCTACATCCCAGATACAGCATCGCTGTTGTGGCTTTAGGATGTGTATCTGATTATGGGGTTTGTATGATAGGTAAAACTGCAGTTCGAGGGTCAGGAAGCAATCTTACAGATGGATATAGGGAGGTGAAGCTGGTTGGTTTCCC
Organism: Onychostruthus taczanowskii; assembly: GCF_017590055.1. Lineage (NCBI taxonomy): Eukaryota > Metazoa > Chordata > Aves > Passeriformes > Passeridae > Onychostruthus > Onychostruthus taczanowskii. The sequence continues at coordinate 2,122,181 of NW_024506221.1, read as the reverse complement.
TTTTATGAATGTGCTTTGCTGCAGTAACTTTTGCTTTGCTCTCTTTTTCGGTTTTCATGAGTATTTTTCTTTGCCCTGGAGATGCAGTTTTGGGGTAACATTTTGCCTGGTAGTATAATCAGTTAAGACTTTCTACTCCTTTTTAACTAGCTTTGGGAAATTGTAGTAATGTCAGATGAAGATGAATCTGCTTATTTTGTATTCATTTGGGAAAGATTAATTTAAAAAATGGCAATTACATGGTGCATACCCATCTGGTTGATGAATTAGTTCTCCAATGGAGATGAACTCTTGCATAATAATTTTTCTGTAGAAGGAATAGATATGTTTAAAACACATTGGAAAATTCTTGCAATGAGACCCCTGTGAGTAAAATTGTTACTAAGTCAAGGCTGTCGATGTTAATATTATTTCAAGCCATAAGAAGTTTACATTAAAACCATGAAACATGACAGTTCCCACTAATTTCTCATGTAGTACTTTACTATTTGTTCAATAACAAAAATTTTACTAGGCCATTTCAAGAATGAATCTTGTTCTAAACTTAAGGGTTGAGAAATATATGTATTGCAGGATGTCTTCTATAGAGGGTCTGAGTAAAACAGAAACAGCACCATCAGGGAGGCTTTGTTTACACCCAGGAGTTTAACTGTTCCTGTAGCTAAAGCAATATAACTGAACAAGCAATGGTGAACGTGTTTATGGGAACAGGAATAAATTATACTGCTGTAAGCTGTATTTAGTAACTGCAGTAAGGGTGTACTGAGGAACTGCATTGCCAGAAGGAAAAATCATTTCCCTCACTGGAATAATCATGTTGTACTTCTGTGTGAGGGCCAGGCCTGAATTAATTCCAGTTGCATTTCTGAGTTCTTAAATGAGAAAACTGCTTCAGTAAAGGCTTTCTTTGGCTTTGGGAGGATTTGACTCTGAGAGGTGTTGAACATCTGCATTTTCACTGAAGTCTGTGCTGTTTAAGGTGTTGTAAGTCACCACAGTCGTGTGTTTGTGGCTTGGCTCTAAATCTTGTTAAAGTCAGTGGGAAAATGCTTGGGTGGCTGGAGGACAGGAACCCTTGGGAGACCATTGTTTGCCTGGCATATCTTGTTCGCTGACAACTCAGGTGTGCAGGCAGTAGGAAGCAGTTTATCCTCAGAGCAGAAAAATGTGCTGGAGGGTGACCGTGTTTGAGAATCACAGAGGCGAGCTGAGATAAAAATCCAAGTTTTGTTTTGTTCAGTAGTTTTATTTCTACTTTTTGCTTCCATGGTCCACACATAATTTAACATGAGTTGACAAGCTGAAGCAAAGCACTACCACCTCTCTCTGGGGGAGGTGGAGTGGATTTAATCTCCCTGTTGCTGGATTCGCTGGGCTCTGGATCAAATCCTAAGTTTGAATAGTCAGGTTTGAGACTACTTCTAACTTGCATTTTCATTAACCTTTTAATTTATTCCACCTCACAAGACAAACAGTGTGTTGTTTGGTTACTAGCTTCTGTTTGGCAGCACCACAGCTGCTGCTTGGCAGAGCTAACCACATGATGAAGAAAAAGGAAGAGAGAACTCAGTTCCGTCAGGTTTCTGCACATGTATACATTGACTAAGCAAAAGTTAGCTTTGAAATCAAATCCAGCTTCAAAGTTAGGTTAGGTTGTTGAGATCTTTACCCAACTGAATTTTGAGTATCTGCATTACGGTGGGAAACGCTTTAGCCCCTGTTCTTGCTCTCAGTATTAGAACAAACACATACCCAGAAGTTCTGGAGGCAGCAGAGAGGTGTGCAAGCAGCCAGTCTAAAAGAGTAAGGCTCTTTCAGTACCTCTTTCAGTAGCAGAAGGAAGAAGTCATGGTTACAAATGTTTTTAGAAGATAGGGTTTGGTGAGAACAGACATGCAGTTAAGTTCTCAGGAATTTTTTGGGATATTCTGGTTTTTTTCTGCATCTCAGAGCAAAATTCTCTATACATGACTGCGCTGAGATATAACATTTCCTTATTTTGGAATATTTCCTTATTTAAAATAGTGATACTATACATGACGACAGATTATTTAGAATTAAATAACCCAGTCCTTAGGGAAAATACTCCAAGATGAGGGGATACAGATGCTGCCTATTCAAAATGCCTAAAACATAATTAAAACAGAAAAGTCATAAAATGTTGAATTTGTACAGTGATGGAATTTTAATCAGCAGTTGTGTGGCAAAATCCGTGGTCAGCTGTAATAAATGCTCCTTCTGCTTCAATTTACAAGAACATTTGCAGCTGTTGAAGAAACAGGCATCTCTGTGTTTAAGTCAAACAATACATAAAATATTCTAGAATAGATGGTGTGCAGAAACAGGTGCAGAGCTGTGTGTTAATAGATCGACTTGCAGAAGCAAGTGTGAGGGAATTGATTGCCTCATACAGTCAATGGATTGTTAAAGGGAAACTCATATAATGGAAACTCTTGAGAGAGAAATATTAAAAATCATACCTGGCTTCAGTTTCTTGTCTACATGGAAGCTGTATTTGTGTCATTTAGAAAGATTGTATGAACCAATTTTCAACAATTTTTCAGCAAGTGCAATACATACCAAAATTTCTTAAGAGGTGTGTACTATCCTGGCTTTGGCTGAACTCACTACAGACATGAGCCCACACCATATATTATTTAAATCTGTAAGTTGACACAATATGTAGAATTTAGAATTGGAGAGAATATGAATTATACAACAGACACCTTTCAGTGTGCTTCATAGTTGAATGTTTTGAATACAAAAATTAAGATGCACACTAAACTTAAAACCAGAAGGACTTAGTGGGTAGTTAGATAACTGAGCAAACCATCACACCTGTTTGTCCTGCTCTCAGCAACGAGTTTAGTGAAGGTCTCACTGGAAGATAGGGAAAACAGATGTGACCTGAGCTGCAGAATCAGAATGGTGGTTTTGAGTGACTGTTTCCTGATGAAACAGATTCGGGGAATCCATGTAGTGAAGCCGCTCTTCATTGTGACTGTGGCACTCTCAAATTTTAATTTGAACACAGTTTGACAAAAAGGTACAGATACTATGTAAAATACAGTTTTGATGGAAGGAAGGAGCCCAAGACATCCTGAGCCTTTGCTGAAACTAACAGAAATGTACAACAATGAGAAAGGCCTCCTGCTGAGTCTTGAGTCAAATACAGAAACCAGATAGAGGAAAAACTGGGCTTTACTACTTCTCTAGTTCTGGTGTTCAAAGAGTGACCTTTTTTTTAATCAGAAGTGAAATGCTACTCTAAAGGGAATATAATGCAGCCTTGATACTCCTTTTAAGAACACTGAAATCAGGATATGCCAATTTAGCAAAGTAAGCTTTCAAAATGGGCATGTCACTTTTTATTTTCAGCTGAGCACTTCAAAAGCTATCAAAATAGATGTTACCTTCTGTTCTGGAAATTGTCAGGAAGCTATAAATAAGCATAAAATAATACAGGAGCAGGAAAAAGTGTTGTGCCAGCAGTTAATGTTGTTGTTTCTAATTTTGTTGTTGTTTTTTTTCTTCTTTTTTACAGTGTGTCCTATTCAGTGCATGTCTCCGAGGATTACCCAGGTACAGTGCAACATCCTTGCCCGTGACACATGTATGCATGTTACCACAATTTGCTATATTTAAATGAGAATATCTGAAAGGGTGTTGATGTCTTCCAGGTGCATCTTGTACTAATCATTTTCCATTCGTTGAGATTATTTTCACGGTCACTTCTCCTTTTCAGGCATCATTTATCAGCTGGGTCAGGGTGAGAACACAGGTCCATGAGTTTAGATAGACTGTAGCTTGGGGTGCTTGGGATAGGAGTGAGAACGTGCCCAGCTTCTCTTTGGCATGGCAGATAAAGCGTGATCTTTCAGGAGCCTGAGGAGGCTGGCTTAGGGCCAGCAGAGCACTTGTGCTGGGGACCTTAATGAGGCTGCTGCTGCTCTCCAGGTTAAACCTGCAGACTCTGTGCCCCTCGGGGTCAGACGGAGCCAAGCACTCATGTGCGGCTCTTTGGCAGTGCTGGCTCGCAGAGGGGTTCCCAGCTGCTCAGCCCAGCCTCCCTTCGGTACTTTGAGCTGGGCTGGCAGAGGTGTTTGCGTACCCACATGGCCAGTCTTGACTGGTGTGTTATTCATAGGAAACAGAAGCAGATGAGAACAAAAGCAAGTTTTCAGGGAGCCTGTTTCCCCAATTTCCTTCCCAAAGACGCTGCACAGATAACTTGAGGCAGCACAGGCTATCAGAAGCAGAAGAGGGAAGCGAGGATGACAGGTGCTGTGCAAATAAGGGTTTATGGTAGTGCTGTTGGTCTGCACCACATTGTGCACCTGTGGTTATTTAACAGTGTAAGTACTGTGAATGATATGAAACCCTCTGCCCTTTTTTGATCTTTGACTGTAGCTTTTCTGAAATGCTTCTCAAAGAAGTATTGTTTCTTTTAGAAGCTCTAAAGAAGTATGACTTTGATCTTCTTTACTGATAAGCAGCAGATTCTGTCTCATCAAAACACCAGTGTTTGAAGCAGATAGAGAAAAAAATCAACAGTGGTGCCAAAAAATGGATTCTGTGAAAGAATGCTAAAACCTCTATTAGATGTATTTTTTTAACCAGCAAGAACTGCGGAGGAGAATGATATTAGTCTATTCAACATTTAGAAATGGGAGAAACTGAGATTCGTAAAATACGCAGTTATACCAGTGATAAATGGATTTACAGATTACTGCATTGAGCTGACAATGAATAGAGGGGAAAATAGTTGAAAAAAATCTTCACCATGTGTTATTAACAGTTTCTTCCATTAAATATCACAAAATTTGACCTCTGGGAACTTCTAAGTAAATGGTAAGCTGAAGCACTGAACCAGCAGCAGTTACTTGCACAGCACATGGGAGCTCATTTCCTGGCCCACTCTTCTGTCTGATAGACCTCAAAATTTCCTTCTGAGTGTTATGTGCAGCATGTCCTATGATATCCTGCTATATGCAGATAGCCTACAAGGCTGAGTGACTTCAGTGTCCCTGAAACCTGATGAATATTCTGTGCCATCATGCCCTGTATTTTAAAGGCCGATAGCAATTGAACATTTCACACTGTAGTTGGCTTGGAGCAGAGAGTAGATCAGTACATATTTACTGATTAAAATCCAGCCCTTCAGGGCTTTCAAAGAGCTGATTTCATCCACATCTCAAGCTTTCGCAGGATATATGTGTGCTTTATGATGAAGAGATGTTCAGTGTGTTGGGAATGATAAGGACTTTCTGCCATTTTGTAGCTTTGATCATAAAACACTCATTTTGACTCAGTGAGCCAAATTCTTTGTCACCTGTTTTTGTCCTAAATTTCTGACTGAATGTTATTGCTGACTGTGTCTTCCTTCTCTGACATGTGTCTTAAGGAAGGTTTCAGGGACATACCAGGGTGTGATGGTGTCAAGTCTGAGAAGCTCTGTGCTGATGTCCTCAACTGGAAGGTGTTCTTCAAGTACTGCTGCAATTTGATAGAGTTCAGAGCAGCACGTGCTCTCTAATTAAATTTCTCACAGGATAAGCATTTACAGATTAAGGTTTAAGTCCATTAGTGCATAGCTACAGCAAACTTTTATCCTGTGTAGATTAAGACTGTGTAATACAGACTGGTTCAGATTTGTAAATCCAATCCAAGGCTGTCAGAGTTGATCATCAGATAAATTGCTAATGTGTGCAATAAGTATATGAAAAGGCCGTGACACAAGTGATGTAAAAAATTCAGCTAAAATGCTACCACCAAAAGTAAATTTTGGATACTAAAAGAAGAGCTTTGGCTAATATACACACTCCCACAGCCTGCTTTGCTGCAAGTGCACAGCATCACCACTTCGGTATTGACAGCAATGTGTAGCTGTTGCTGAATTACTTATTGAAGCATCAAATACAAGCAGCTCAGTTTTAAATCCTATGGAAACCGTAATGTGACGTGACAACCTTCAATAATGGAAGGTGTTTGATGGTTTCATATTTAAGAGTGAAAGCTAAAAATGTGCTCACAAAGGCACACTGGGGGCTTAACAGTAGTAGTGTTGAGACAGTAATGTCTGAAAGTTACCTATCCATTGCTGGAGTTGTGAAAACATAATTGAAAAGTTTAGAGCCAGGTAATAACAGTTTCAGCAAAGTATTGTTGAAATAATTTTCTCATAACATTGATAATTGGGGAAAATAATCCTTCTTAGGAGCAGTTGTAGAATATTTCATCCATGAGTAGAGTGAAGTCCCACTTATATGAGTGTATCATGACTCCTGTGGGAACCAGAAGAGCAGCAAGCATTTTGCTAATGAATTTATGTTCAGAATTATTTTTGTTGGCTGACAGAAACTTGTGGAACTGCTGTAGTCTTTTATCCCAGTGGTTTGTAGGTTATGCACCTTCTTAGACCACAATAGATTGCAGCAGAGATGGAGAGAACCAGTTTGGCAACTAGTAGTTTGCTGCATCCATCTGCTAGGTCCAGGCACTATGTCCTCCAGTGAAGAGGATAAATAGTCCTAGGTGTCAAGTGTTACAAACGGGTTGTTGAAGAAAACAAATCAAAGCCATTATCTTAATTTCAAGTCTCATCATAGTGATGGAAGGAAAAAAAACCCTGAATAGCTGCCAAATAGCAAAAGAAAAAAACAACTTGGCAGCTGCCAAGAAAGAATTACAATGGACATAAAAATATAATTAAAATCTATAAAACCTGTAGCTGAGCTGTCCTTTTTCCATATAAGTATGTCTATTCTGTACAGAACATACTCTGTTCCCAGTTTTCTGTACAGCAGTAAGCTGTAGCACAAGGATTTCCTCTCTCTCTTCCATGTATGTGGTGTTAGGTCTATTTATAGCCAAATGATGGCCTCAATTGTCTCAGCTCGTTAGACTCTGTAGCAGTAACTTACACTCCCAAAACTGGGAAACAGATGTGCTTGTGTTGTGTGTGCAAGGTGGACACAGAAATGATGGTGACAAGGTGGAGAATGTAAACAGAGTCAAGGCAGGGCTTCTTGCAGAGGGCAAGCTGCAGCTGTCCTGGCTGTAGCTCACACCCCTCCTGCCAATGCACAAAAGTGGGGCAAGGAATGAATGCTGACAGAAGGGACCTCCTTAGTTCACATGATGCCGTGGCTGTAAAACATGTCCCCATGTCTGGTGTGTATCTGAGCAGCCACAGACTGATGCTTTGCTGTGCCACAGGAGTGCAGGGCTTGCCCATCCGTGGTGTTGGCCTCCTGCAGCACTGCGGGCACACAGCGTCTGTGCGTGGAGCCAGCCACAGATCCTCAGATTGCCTCGCAGGACAGCACAGGAGTGGGAGTAGACGAAGGTGTGGGACAGAGTCAGACCTGGCAGATGTGTGTGGGTGTGGCAGAAAGGCTGTTTTGCAGAGGGCAGCCAGGAAAACCCGTGTGTGTGTGTGGTGTAGCTGCTGCCCTGACCAGCCTGGCACACCATGCAAGGAAGGGCCACAGCCCCATGCTCTTGATGAAGGTGGCTAAGACCTGCTGGGATGCAAAGGATGGTATCGTTGTACTTCCCTCCCAGTTAATGTTAACACCTGCAACATTTTCAATGGGAGCACTTAAAAGCTTTGAGGCTGCAGCAGTATGCTTAAAATTGCATGTGATTTCATGCATGTTGCTGATATGGGACAAAGTGTTTAAAAGTGTAATACGTAAGTCCTTTTTTCAGTTGTCTTATTTGCCACTTTATCTGTGATTATCTTAATTGTCAGCCTTTCTGCTCTGGAGCATAGGTTTCAATTCAGCCTGGACCATTAGAAAACAAAGCATCATTACTTTCATAAGCAAATTCAGCAACACATTCAAAATTAGCTCCTGCAGATAATACAGAAGACCCTGCTGCTTCTTGGTTTTTGTTAGGAAACATTAAGTTGCAAAGATAAAAAAGAAACCAAACCAAAAAACCCCAACAGACACACTCCTCAGTCTAATCCCTACATTTTTAAAGAAAATTTAGTAAAATAGTTATAATATTCATACATACTAATATTTTGGCTAAGTGGGAGGGATTTCTTTTCTCCCTGAATCAGGTGGAAGAAAGGTTATCCACAGATTTGAAGATGCTCAAACAACCTTTATGTGACTAGGCAAAATGAGGCACAGATATTTGGCATAATTGGCTGTTAACAACCAGCTCTCAGTGCAGCTTTCACTCTGCATATCAGGTCTAGCTTGAGTTGTGGTGTCAGACATAGCAAAAAACATAGAACAAGTATTTTATTTGGGAAAGGTTGGCCACCCTAAACCTTGTGGGTTGGTTCAGAGCAGTGCTTGCTGTGACTCACAGAAGCCATGACATCACACTCCATGGTTTTGCTTTATAAAGTTTGGGTCTGAATTTTCTGTGCTTATAATATTTTCCTTTTTGTTAACAATTTCAAGGGAAAAAACCCAAACACACCAGGAAGGTGTTAGTGCTCAGCTTCCCTAGGCATCTGGGGAGTGGTTCCTTGTCACAAAAATCTGGGATAGGAAACATTGGAAGGGGTTGACAAAGCACAATGGAACTTCACCATGCAAAGTGTTTTTCTTTCGTAGATAACACTTATGTTTCCAGTTCTGATAACGATGAAGATGTTTTAGTTACAACAGAGCCAATTCCAGTAATTTTCCACCAAATTGCTACAGGTAATCCTATCTCTGAAGAGTTTTATCAAATTCATAATTTTGGAGGAAAGCAAATATGTTATCTGCACTTAGAGGGAGATATGATGTTAAAGGGTTCAGCTGTACAATTTGCTATTTTCTCTGGGCTTATTCTAGTAAATTGTCCAACATTTCAGAACAGAAGAAATTAAAGTATTTCTTTTGGGGATCACTACAATTGTGTGCAGAATGTATTTTTTGCTTTTAATGTCTTGCAGCCTGTGCTAGAGCAAGTCCCCTTGAATACAGCTAGAGATGCTTAATACTTTCCAGTTATGAGTTTTCATGATCACTTGCTTAAAACTTCACTAAATCTTCACCACTGTGGATGAAACAGTCTGTAACTGCTACTGCCTCTGGTGAATTATTTCAGGAAGTGGTTCAGCTGTTTCACTAAATTCCTCTATAGAAAAATTATTTGTTTTTTCCCAATGATTTTGGGGGCCCTCTCATTATAAATAATTTCCTTATTTTCAAAAAGTACTTGATACATGAAAGGGTATGCTTGTCAGATATACGCACATATTTATATTGTATTTAATAAAGATTTGTGCACACACTTCATGGAGACAGTTTAGATTCTAGCAGAAAAATTCTCTGATTTTTTCAGGCTGCAGAATAAACTGCACAGAGCGCTCTTAATTCTAGCAGGTCTTCAGATAGGAACACTTCACTTCGTATTATTATTATTATTATTATTATTATTATTATTATTATTATTATTATTATTTAGGACTTTTTTTGCATAACAAGAGAATTATTTTGAATTCCACTGGGGCACCAGTATGATCTTCACTCTCTATCTCATTAATACAGATGGAAATCAAGAATAATCTTACTGAAGTTATTGCAGTGGCACACAAACACAATCTTGCTATTACCATCAGAAGTTTGTGATAAATTTTACTTGCCAATATTTCTTTACTTTGAAAAGAAATTAAGCCTGTAATTTACAGTTTACAATAGAGTAAAAACCTATCTTTTATATAGAAGATTTTGTTTCCTGAGGGGTTTTGATTTTTCATTCTTTTATAAATTATATTAAATTAATGAATGATACTAAAAAATTGTAAATCACAAATTGGGAAAAACAAATGTCCTAGATGGATCAGCTGAGTTTCAGCTCACACTTTAAAAAAGTCTTCTGGGAAGTAGAGGCTTCCTAATTTTAGACTGTGGCATTGTAAACTCTTTGATGCATTTCATATCTGTAACTTTTTGTTCCTTATTTGCTCTACTACTGCAACTAAGAATTCCAAGTCTGCATGTGCAAAACTATTTCACTTTTTTTTCCACACATATGTTCCTTGTTTTCCTTTGTTTTTTCAAGAATTAAGAAAAACCAGTGATGTCAACTATTGCTTATCCATAAAGTCAAAATTACAGAGGGAGAATGGAGAGGTATGTATATTTCTTGTATGTGTCTTTTAACAGAACTTATTTTAAGGAACAAAAGAAAATAATAGAATACGAATGTTTACCATAGACTTCCTATCAAAATGTGCTTATTCAATCTGTGCATGTTTACATGTTTTACCATATTTCTCAGGGTTTCATAAATGGATTAACCAGTGATTCACTTAGTTAGGATAGAGATTCTCCTCCTATCCTAGGAAATATGTTTTTGGTGTTTCATTTTTTGTTCAGCAGTATTACAGACTCTTTTGGCCCTAAATATACAGCTCTCCTGGAAAAGCAGACAGTGATTCCATTACCTTACTCTGGCACAATAAGACCTCATCTCAATTGCTTCCTGCTGACTGCTTCATCATATAGCCACAAGCAATCCAGCTGCAGACTCTAGACCTCTGTAGGACTCTTCTCACCATGAGCAGGGTCTTGAGTGTTAGGGTTTTCCAGGCATGGTGGCATTTGCCCTGTGCCTCTTGCACAGCTCTCTGACTGGTCTCGCTGAGACATTGAGGAAGAAGTGGCACGAAGGTGAAATCCTCACTTGGGGCTTGACCGTGTCATGGCCTCAAAGGCACCACACAGGCTCCTGCCTCAAGCAAGGGATTGAGCATTTTCAGGATTTGAGGTGCTTGACCTAAAGTCTTCCTTTGGTAAGGGTGGGTGCTGAGTTTCTTACCTTGGAAATGGGAGGTAAGCATGCCTAGTTGCTATGTGTATTGGTTTTTTTAGTGAATGAAATATGTCATTTGACGTGAAAAGCTGCTTCATTCCTACTGCCTCATCATTGTATTCAGTGCTCTGTGAACATAAGAAAAACAAGTGTGGGAAGAATTTACCCGTTTCCTTAAAAAGCCTGAAATATACTTAGCTTCTGTGGGACTGAGTTTGAGCTTCTATTTTGTTTCTAGTTGATTGAGGTACTTAAATGCGAAATTACTGACAAAAGCCCCTTTATAAAAAAATCTCTTAACACTGTTGATTGCTGTTGGCTAGACAGTTCAAGGCTGGGTTAGGATATGATTGATTTGTCACTATTCTAATGTGAGAGTTCTGTGTAGAATTTTTCTTCAGCTGATTTCTGTTTTGAAACATACTTCCCTCTGAAGTAATTTTATTATAAAACAAAGAAGACTGAAGTTATTCTATCTATTTTCAGTGAAGTGGAAGCAGAAATTATTTTTTATGTCTTGACAGAAATTGCCATGAGGTTGGGTAAATACACTATATATGTATACATACAGTGAATAGAGCAGGAATTTAGAGGCAGTGGTAGAAAAATGGGATTAGAATGTCTGACCACAGAAATTGGTGATAACTGTGTATTCATGCTGACATTTATGCCTCTGGAATTTGAGGGTAACTTCTACTTTTTCGATTCATATCTCTGATTTCTATTCCATTATGGCATGTCTGTTTAGGACACGAATAAGAAAAAAGGGGTTAAATACATTACGTTCAGGTTGAAGTGAGGAATGATGATTTTACTAGGTGTTCTTTAGGGGCTGATAGTCACCATAGGGCATAGAAATAACACATGAATTGTGAGAAACAAGAATTACTTTCTCAAGCAATTATATAATTTTAAGTAAAGGTTCTAGTGGCGGGAAACTCATGCTTTTATCTCATGCTGAGCTGCAGTACCAGGATCAGATCAGTTTACTTGGTATTACTCACAAAGCAGCATATTTGGAGCAAGTTTTACTTAGGTAAGCATAGGACTCTCTAATCCTTACTTTTCACTATCTCAGAGAAGAGCTACTCAGAAAGTTGAGTTTGAAACTTTCCTAAGACCAGGATGGAACTTCTGTTAAAAATGATAATTAAGCAGCAGAGTGTCAGGTTTTCGCAGAAGGACACATAAGATATTCCATGCTTGGACTTGGCTTATTTCCTGAAACTATTAGGGTTTAATTATGAGAATAAAGTAAAAAAAAAAATGTAGTAGGTTGCTTACACACCAAAAGATCTGTGTCTAGAACCAGTCTTGATGAGAAAGTTGTGCTTTGTGTAGCAAAAGCACAGAGTGAAGTATCGCCACAAAGTCTGCGGAATTATCCAGTTGTTTAAAATACCATGCTGTGTTTCTAACCACAAGTATTATTTCTCCAACTATATTCAAGGTGTTTTTATGTACCCTGTATTAGGTGTTTTTTTCATGTGATATTTCATCATTCTTAAAATGGGTCCTCTGGAAAAATTATACTAAAAGATCTCTTCAGAAAGGATGCTTTGAGCTTATTCGTAAAGGCATAATTCCTGTAGTTACCTTTAGATCTGTGCATGCAAGGTCAACATATTGCTTTTATCATTGTTAACCTTCCTTTTGCATTAAGGAGTCACGGCACAGCAGCACAGTTGAAGAAGACTCTGAAGGAGATAATGACTCTGAGGAATTTTATTATGGAGGACAGGTAATGCAGGAAATTTTTTGTACAAGTTCCAAGAAAGTAATGTTTGAGGGTTCTTATATTCATTCCATTACAAATTTATAATATTTAGTATCTTACTTTTTTCAGTGTTGAGTAGAGTGTCATGTGTATATATGTGCATAGCATTTTATGGCCTAAATATTGAATGTGTTCAAAGTTATAATTACAACATTTTCAAAATAAGATCACTTTGCTTACTTTTGCAAAGCTGTGAGAATGGAAAAAGCAAATACCCTTCAGAAAGCTTGAAAATAGAAGGTACTTGCTTACTTTCAGGAAACAGATAACTGACTCTGTAAAGCTTACCCCATTATTAATACAAATGGGAAGTCAGGCTGGATCCAAATCTGTTTCCTTCTGGAGAACTGCCATTTTTTAAAGTAAAGAGCACTGCATTTTTATGGTGAAAATCGTTATTACAAAACAATTTTGGTCTAGGCAATAGTCCATTCTTTTTCTGAGCTCTAGAGTAAAATTCACCTTGAAAAATGCTGCATATTTTAGATGATTGCACTGCTCTCTGTCTTTCCTTCTTGTTCCCTCAGCAGAATTAATTCTTACATTCTCTTGTGTATTGGGAAATAAAATCTTTTCATGCCTTTTTCTTTTGCAGTGTGCTTTACGCTGCTAGTCTCTTTATTCAGATTTCTCTTATTTTTTTGCCTCAGTGCTGCCCCAAGGAATCATTCCTCGCTTGTGTTTATTAGAACTGTTTATTTCGATGAACATTTTAGTGAGTTACGGTCGCTGTTTGTGAAGGTTGTCCCTTACCTCAGCCTTGAGGCTGAAGCCATCCGTGCCCTGGGTGCGGAGCCAAGGCTGCAGGAGCACGCCAGCAGTGCCAGCAGGGTGGGTCGGTGCAGAGAGCGTGGGATGCTGATGAGCAGGACATCGCTGAGCCTCTTCTCTTGCAGAGCCAACCGTGCGGTGGGGTTAGCGCACAAAATTCATGTTGAGGTGCTGTACAGTGAAGAAAAAAAAAAACAAACCAAACCAACAAAACCAAAACCAAACAAATAAAAAAACAATCCCGTGTCCCTGAAAAGCTACTAAAAGTTATATTGAAGCTGGAACTGAAATAATTTATTTTCATTGTTTGAAATAGCCAGCATGGGGAATTGACTCATGTTCGCTTTAGAAATGACTGCAGGAATTGCCTCCCTTCAGCTGCTGACTCCTGCAGCCCCATGCTGGGGAGTGCTGGGGAGGACCATACACATAATTCACTGCAAAGAGAGATGTTTTATTTTAATCTGCCTGAGAGGAAAAAGCTTCTGATCTTGTCCTGTAGTGATGAGTTGTGTGTACTCGCTTCATTTTTCAACTCTGAAGGAAGGGCAGTAACCTCAAGGTGAAGGAAAAGGCAGAAAACAGCTGGGAGTGCTTATTTCTTGAACCAGGGCTGATACATTTCCTAAAGGATGCCTGGCAGTGCCCAAATGAATTAATAAATATTAGCACTGCCTGTGAGATACGAATACAGATAGCAGTACAGTATTTTGCAAGGCATAAAAGGCCTGTGTAATAGACACTGGTTAGAATTTAAGTGCCTTATATTAAAATGGAAGCTGGGTTATATTGTATTGTCTTCGCTATGAGGTAATACATTTATTTGAATGGCAAAAAAAAAATCAGGTCTGCAATAAAAAATCAGTTTTGAATATAAAATATCCATAAACAAAATATGATGAACAAGAAAGGAAAAAAGAAGGCATCACAGAAAATGTATTTTAAAAAAGGGGAAAAGGACACGTCTAATTTAAAATTTTATGGTCAAAAAAGCTAAAAGGCTAACGAAGACATTTAGAGTTAAAAAATAGTGCTGAGGACTCAGAACATAAATAGGAAATCAGGTAATGAGAGAAGTCCCTTGAAAGACAAAAAAGAACAATCCTTTTTCAAGCAGAGTGTTTGTAGGAGTTGTCAAGTGAGCACCAGGTGTATGGGGAGACAAAAGATTTGACCATATATGTGGGGAAAAAGCAAGGCAGGCTCCTTCCTTTGAAACAAGTGTCTGCTGTGCCCGCAGAGAGAGGGTGCAGAAATACTGACTTTAAGAAACAGAGGGAAGAGATGCCAGTGTAATTGTGTGCAATACAGTTGGGAAGGATGGAGGTCAGGATAATTCTTAGCATTTCTGAGTGGCTGCCGCTGAAGAGGCAGGAGAGCTGCTGCTGCTGCTGATGCAACAAGGCCTGTGGAAGGTGGGAAGTGGCATTTGATGGGCAGTGTAAAGAAGATGCAACCTTTTGCAACAAAATTAAATGTTTGTATCTACTTCCTAGGCACCTGCTTGTAATCCTCCCTAAGGATTTAATGGATAAATACTTTAAAGTAGCTAAGTGGTTCAGTAGTCTAAGACCTATTGATTTTCAATGGGATTTAGGTTTGTAAATCAGTTAATCTCCTTCTAAAAAGCAACCTTTTGTAAAATAATCTGAATAAGGTCTCAGATTAAAAACAGAGACTTCCTGAACATAGACCTTTCAGTCACAGCAGAGTTATCAGATTTTTTTAGCTTTTGTATTCACTTTTTCTGCAACGCTGGTAATTGTTGCTTAGAATCACTATCTTCTACATTTGCAAATAAGAACAGGAGATGAAAACAGAAATACTACTGCCTTTGGCTCTCTCTCTGCATGTCTCATGTGCTTCAGCTACAAGACATACTCAAAAATGCAGAAATACAAAGCCCTGACAGCCTCCTCTGCGTACATCAATATGTCTGTGGCACTAATTCAGAGCCGGGAAGTACCATAATGTGGTCTTAAAATTTGCCAGAGCACTGCTTTATTGCCTTTTTGAGTTAATTTTGAAAAAATAGTTTAGAAAAAACATTATTTTGAGCAGTGTGGCATTCTGCATAATGTTCCTTTTGTATTTTACTATTATTGAAAGATAAGACTGATTTAAAAATCTGGTTTAGGACCAACAAAGGTGGCAAGTGCACCACAGCTACAATTTGTGAAATGATCGCTGCGCTTTCTTTGGAAGCAGGACAGCAATTATTTACGCATCTTTAAAGAATTCTTCTCTGAGTAATGAGCATGGAAAAAGGATTGGTTTCCCCCTACCTAAAGTGAAAAAAATTGCAATAACAATTTTCTTCCCTTGCTCTTCTACTTGGAAAATTGTTCTGACATGCCTGCCCAAACAAAGGAAGGATACTTTTTTATAATCTTCTGGTCATGAATATCATTGGTATCTCTGAAAAATACATGTCCATGCCATGGCGATGAATTTTGTCCTTTATACTTAAGGAATTCCAGGTCTGAGTCTAATCAAATTACTCTCTGCTGATTTTCAAATGTAAAAAGGTGATCTTCTGATTATTATTTTAGTACTACTGACATTTAAGTAAATTGAAAAGCACATCTCTAAGTATCAGATCTGAAAGTGTCATAGAACTGGTTTCCTATTGATTTGGGTGTACAAATGGAATAAATAGTACTGCATATGAATGTGGCTCTGCAATAACAAGAATTCTGTGCAGGATTCCTGTATAAGGTTATATATATATGTGTGGGTCTAAAGGGATAAATTGCATTCTGCTGCTTTGCTCTCCAAATTTGTCAAAGCTACAGAGCAAATCCTGCGCTCATTTCTGAATCTTCAAATCTAGGGAGTTCATTGACTTCTGTGGAATTGCTGTCATCCTAATTGTTCTAAAGACATAGATTTAATTTCATACAATCGGGATCATTTTCCTTGAGAGGAAGGTAATAATAGACAGATGATTAATAGATTGTTACATGCCCAAAGAGGTATTTTGGACCTTGTAGAAGATAGAAGGATATTAATCATTTTGACTTCTTACAGTCCAACCAAACCATTTCACAAGTTTTGCTTTTTGCTGTAAGCACAAACATAACTTTTTTCATTTTTCATGTAGAGTTTGAAAAAAAAAGGGGGGTTGTTGTCTAGATGTATAGCCTTTATACCTTCTCTGGTGTAACACTTAACATGGGAAAGTGTTCTTTTAATTTTTTTTTTAATCTAATACTATTGCACTGGTGGGCAAAATGTAACCGGTGAGTAAGCTGAAAATGTAATTTAGATGGTGAGGTGCTGGGTATAGAGAATAGTTTCATGCTTCTCTTGTGCCCAAGCCATTCTGTGTCTAGTGTATAAGAGAGCGTGACAACAAACAAGAGCGAGCAAACCTTTGTGCCATAGTGGTTTGGACTAGGATGGGAAGACTGGGAGATCTTGTTCTTATTGTACTTAACATTTTTAAAATACACGAGTGTCCCAGAACAAAACAGGACAGATGGATGAGTCCTTTGCAGCTTCTCTTCCCACAAGCAGGAAGAGAACCCTCAAAACGCTTCAAGGCAGAGGTGCCTGCTTTGAAAATCTTACTGCTTTAGCAGATGAGGTGGCCTCAGGGCTTCAACTTGTCCCTTCTGAGTGTGGCATTGAAGAATCTTAATGCAACGTATTTTACAGAGAGTAAATAGTCTAAGTCAGGTGCCAGAAATGAAATACAGAACTCCCAAGATATTTTCTTTCCCCAACAGGTTAGCTATGATGGAGAACTTCATAAACACCCACAGTTGGAGGCTGATTTAACAGCAGTGAGAGAGATCTATGGACCTAATGCAGTATCTCTCAGGTATGGCACTGGCCTTTCTGTATTGTGGAACCTTGAATGTTTTGGACTTTGAATTCTATATGGACCTCCCCTGACTGCCAAAGCACAAGTCTTTTCTGGTGATCTCTGCATGTGTGACAAAAGGAGGGAGCACTGCAAACCAGCATCAGTGCTGGGTTTTGAGGGGTTCTTTTGTTGTTCAGCATGGTTACAAGTAGCTGTGCTGAGAACAGCCCTGTTCTAAAATGTCATTGTCTTTTTCAGTTCTAGTCAGGCAGTTGTGTTATGTTGTAAATTACTATTTGACATTTCTCTAAACCCTTGTTAAACTCTTTTTCTGTCATATTCTATATTTTGCCCTGAAGGTGAACAAGAGGAATGATAAGAGATTTAATAAATACTTTCCCTAGGGAACAACTGAAGGAATTGGATTTGTCTAGTCTAGGAGAAAAAGAGAGAGAGAAGACACAATAACAGTTTGTCCTCTTCAAAAAAGCTGTTTGTAGGTAGAACGAGTGATCAAATACTCTGTATTGTCATAATGAGAGAGACAGTAAGAAGCTAGGGTTTGATCAGAGATTAGGGAAGATTTCAGATTGTGTGGGTCTAAAGTATCCTACACGGAAAAGTAATAGAACCGTGGTCAGATATGAATTGCTAAGAGTATTTGCACACTAATTCTGTTGGGCATATGTGAATGTGCATGCTTCTGCCATAGTGCATGTTACATATATATTTTAATAAGGCTCATGTATTTTATAACTTCATTTTCCATCAATGTAATCTTAATAATTCCATAAAAATACCAGGTAGGTAAGATGTAATAGACTTGTCCTGTATTGCGAGGAAGTTATTGAAGTTGTCATACAAACCAAGTAAGAAGAAGAGAGAGCATACCTACAGCTGTGGTGTACTATACCTTTTCAAATTAAATATAAATTTATTACACTTCAAGAACCTGGGGAATAGAAATCTGAATAGCTGTATATAGGTTTAGGAAATGAATAAATGTTTATTTGCTAAACTGTTAACTGTTAAATTCCTTCAAGCTCCTAAAATGGAAACCTTTGAAAAACTAAAATGTGTATCATTTATTGAATCAGCTGTTTCACTGGAAGCACTGTGATCCCCTTGAACTCACTCTAGTAGAAACTGACACCTGTGGCTGCTTTTGGCATGTGTAAAACTTCAATGCTTTATCCACTCTATTACAGCTGAAAATATTTACCAATTCTTGGAAATACACCCCACAGCTTTAAGTGTTGATTTTCATCCTTCTTGTGCAGCTCCACTTCTCTAAGAGGAGAGCGTTTGTGTGACAATTTCCACTGAGAGTGGATATTTCCTAGAGAGTTGACCCTCCTTTCAGTAATCTCTTGCTGTCACAGAGGCAGTTTTACATGTAAAAGTGAAGTTTCTGTACCTGCATGCTTTTCACCACTGCCCTTAGAAAGCTGGCCACAAAAGCCCTGAGAAAGTAATCCACCCAGCTGATCTCTTTACATTGCTTACGCATTTATGGGCAGAGGACCTCTGGGACACTCAAAATCAAGATGTGTTGATGAAGCTATTGTAGACAGCACATCATAAGATGCAGGTTTTGGAATAAAACATGATTTCCTCCTCATGTCAACTTTGGAAATTAAAACTAGAGTTAGCATCATGTGTCTAAAATTCATCTTCTAGGATAGTAGTGGGGTGGAGGCAAAGGGATTTCAAGTGAATATGGAAATGTCACAGTTAAAACTAGTTTTTATCTTACTCATTCTTCACTAATCTTTCTATTCCATAAATTTAACCATTCCTCTGTTTAATTTATAAAATTATTCTTGTTTACAGCCTTTTGAATCTGAGTTTTGTGAGTAACACCAGCCTGCATTCATAAAAATTACTTAAGATACCGTAACAGTGTTTGGATCTTCTGGAAAGTGAACAAAAAAGCCAGATGCCACTGTTGTGTAGGGTAGTGGCTAAGCCATTCTGTGGGTGGAGAGCTTCCCTGTTTCAAAGCCAGGTTTTCAGGGAGCTGTAGGAGATCAGTGAGTGCCCGCGCGGCACCTGCTGTAGTGTGGATGAGGTGACACTGGAGCAGCACTGAAGGTGGCTGGGAAGTCTCCTGTAATACAGACAGCCCTGTCCTGCTGGTCACCTGCCATGTGTGTGCAGTGTGTGGGCAGACTTGATCTAGAGAGTGAGCTTGGGTTTTCCCTGACCAGAGAGAACCATTGGGTTGCTGAATTTTGGTGGAAGAGGCTCCCTTCATCAAACTGTGCAAGAGCTGAAGTGATTTCCAGAGCAAACTCAGCCCTGCTACAGCTGAGAGGTCACTTTGGTAGGAAACAGTTACATTTTACTGTTTCAAAACTGCCTTATTGACTGATTCATGCACAACTGCTGCTCTGCACTTAGTCAAGTTTAATAGAAAAACATGGAAGTCACTGTGACAACAAGCACAGAAATGGAGTTTTAAAGTTAAAAACATCCTAGTGGCTGGAAGCTAATCTGTGAAAATTTGAGAGATAGTACTTTTACAACATTGTCTACTTAGGTAGTGTAAATGAAAAGGAAAAATTTTTGTTCAGGTGTGTGAATAACTGTTTTCTAGCTCTGTTTTTGAGAAGTCTTCAAGTACATTGAGGGAGGGCAGTCAGGGTGAGTCAGAAAATAAGAGACAGAAAACTCGTAGTTTAAATGTAAGATTTCAGATGGCAATGAAATATACCTGTTAAATCTGAATCTTGCAATACTACACATAACAGATAAAAAAAGTAACTATTGCCTTGAGCACATTACAGGGCAATCTTTATTTTTGACAAAAATGTGCTTGAATGTATGAAGCAATCCCCAGATATATCATGCCATCCTCTTGGCTATGTTGTATATGTCTTCAGTGGTTTATCTGAAGCCTATTATTAGGTTACTGGCTGTTAACCTGAAATACTTTTGAAAATTAACAAGGGTTTTCTTGTGCCATAAATGGGAGTAGCGTGTGACTATTAATTTTTCTTTGTTCATCTGTGCAATAAGTGACATAGAAATATGTAGCAGCAATGGAGAGATATTTTGTGGGAATTAGTGGAAAAGCAAGCCACTTTAAGCAAGATCGTCTGAAAAAAGCTTTTAAGTGCAGCAGACAGTTATCCACTGGGAATATTGATCCAATCTATGTAAATGTGTATTTTATAACTATTCTGATTTTACAGATAAGATAATCCTTTATAAAATCTTCCATGTTAGAAGTACTCCTGGATTGAGGAGTATTTTAAAGAGCTCTAATGTAATGTAATTATTTCCTTTCAGGGAATATGGAGCCATTGATGATGTAGATATTGATCTACATATTGATGTTAGCTTTCTTGATGTAAGTAATCTAATCACAGAATTACATAATGAACATTAATACCCATTTAATTTCGCTACACATCAGACTCTCTAGACAACCCCTGATACTTTCCCTTTTTTTTGGAGACTTGATCTTCACAAGTGGGTGTCACATTATTGATTGATACGTGGTAGAAAGATTTTCTTCCCTTTTATGACCACATTGTTAAAATGCTGTGTTAGGCTTTTATTTGCCACATGTATATTTCCTTTCAGACATTTTTTGTGAATAGGAAGTGTTTTAAAAAATATAAATGAAACACCATTATTTTTTCTGTTAACCTAGACACAAGTCAGGTGAAAGCACTTCTTACAGTCCTGAAGGGAAGAGGACTTCGTCAGGAGAGCTCCTGCACAGTGATTAGAAAGAGGCTTGACTGGCAAAGGGACAGTAGTGCTGTTTCTTGGCTGGCAGCATGGCTTCTCTAGCTGTTCTGCTGTCATTCATCTTCACACTTCCTCACCTCATCTGTGCAGCAACTTCCTGGCCTCTGTATAAAGAACAAAAATGAGACTTTTAAGGTCATTAGCTTCTGCATATGTATTATTTTCAGGTCCACACAGCACATAAGATAGTTACTGAGCCTTACTAAATTTTTAAGAAAATCTGATCATAGCTTGAATTATTTAGACCAGTTTTAAGGAGCAAAAGTTTCCTTAGCCCTTAGTTCTAACTTCTATTCTGATTTTTTTGCTTGCTTGCTTCTCAGCTTTGAAGCAGTTCCTGTTGGTAGATGGGAATGTCTCTGCCTGTACATGCAGTGTTGTGTTTAAACCTCTGCTTGGTTTAAATGAGCTCAGTCAAGAACTGAAATTAGTCTGACACTGCTCTTCAGGGAGCATTGGTGTGCCATAATTTGTCCTGAGTCAAATGTGTTATGTTGGAGTAGATAGTAAACAGCTGGGTAAATGGATGGATGGTGTTCATAGCAGCCCTAAGGCAGACTGACAAAAAGCAGTAGTTCCTCGTGATGGCTAATGATGTCTGCTGTTTTCTTTTTGTCTTACACTAGGAGGAGATTGCTGTGGCTTGGGATGTAATTCGCACAGAGCCTATAATAGTGCGACTGCACTGCTCACTTACACAGTACCTAAATGGTCCAGGTTGGTCAATTTTGTATTCTTCTTGTGCTTTGTGTGGTGTCCAGTCTGGGCCATGGGGTAGACACTTATTCACTACCAAATCTTTGACCCTGCATGTGCTCAGTTCTACTGCTGAGAGGAGTCTTATTGATTTGAAATTAGGCTTGCATGTATTTGCATGGCTGGGCCATTTCTAGTAACACAGGCATCTAATTTAAAGTTTCGTAGGATGATTTTTGCAACTCCTTTTCCTGATATCCTTTGAGATGCAACTGCTTCCCCTAGGAACCAGGGTTGAGCAGTAAAGATTGAGAGTTTCTAATATGTGATTTCCTCATTTTTGAAATCAAACGTCACCTGCACAGATGAAATGTGACTGATAATGAAGACATACACAACAGGCCTGTGCAGTGCATTAGCATGCCCTTCTTCATGCAGCTTTAAAGAGTCAGGCCATGGTAATTGCCCTTTCAGCTTCTGGTTTCTACATGAGTATGTGATTTCTGGCAATCTTCAGATTTGAAAAAAATCTTAAGTGAATAAAGTTTTCTCAGTAGAGAAAAAATGGTCAAGTTCATGAAGAATCAACTGATTTTGAAGATTTGGAAGAATTCATATATGAGAGTCAACTTCAGATATATTTTTACAGTGCAAGTCAGACTTAGTTTGGATAATAACTTGCCCAGCCTTGGAGACTTGCAGTACAGGCTGTCAGTTCATGCTTTTATCTGTGGGAGAATTGAAATGAATAGATATTTCCAGTCCTGTTTAGCAAAATCTGTCCCAATGAGCTATTTCTATAGAATGTGTTGTCCAACAATTCTAACTATAATTATATAACTATAACTATATTCTCTTCATTCAAATAAACATTTCATTATACCAATCTTTTTTTCCCCTTGACTTTGGTCTTTTTGTCTGTGGTTTATTACTTCAATTGTTTTTATTAATATCCATATCTTCAAGTATTCATTTGTGATAGCAGGAAGCAGTGTTACTATTCAGAGCGTTCCCATCAAAATGTAATTTAAAAAATAAAGAAGTGCAGCAAATAGGAGAAGGTGAAGTGTGTAGAACAGCATGCAGTGAGAAATGAGAAGTAACAAGAATATATATTCTGCATCACTGACAAGGTTAAGGTGGCAAACGTAGTTGCCAGCGCTGCAGCTGACTGCTTGTGGGAGTGCCGGAGTTCTGAGAAAGGCAGGAGCAGGGCCACAGGCAAGAACTTTGCTGATGTTGGTTTTATGAGCTCAGCTGCTGTTGCAGCCGTGTCTCTTTATTTACTAGCAAAGCACAGTGAGATCCACCATCTTTTGTGTTAATGGTGTGAATTCCTCTTCTGTTTTCTTGAGAATACAGAGCCAGAACTTTATGCTGTGTCTTTTTCTGCTGTGCTACATTCTATTGATTGAGAAACAGGACATTGCAAAGCACAGTGGGGGATATAAGCAGCACCCTGTAGCCATGTAATGTACTGATTTTAGGTAGTTCTTCTAGTTAATAGCTTGTCTCGCTAGTGTCTGCGTGGGCAGTTTGTCCCTCATGCCTTAGAAACCTGACTTAGAGAGGATGAATCAGCCAGAGGAGGTATTGGCATGTCTCGTCTGAATGTAGAGTCTAGACAAAAATTTTCATCTAAATGTCAGAATTTAAGATTGCTGATTGTAGGTATGATGATATTTGAAGTATTCCCCATCCCACCAGCCCCCTGCAGTGTGTCTGAAATTTGACAATCCAAAGATATTGCTATAGTTAATGAAATCATTCATCCCTTTTGAAAAAAATATCAGTTTGTATTTAAAAGATGAGTTTATGTTTGGTGTTAGTTGAATAATAACATTAGAGGAAACTGCTGACCTTTGAACTAAGTTAAATTGCATTATTTACTTAGGTATATTGTATTTTATTATCAAATTTAATCTATTACAGCAAAATTAAAGTACAGACTTGGATATTCTGAATAAAATTGAGTGGTCAGAATCACATCAATAATTTTCCATTTCTAATAAAATTTGAATAAACCCCAGATTTCTTGGGTTAATTTTGTTTTGATTTTACTTTGGTCATTACCACCTTATGCAATACAAATTATGCAGTTTTTTTGTTCTTGTAATATGCTTTGGTTCTCCTGCCTTGAGGCCCTGGGGCTTTCTCAACAAGTACTGGCTTCCATCTGCCACTTCTATCTAGCAAATGTTATTGAAGGACTTTAGTAATGCCACTAGCTAATTTCCATCCTTTACCCTGTACATTTGCAATTTCTGACATGAATATGGATATACCAGTGTTAGGACAGGCCTTGAGGAAATTTCAGGGTAATCCTTAGCCACCAGAATTCCCATATCGGGTACTTAGATGATGGCACTT
Source organism: Onychostruthus taczanowskii (assembly GCF_017590055.1). Taxonomy (NCBI): domain Eukaryota; kingdom Metazoa; phylum Chordata; class Aves; order Passeriformes; family Passeridae; genus Onychostruthus; species Onychostruthus taczanowskii. The sequence goes on along the minus strand of NW_024506221.1, from coordinate 2,098,221 downwards.
AGAAACAAAGTCCAGATACAAATTAATTCAGTTTCATTCTGGACTTTCTTTGTAGCCACAGGAACTCTACTGTGTATGGGCTACTTACTTGGGAAAAAAGTTTAAAATATTAGGTGAGATGAACTGCCAGTCCAGATAAATGTAATCTGATGCTGCTTGCTACTTGCATAATATATATGTACAAAAAGATATATTTTTGTAAATGAAATGGGTGGGAAGAGATATATTGGGGAGAATTCCATGTGTAAAATTGTAAATTATATTGGCTGAGGTTTCAAAAACGACCGTTCCTTTCTTAACATGTTTAGATGACATGTCCAGTCTTGCCATTGCTTCAATTCAATTGTCCGTAGTCAACCTCCACAGAGAAGAGGGTCCTGAAATAAGACTTACATGATCACAAGTTTGTCATTACTGCTGTAAGTTCATGTATCAAAAAAATATCCTTTTTTCCTAGTGCCAACTGTGGATGTATTTCAGATCTCTACTAAGGAAAGATTTGGGCTGGGACATCAGCTGAAAAAGTAAGTCTAGAAAAGTACAAACCCATGTTTATAGGCAAATATTGCAGTCTTTTCGTTTCAGGACTATTCCGGTCAAGTAGAATAAAATTCATGTTGTCAGGTTTGTTGTTGGATCAAAGTATCTTGAAGTTGTTTATCTTTAAATAAAAGTCAATATTTGCCATTTTAAGTTGGGGTTTGATCGCTTTTGATGAGGACTTGATCTGTGTTACTTGCCAGGGTTTTTTGTGACTTTGGTGCCTTTTAGGAAGTAAGCTATAAAAGTTATGAAGACGATATCTAGGAATGTTCAATTTCACGTTTCTGCTTAGATGGTGAAGCCTCTGAAAAAGTCTTTTTGAGCTTCATGCATACCCTGAGGGGGCCATGCTTTCATGCTTGTCTCTAGGATATACCACAGAAATTAGGCCATCCATGTTTTGAGGACAAGATGGAAGGATAGTAAAAAAACCCGGCAGTTTCATGTGGTCATAGTACAACTCTTTTTAAGACAATTTAGCTGAGTCATGTCTTTGCATATGCTTTTATACATGTAATAAATTTTTAAGTATATAGGCTTTAGTATCTCACCATTACAACATTAAGAAACCCCTGAGGGAAAAAAAAAACCTCTTTAGTGTTTTAAGAAATTCAGTGCAACATTTTCATAATCTTGCAAATGAAGCAAGTTATTAAAATCTCTATGACTTTGAAGAAAAAAAGATAAATGCACCCCCAAAAATGAATAAATGCTCCCCTTAAAATGTTTTGCTGTTTACCCTGTCTGTGATTTTTGCGCTAGATAATTGCTAAAGGTTCCCATATGACGTTTTCAAGAACACAGCTGCACAGTTCTCAACTGAGCAGGAGTAAAAATACCAGTGAGCCCAGTCGTCCCTCATGGCTGTGGCAATAGGATATTTCTTTTTCATGCCAAATTCAGCTTTGACTTTTATCACTATTAAGACCCCCACTGCCAGATTAGTTAGAGAACAAGGTTGCTTAGCCATGCAGATGCAATAGCCTGTAGTCATGTGAGAGGTAGACCCCTGTATCTGGATTTGATGCCCTTGACTCAGTTTGTCTCTAGATCTCCACAGATATAGTATAGTCTGCATAAATGTTGCAGTTGCAGTGATTCTTTAAACAGACTGTATTCTCATTAGGAGTCCCATATTAAATTAGTTCTATGTGGAAAAAAAAAGGCTTTTTGTGGAGCTGGGGAACCCAATCGCTAATCCACATACATGACAGAAAACTTCAGCTGTAGAGTGAGAACACTGCATTGTCACCTGCATGGTGACCACTGAGACCATAGTATTAAAATGAGTATGTCCTGGCTGGGATAAGAAAAGCTGTCTTTTCTATCTTAATTTGCAGAATCATGCAGACATTTGTTACACAACAGTGGAAGAACAGTAAAGAAAAATCTAACTGTACGCACAATAAGAAGGTGTCTGACAAAAAGGTGAAATCCCCTCTGCACATCTTTTCTACACTGCGCAGGTAATGGCAAGAAAAAATAGCTATTATCACCATAAACTGTTCAAAATCCACAGCAGACTTCACAAGGTGAAATCTTGACTTTTCTCCACAGAGAAGTTCTCTATTTATATCTTACCTCATGGGTTTCCTGTCCTTGCATTGCATGACATCAGGAGTGAACTAGGTACTGTTGCAGCTTCTAAGATTATTAGAAGCCAGAGCATTTCAGTGCCCTGCTGTCTGAAACAGCCATGTTACAACTAGAAATGCAAATAATTGATATTATTTTAAATTTTGTTTGCGTTTTTATTTTATCTCTTCAATAGCAAGAATAAAAATACAAGAAATACATATGTATGGCATATCTTATGTATATTTTAAAAAACTGTGTTTTTCCAGCTCTTCTTTATACAGCAGTTTGTATATTTAGTTTTTTAAAACTGGACTAATCATAATTGAAAGAATGATTTTTAAAGATGCTGAGCACCCTCCCCTCTCCAGTATTTGACTACATTAATGTTTTCCACTTCTGAAATGCAGGCACAGAATTTCAAAGAGAAAAAGCATTAGAAAGCGTAAGAAAGAGTTTATGAATAGTTTGAATGAATTTGAATTTAATACGATTTCTGCCAGTTGCTCACACTCGTAAGTATATGTAGAATCAGGCTCTGATTTTACCTCTTTCAGGGTTGTGACTATTTACTCTAGTGTGTTTTCCTGATTATGGAGGGTTAAGGATCACCACTTCGATTAAGGATCACCTCTTAGATTCAGTTACTGAATTTGAATTGAGAGCTGCTTTGAATATTCCTTCTTTGTGATGAATTTTACCATTCTAAATTCAAAGTATGAAAAAGAGATAGAATACAGCAATCACTCAGATTGAAAAAAGAGGGGAATGCCAAAAATGACAAATGATTGTCTATTTAAAGGTAGGGGAGGAAAGGCGATGTTTTAAATAGGAGTCTTATCCATTCCCTACCATGCAACACACCACTGCCAAGCACGGGCTATGGCTTGGGGCTTGTTTCTGTTCAGAATGGGCACACAAAATGAGCCCATTCTTTTTCCTCTTGGTTTGGGAGCTTAAGTCCAGAGATGGCTCTGCCCAAGAGCAGGGACCCTCTCTGTCCCCAGGGCACCAGTGCTACCTCCCGTCTGCAGGAGAGTGATAGTGAGCCAGCTGCTTATGGTGAATCAGCAGCCTCCATGTGCTTCCTCCTGTCAACATCTGCTAATGGGGTGGGGAAACCTGCCAGCCTCTCCCCTTGGGTTGTCACTTCTCTATTTGATGCAAAAAAAAACCCACCAAAAAAAACCCCAAAAAAACCAAGAAAAACCCAAACAAACAAACAAAAAAACCCCAAAAAACCAAAAAACACAAAATCAAAACAAACAACAACAAAAAACCCCAAAACAAACAAAAACCCTCCAAAGACTGGTGTTTCTTATAAAACATAAGAAAGTGATTCAGCATACCTGTTACATGTTCTTTGCAAGGAGAGGCAAATATGAACCTTACAGAAATGTGACGTTTGTGTGGATGTTGTTTCTTAAAAACCTTTTGTTCTTTAATTCCTGCTTTTGTAATTTAGGTGTCTCACATTCTCATTTCTGGTGGTACAGAATTAGAATTTATCTATAATAGGAAAGAAGGGTAAATTTGTCTTACACAAAGTGCCCAGATTATTATGATTGTTTTAAAATAATATCCTGTTCATCTGAATTAAATTTAATGTCTCCAAGTTTCACTGCTCATTGTGTCTTCCATTTGTATGTTCCATTTGAACATATAATTCCTTATGATGTTTCCAGAATACAAGAACTTTCATGAGATCATGCTGTGATCATTACATAGAAAAGATAGATTTTGATAAGGAAAATATGTTATGAGAGGTGGATTTCATTTAGAAGATAATTTCCTGGATAATTTATTTGTTTTGAGACATAGAAGACCTTACAAAAAGCTGTAAGGTCACAGCTCTAACTTCTACTTAAGTAGTTGATTGTCTTTTTGATTGATGAGCTCATGTGTAAATAGGAGTAAGTTGTTTGTTTTGATATTGGAAGATGTTTTATATACATTTGTTTATTAAAAGTTTGGGTTGCATTCATCACTAGTGAAAAACATAAACACAGGTTACACTTAGAAGTATTTACATCTCTGTGATCTTTCTTGATTTGCCCAGGATTTTGATTATTCTCCAACTTTTCCATGTTCTTTATTCTAAGGTCGCCAAGTTATCCTCCACCTGGCTGTGGTAAGAATAAATCAAAACTGAAGTCAGAACAGGATGGCATCTCCAAGACTCACAAACTACTGAGAAGGACTTGCTCTAGCACAGTGAAGGCGGAGGATGTGTGTGCCACAAAATCTCACAGAACCTTTGGCCGCTCGTTGTCGAGTGACCCGAGGGCTGAACAGACAATGGCTCTTAGATCGCACAAACTGCTCAGTCGTGCTTGCTCTGCAGCTGTCAAGCAGGAGGAGTGCATCGCTTTAAAGCCCCATAAGGTGTTAAATAGGTCGTGCTCTGGGGATCCTCGATGTGAGCACAACAGCACCTTGAAGCCCCACAAACTTTTAAGCAGATCCTACTCCAGTAACCTTAGAATGGAGGAATTGGATGGATTGAAGACTCACAAGTTGCTCAGCAAGACTTACTCCAATGCCCCTAAATCATCCAAAATGGAGCCTTTCAAGGAGTCCACCATGGCAGAGAGCAGGAGGCTCTCTCTTACCTCAGGGCTTATTGGTATCTTAACACCATCCTCATCATCACCTTCACAAGCTGCTGTGCGTAATAATTTTTTTGTATTCTGCTCATTTTCCTCCTGTTATTTTCCAAATGTGCTATTATGCTTTTTGTGCAAAGGCATTAATACTTAGGATATATGATAGTGACTATATTAGACATACTAAAAGACAAGAGCAATGAAGTCAGCTTTTTAAGGAGAATTCAAACAGCTGTGCATATACATATACTTAAGTTATAAAATCAGAATTTGCTGGGGTCAGGACAGAGATTTTATGTGTCGTGTCGAAATGCAGCTCAACTCACAGCTGCTGGACATGGGAAAAATTCAGTCACCCACTTCTTCTCTGCATACTTCCTGCAGGACAAAGGGAGAGTGTGCACTTCTGTGCTGCAAAATTAGGTTGGTTGCAGAGGACTTTTCCTATTTCCCTCTTGCTTTGTGGGGGAAACAACTGTCCATTAGATGGTTTGAGTGCTACATCACCTCTCCTTCTAGTTTTTGCATCTGCCATCATCATCATCATCATCGTCACCATCATGCTGGAATGAGCTCAGTCATGGTTCCACTCACCTCTTGCACATTTGTGCTTTGTGAAGGGTTAAACTTAAACCTTCAAATGTGCTGGGGGACATCAGAGGCCACGCAAGGAGCAGAGCCCATGCTGGCCCTCTTACTTTCCTCAGAGACACGATCAATTGGGAAAACAAAGAGCAGCATATATTCTTGCTTTTAAGAAAGAGCTTTCAAAATCGATTGTTCTGCCTATACCTCTTTAATGTGGCTGTTTTCTGTAGAAGGAAGAGTGGGTTAATTTGCAGTCTTTCAAGGCAACATCCTGGTTTTTGTTTTTAATGTGGGGAGAAGTGTTTAGAAAATCGTTCTCTCTACTCCCTTGCCTGGTGGTACCTTGGAAGCTGATTTTTCCTTCAGATGGCATACATATGTTTAAAATAGTGCATTCTGAATAATGAAATTACATTGAGTGTGCTATGTTTCATGGTAATTTAGTTTAGTGAGCTTTAAGCTATACTCTTCACATCTAAAGGCAGGGATACATTATCATAACATCATTTATATGTATGCTGTGTAGTTGATTTATGTGATGTGCACAGCAAAATTAATTTAAGATGAGCTATCAGACTTTATTCTTGTTGCAGTTTAGAGATGCACTTTTTTTTCTGATTCAGCAGAGGATGTATTACCATAGCAAGACTTTTCTCTCCTGAGATTAATAGAAAAAGTCTCTCAGGTTTTTTAAGATAATGAGGAGCTGACCAGGTTTCATTACTGATGTTATCAGCTGATAAGGAAAAAAGGCAAGCCCTGTTTGGCAGCCTATAAAAACTACCCATTATTTGTTGCTCAATGCACTTACTTTGAGGGAAGATCATCACATACATGGTTGGATGTAGTTTGATTTTAGTGGAAGGGCATCAAGAGTCTACTTCACATTCTATATGCAGGCACCAGATATTGGGTAACCTAGGTGCCTGACTGCAGTTTGAAGTTAGTGGAATATAGAAGTGATGAATCAAGATACTGAGTTCTCTTCAATTCTTAGCTAAAATATGAGAGTCTCATATATGAGTACAAGTAGGATTGTTTCCCAGAAGAAAAATGAAAAAGCAGTTAAGCAAATAAACAGTAGAAAAATGAAAGGAAATAACTCTATTTAAAAAAACTGCCGAAACACTGTAAATGCAGCTGATCTAATTCTATTCAAAACAATGTTTGATGGAAATAGATGTCAATCTGTAGGGAAGGCTGAATCTTACTGACTTTTGTTAGCAGAAGTTACTTCTAATTTATGTTGTTGTGTGCTGAAAGAAAAAATAATTTGAGTAGTATTGGACCATAAAGATCTGTTAGTGCAGTGTTGCAGAAGTGAGACCTTAGTACATACAAAATAAAAAGGTTTTCAGCCTTACTGAGAGTTACAGTAGTCTTTCAAGCCTTAACATACAGCCCATATTTGGATAGGCAGTACGCAGTGAAAACGCGATGGACATTACCAAACTTTAGTTTATTAGGATGGAGTGAAGGCACTGGTGTTTTCATTTGAGATTAAAGTTTATCAGATGGTGAGGTACAAACCTTCATCAGATTTAAGAACTAGAATGAAATACTAAAAACCTGTGCCATACTCAGTAAAGAATAAAAGGATTGATCATTTGTAATGCCTGGTTCACGCAAGTGAGAGATGTCTTTAGATGCGAATTGTTTACATTTTTATATACAAATACTTACAAGTGCTTTTATCATTTCCTTGTTATTAGTCTGCCAACACTGAAGTTGCCTCAACTTTTTCCCTTGCAGCAAAATTATGGTGCAAAATGCATTCCAGTGCGAGACCGTGGCTTTCTTGTGCAGGTAGGATGTCATATCCTATTCATATATGAAACACTGTGGCACATGAGCTGACTGTTAATTATTTTTAAGCAGATGCTGTTATTCTCATTTTCGTTGTTCTCAGACTATTGAATTTGCTGAGCAGCGGATACCAGTATTGAATGAATACTGTGTAGTTTGTGATGAACCTCATGTATTCCAGAATGGCCCTATGCTGAGGGTAAGTGGTGTGCTGCTAAAACAATGCATTTTATAGTGCCTTAAATAGCTGTGGACCATACAAACCTGTCGGAAAACCACTAAATTATTTCAGATGGGTTTCCTCCTAATGCTCTTTTGAGATGCAAAAATATGAAGCATATTAACTAGATTTTGCTGTAAATTTGGAAACAAAAAAAGTCATACTTTTTGGAGAAGGAACGGAGAGAGAAATTAGGCTTGTATCATACCACAGAAGTGTAAAGGGGCATGTATTTCACTGAATACTATTGTGCTGCAGTAGTCAAAGCCAGATAACAGAGAAGTGCATTAGAATGTTTTCCCAGTGCTTTGGCATTCTTCTGAAAGCTTAGGGCACCTCGTCTGAGCTTTTATCAAGCCATGACCATGGTATTTACATACACTGGTGTTATTGCCAGCACTCTGTGAAATTCTTCTGACCTTGATTTGCTCACAGGCTGCTGGAATGAGCCATTCTCAAATGTGATAAAAAAGTCGGCAGAAGGAGATGTTCTGTGAAGTGCCTGATCTAGCAGTGACCCAGTCTAGGAGCCCTGTTGTGGCTCAGTATGTCCAAAGTCTGGCCAGTTAGACAGCTCTTCCTTTCATTCCTCTGTGACTGGGAACAGAATTTTGCCTGCTGATCATTGTAGCCTCTCTCATGCTGTTGGTGGAACCGTGGAAAAGAGTCAGATTGGTCATGAGAGACGCACTGCCTGGAGCTGCTGGATCAGTGCAGCTTTGTGAAGGAGTATATTAACAGAATACAATTAGTAGCTTTAGAACTACTCTTGCAGTTTAGAATCCTCTTGTTTCACCTGCCCTTCATCCAGTAATGAAATATGAATGACCTAAAAAGATTAAAGCCATGGAAAACTAACTCCAGTGAATAAATGCTCTGATACCAGACAATTTCTGCACAGTATGGCCAGCAACTACGCATAAGCTGAAGCGGATCTTGTCTATGATAATTCCATGGAACTAAATTCAGAAGGATTATTGCTCTACCTGGTGACAGAAGTCACCTCAGTGTCACTCCCCATGGCACTGAGTGACACCAGGGTCAGGCATTCTGACTGCATGCAGCATGTGCAAATAGGCTGCTGGTAGGATTTGAAAAAGCGCATACATACCCAGTTAACACTGTTTAAGTCATGGTTAAACCCATATAGTTTTGGATATCCAATCAGAGTTATTTTTTTCTCTTCAAACTCATATCTATCTTTTAAAAGCAAGGTTTTCTGACAGGTTTATCAGTTCCCAAAACTTACTAGAAGCCTGTAAAAAGGCATCAGTTCCTCACTGTTTGTCTTTGAATGCACTGCTATGTATGTTACCCGTGACAGAAAGAGATAAGACAAAATCAGTAATGTTTGAAGAGTGATTAAAGTTTGAAAAACATAATTATTTAGGTTGTTGGAGTTTATCTATTATCTATAGGTCAAAGCAAACAGTAGGATTTATTCTATTAAAAAGAACCAGAATGTAAAGTTGTCGGCTCTAAATGAAAAAAATCTAAATACCTTCTTTCCCTCCATAAAGATTAAAATCTCTGAGAATTACACTTTTGTGTCTTCAATTTAAAGGATCATTTTATAGCTGTCTGTTTAACAGTTTGTCAGCATTTCGCAACAGAAGAAGCTGCAACAGTATTTGCTCCTGAACGTATATTCATCTGTGCCTTTGAAGTAGCATAACCTGACAAGCTTGGCAAAAACGAAAGAGTGTCATTATATAACCTAGGAAAAATTAGATACCAGGAAGAAATCTAGCATACTCTGAGTATGCTTCAATGACTTAATAAGCAATATAGAGTCATTAATGAGTTTGCACTTTTGTAGAAGGTGAGAAGGGATCTCAGTGTGAATTGAGCATTAGCTTGCCCTGGAGTTTGTTAGGGAAATTTATGTTTCATTCTACTGAGAGCTCTGGCTAGGGGCAGCTTGAAGAAGTCAGTTTGTGGGGTTTATATACACATGCTTCAGCTGAATACACACATACACATACATGCATACATATATATGTGTATATAAATGACGTGTCAGGAGAAAGAGCATTTTCTCTTTAGTATCGCTGCAGGAGCAGATCTCAGAAATTGAGTACTTTTGTCACAAGAGTGCAGCAAGCTTTCATTTACGGCAAGGCTGCATGCAGTGTAGTCTTATTGAGGATCCCTGGCCTTTGTAAAGAGTTCTCTTTTTGGATGCCACAGTAACCTCACCAGGTTTCATAATGCTAGGTGCCTCGCCATGATGTGCTTAGCAAGAGTATCCAGATCTCCTTTTCTACAGATGCCTGCATCCCAAAGGCATTACATGACAGGCTCTCTCTGCAGCAGGCTGTGTCACAAGAGGTGCCACAGACTATATAGTTGGGGGTCATTCACCAGTTTTTGCCTTTAAAGTTTGGTTCCTCCACACAGATGCACACAGGTTTATGTCTAGCTGTGGGTACTATTAATAGTGAGTTTCCCTTCTACATTTTGGACCTTTTTTCCCTACAGCAAAGAAGACCTATGAAATTATAAAAGCATAATAAAGTTACTGCTTGAAAAGTTACATATACATATATATATATATATATATGTATATATACATATATATATATATAGGTTTGAATTTCTTATCTTTTGTGGAGTTTTATGCAGTTATAAAGGAGCCACAGAGAAATTTGATGCTCTGATCCTTCCTTATGTCAGCCTGGTGCCTTTCCTGAGCTATAGTGTAGTTTATTAATTGTCTTAAATGCAGTTAAAAAAATTCAACAATTGCCATCACACAACAATTAAAGTGTTTAATACTGTGAAGTGCTATACCTACTTACAAACTCTTATGCTGTACATAGGTTTTTGTGCTAGTTATTACTGACTTGGGAAATTCATAGGTCTCATCCTCACAACAGCTGAAGAAACCATCTGAAATTGAGAGATAAGGGTTTTTTTCTTTCTGCAGGCTATAATTTTATCTTAGTTATAAAGTATCTTTCAATCAATCTCTCTCAGCAAGCTTTCTTCTCAATATTGTGTTTCATTTTCGTAAATAAATTTTTCTGTGAGAGTAGTCTGGCTTTAATATCTATTTCAGTTTGTTACTTTTTAAAAATCTTGGCATCTTTTTTCCCATAAGATAACAACCACTTGATGACAACAAGATGTTTTATTTTGTATGGGTTTATTTAGGCACTAGATCCACGTGGTAGACATATCAGTGTATGGAAGATTCTGTTGCAGAACAGCTGCGTGACACGATTGCATATGTTTGACTTCATAATTTTACAGTGGACATCTGTCTTGCTCCAGAGCCCTCAATAATTATCTGATCATGCAAATATTTCCCACTGGATCCTCTTTGTACGTTGAAATCTAGGTGTTTTTAGGCCTTCTTAGTCCTTTATTGAGGACAAATAAAGGGGCTGCTTTATTGGTCTCTGAAGACTAATAAGTAAGAAATTCTTGTATTTCTCTTAGGAATTTCTTTACAGAGCAAAGTGAGTGTCTTTGAGAATAACCAGCTTTCTTTTGAGCTCCAAAATTCCTGGAAATATGGAAGACCAGACTTAAATACTCAGTTCCTTTGTGTACTCAACAATTGTGTGTGTGTGGAAAGCAAAACAGATTTGGTAGGTGAGGTGACCTTTGAACAAGCCCAAATGTAATGCCTTCAGGAAGCCACCTCTCTTACTGTGAAGAGGAAGAACAAAGATTCTCTTGAATGGAAGAAGGAGTCTTGGAAAAGTACTGTAACACATCATGAACTTGTAGCACTCTTGTTTATAAAGGTCAGTGGTCCACTGCTTCATTCCATCTGCTTAAAAAAAAACCAGTAGTAAAGTAGGCAATATTTTCCTGTAAGTATTCACACCTTCACCAGATAAGATGGGGATGAATGAAAGTTTTCATCATAGCGTGTTTCTTTTCTATGTATTTCAAAAGCACAGTGAGATCTAAGGATTATTTGCAGTGCACTAGAAATTATAAAAGCCAAATTGGATATTTAGAGATACACACTTTATATATAGAGTACCACCAAAATCAGAAGATTACTTGAAATCACTGCATGGAATAATTTGCAGTTGTTCTGCAAAGCAGAGGAAAAATGCAGTGAATACATGAATCCTAAGAATAAAAAAATATTATTTAAGCTTGTACATAACATGGACCAATGCTATTTCATGCAGTCATTTCTAATGATGATCGGAATCCTGCATGTTTCACTTTTCACAGAAAGATTAAGAAACAGCTTTGAAATTATTAGCAAATATTGGGACTTCGGTCTGTACATCCAAACATCTCCCTTAACTCATCTGAAGAATCACAGTGCATCTTCCTGCAAGGCAGCCTATGCTACTGAGCTCTCAGGAGCTCTGCCATCTTCTGAAATAGCTTCTTGCTCTGTCTTGGAAAAGGGGGAAGTGAAAAGTCAAACACAGGAGGCAGACATGGCAAATCTACTGAAAAAAGTAAGGGTGTGGTCATTTGAATTATTAGCCTCATGTTTCCATCTTTGAATTTGTTTTCAACAGAGAAGTTGTTTAGATGAATGAGAATGGACTATTATTTGCTAGTAATTAATGGCTAGATTTGGGTTGTCTTAATAGAATTGGGAAATGATTTTTTTTTTCCCCTAACATTTTCAAACAGTTGTTATTTCATTCACATCTGTGTTGTTTAAATAGTTACATAAATTATCCTGATTTTGTCAAACTACAATATTAGATTCAATATTAGAAACTAATTTAGGAAAGTTGAATGACTTCCATGAAACCCGTTTTGAAGTACTGACAGATTCTTGCATGGGGCATGTGTTCTCTAGTGAAAAATTCCTGAAACTGGAATTTGTTTCATCCAGTGCCTTTAGAATGGAGACTGCACAGTCACTCTGAGCAGCCTGTCACAGTGCTTGATAAAGCTTTAGGAAAACTTGCTTTAGCTTTATCTAAAATTTTGGATAAAGTTTAGATAAAGTTGGTTCATCTATCTAAAAAATAAAGTACTTACTGACCTCTAAAGGTCCTTTTCAACCATCTGCTTTGGTTCATCTATCTAAAAAATGCGTTTTCCAAAGCAGATTTAAGAATGTAATAAAGAAACTTAAGGGTTATTTGGTTCAATGTTAGAAGACTGTTAACTTCTTTTAATGCTGTATGAAAGTCTTCCTTTTATTGTTACTAGAATATTCTAGGGGAGGACTAAGTTGCCTTTTTAATAATGCAACAGTTTTGCTGCTGTAACAGTAGAGAAATAAGTTGTTTTAGGAATTCAGCATTTACTTTTATTACAAATACTCAATGTAATGAGATCATGAGTCATTAAAAAAGTGGTTATTATATTTAAGGATCTGATTAAGAGAAGTGTAATAAAAATCTGATATCATATTTGAAGACTGGAGTAAAGAAAATGTCAGTCCTCTCTTAAAGAAGGGCAAGAAGGAGAGGATCCAGAGAACTCCACCCTTGATCTGTAGGAAGGTGATGAAGCAGCTAAGCCTCAAAACCATCTCCAGGCATATAAAGGACAAGAAAATCTTCATGAAGAGTCAGCATGGTTTCACCACTGGGAATTCATACTTGACTGACTTGATTAAACTTCATTGAGGAAGTGACTGGTCTGGTAGATGAGGAGAGAGCAGTGGATATTGTCTGCCTGGATGTGAGTAAGGCTTTTGGCAGTGTCTGCCATAAGATCCTTTTAGATAAGTTGTTGGTGCGTGGGCTAAATGAGGAGATGGTGAGGTAGTCTGAAAACTGGCTGGATGTCTGGGCCTTGGGTCTGATTTTCAGCTGGGTAAAGTCTACTTAGAGGTCAGCAACTCATGTTGTACCCCAGGGGTCAGTAGTGGGTCCAGTCCTGTTCAGTACCTTCATTAATCACCTAGATGATGGTGCAGAGTGTATCCTCAAAGAGTATGCAGATGTTGAAAAAAATTGAGAAGTACGTGGTGCTCTGGAGCAATGGGCGCCGTTCAGAGGGACCTCGAGAGGCTGGAGCAGTGGGATGCCAGGAACATCATCCAGGTCAGCAAGGAGAAGTGCAGAGTCCTGAAGCTGGGGAGGAACAAACCCAGGCACCAGTGTGTGCTGGGGGCCACCCAGCTGGAAAGCAACTTGGCTTGGGCAGGAAAGGACACTAGCTTGGACACGAGAAAGCAATGTGCGCTTATGGTATGGAAGGCTACTGGTGTTCTGGGCTACATTAAACAGTAGAATTGTCTGTGTGTGTGGAGAGATGTGATCCTACCCCTGCACACTGCCCTGGTGAGGGCACACTGTGCCTGTTCTGTGCTCCTGAGCACAAGAAAGGGATGGTGCTACTGGAGAAAGTCCAGTGAAAGTCACTAAGATGGTTAAAAGGGCTAGAGCACATCACACAGGAGGAAAGGCTGAGAGCCTGGAAGAAAGAAGGCACAGGTGGGATATTACTAATGTCTATATATATTTGAAGCAAGGGTGCAAAAAGGATGGGACCAGGCCTGTTACAGTGGTGTTCAGTGGCACGACAAGGGGCAGAGGATACAACCTGAAACACAAGAGGTTTCAGTGGAACAACAGGAAACACTTTTTACCTTTTTCGCCTTTTCTAAAGGTGGCTGAGCATGGCAATAAGTTGTGCAGAGAGGCTGTGGAGTTCACATCCATGGAGAAATTAAAAATGTCTGTGCAGGGCAGCTGGCTCCAGGTCCTTGAGCAGGGATGTTAGACTAGATGACCTGTGGAGAACCTTGCCAACCTCAATCTTTCTGTAATTCTTCGATCTTATTCAGCTTTTACCTAGTGTAATTTGTAAAGCTAAGTCTCTATTGCTGTTCTGTGCCTTCCCAAATTCCTCATTTCCATTACTAGGGCCATTGACAGAACAGCATGACTGAATGGGTTTTAAAGACCCGTGAGACAATCATACAGGGCAAAATAATCTCAGAGTATATTCAGTAAGGTAAATAAAAGACCATCTGTGTATCAGTTTTTTGGTTATTTTAGTAAAGAAGTCTCTATAGAGTGCCATCTTGTGTTGAAAGCTTAGACTGAGACCTCCTTAGAACAAAGAAAGGATTAGTAAAAAAATTCAACAAAATTAAATATTGTAGCTAGTTTCTTTCAAATTTATACTCTGGTGCATACATTTCTGCTGATTAATGTTTTTCCCATAAAATATGAACAGTAAAATGCCATAAAGAAATACCTGTTCATATTATTTAGCTGTAAAAATAAGCACAGTCTTGTAATTCTGATACATTTCTTCCATTAGTAAGCTTGAATTTTTTTTAATGTTTTTCCTCCCAAAGTGCTCTCAGTTATGTTTTATTTACTGTGGATGAAATTTTGACCTGGGAGGGTTCTTGTTGGCTTGAAGAGATCTTTGATTTCTTTGTGTTTTGAATACAGGAGTCTTAGACATCACTGAAAACACAGGAGCATTGAGTATGCTGCTTAATCGTGGGAAATTTCTTGAACAGAATAAACATCACTGAACTGTGGAGAATAGTGTAGGTGTACAAATATGTTTAGTCAGACTGGAGTTAAGCCAAGATGCTTATGGAATTCCAAGATTTTTGTGGAGTAACATTGTGGTCTTTCTAATCCTTATGTCCAAAGGCTGGTTTTATCTCTTTTTATGTAACTTTCCAGCTGCAACCTGTATTGTAATAGAATAGATTTCAAATAATTTTACTGAGAGAGTAAAATGACTGCAGTAAAGTTTTTCCTGTTGCCAACAAGTTATCAAGTGCATCATGCCCACCTAGCATTCTAGAAAGCTTGTTTGTTCACCATTTTTTTCTGTCTGTGAAGTAAAAATACATTTTTTGAAAGTGTGTAATATGCAGAAAACAAACAAACAAACAAACAAACAAACAAAAACCCCAGAAAATAAAATTTAAATCAGGCAAAACAAAGCCAGACAGAACAAGTGACATTTCTTGCTCAGCTACAGACTACTGTCATCTTTCTTCAGATCGTATCTGATCACTGCTGTGGTATCTCCCATTTCTTTGAGCAGCGTGTTCCATGTAACACATGAATATTGAGGGACTATTCAGAGAGTTTACCTTACAGTAAAACTAAGACTTGGCATGGTGGAAAGTAGAAAACAGGGCAGAGATTTGAAGTTTCATTTTGTCTCCTCGTCTGTTGCTTTCATTAAGAAAAGTGGGATGGTCACTAGTGGTTTCACCTTCACCGTTTATTTCATTTGCTGCGTGTCAGGCAGTGAGCCTTGCCTGAAGCATCTTGTGTTAGATCAATAGTTTTTAGGAGTGTCAGTCACGTTACAGCCTCTTTAGTGTCTGTGTGATATCCCTAAGAACACAGGAAAGGGTTGACACATTGCTCTGAGCACAGCTGCAGCCTACATTAGAAAGTTGCTAGATCGATATAGACTATGAAAGTTTCAGCTTTTCAAATTGAAAGAATGTCTAGAAAACATTTTAGGTAAGTGTATTAGTCCAGAACCAGGATATGTCATAGTGTGTAGGTGGTTTGTGTGTCTGCCAGTCTCAGTCACTGCAGAAAGAAACGACATTTGCATTGTAACACATGGGAACTCTGTGCTTTTTTCACCACAGCAGCAGTTGGGTGGGAGCTACTGATCGTGCAAAGAGTGGGGGTAGCTAAAGGAAAACTCTGAAAACTTCAAACATTCAGAAGATGCTCTCTGGTTTGTCATTGTTTTCTGCCTCTGCATTTGCAGTCTTAGGTTAACTGCCCATGTCTTATTTTTTTCTGTTTTTTCCCCATGGGAATAATGATCCTCCTAATAGTGTCTCAGCATGCAGTGATCTTCACTTAGCTAATAGTTCTGTGAAGACCGATGGCTTTACGTTAATTTTCTATTTACAAGAGAAAAAATAAAGTCTGTGTGAGACCCTGATAGCCGCTGTTTCTGAGAGGAATTACAGTTGCCTTCTTCAGGAAGCAATAAAGTCGTCCAGCCAGTCAGCTCGTATCCTCAAGGTGGTCATTGTAATCTGTGGAACTGTGTGCACCTAGGATGAAACTCATATTCAGAAATAAATGTTTAAGTGTCTAAGCCCTATTTTGTTTTGTATTTTCCCCTTGAAAACAATGGGAAATAGTAATCCAAGAAAAGGTGATTAATCTGTACATTTGTGGTTGTGAATTCCGCATCAGTAAGATCATATTCATTGAACATTTCATGTAGAGACACAAAAATTCTTAGAAGGTTTAGCTTGTTGAATGTTACATATAAATGAACCAAAGTCAGAGTATCCAAAGATTATGTTGGAACAGCATAGCTTTTATAAATGTGTCAGCTATATTCTTGTTTGTTAAGTGTGGCTAGGGACATTTCTCATATTTATGATCTGAAGTCAGAACAATACTGTCCCCGTCCCAAAGGCTCACATCCTATAAAAAGAGAAGACTGGACACCATATAAAGGCAAACACACTATCAATATGCAGAACATTAACAGCACAGTAGAAACAGCCTTGAATCCCAGTTTTCCCGTAAAGCTTGTGGTTTTCTTTAAACTCTGCCTTCTGGAATTGATTTAGTAACTTAGTTTTCATATGTTTTCATTGGTTCTAGCACGCATAGTTGCAGGCAAAACATAAGTAAGGAAATGTAACACTGAATAGGTAAGTCACAGAGTGCAACAGACAAGAGTCCCTCAAACATTTGCTTCCTAATGGCAAGCTAGTGTTTTCATTTTGTAGGGATTTAAACAATACAAATGGTTGAGCTTAAGTAGTGACTGGAGTAGAGGACACTGAAATGGCCATACCAATGTCTCCTGGAATACATTGCTAACACCTGTGGGAAATTTAAGTTAAAAACATCTTGTTTTGATAAATTGAAACAATTCCAGAAACAGAATTCAAAATACTTTTAAAATGACTGTAGGGTGGGCTAAAAGGCATCCAGACTAGATACATGAAGACAGACTGTTGAAATGTCCCTTTAGCTGCAGGGTTGGGATTATTTTCCCCATTTTATTGTATTGACAAAATACATAGTGGACAGAAAGGTTCGTGAAATACATAAAATGAGAATAATTGTATAGATCCTAATGGAAGTATCTGTTCCACTTTGGGGCTGAAATTCTGCTGTCTTGCTTGTCCTTATGTCTAGAGTTGTCCAGTGTCAGCCTGAGGCAAAAAAAAAAACCCAGAAACCAACTGCCCACCCCCAAAAAAACCCCCAAACCCCCGCCCCCCCAAAAAAAATTCCAAAACAGAACAAACAGCAACAGCAACCCAACAAAAACAAAACATAAAAAAAAATTACCAAAACCAAAAAGACACCAAAAATTTTCTGAAGTCAAGCATAAATGCAATGTCTGTTTTCCTAACATCCTTCTCCAGATGCTCAGACATTTCTGGGATCATAATAGAGGGGCAGGAAAAAGAGAAATGGTGACAAATTGTGCGTTCCTTTACCATTATTAAGCTTCAGGATAAATTACTTTGCAGAGACTGTAAACAAAATATCAAAAATAAGTGTTCTCTTACAAGTTTTCTTCATGACAAGCATGGTCAAATTTAGATTGCTCAGCTACTCCAGAATTATTCCTTGCTTTGAAATAAAGGAAGTCTGTGTATTCTGTTGATTATGGTAGTTACTGAACAAATGTTTTAACCATCTTCTAAATGTGGAAAACCTAAGAATAATGACAGTAATAGATACTTCTTGTCCAGCTTGCCATGGCACAATGAATTTGATCATGTTTGGCTTCATCTGCTGCCTAATGCAATGTAACATGACAGATAAACTTAAATCAAATGGGTGACATTATCAGATTTGAAAGATGGTAACTCTTGTAAAGCAAATGAAGTGAGACTGTATCAGTCCAGAAGATTTCAGATGCTTATTGAGGTCTTGAATCTTTGAAACACAGCAGTTGAATGTTTTAAGTTCTGCAAAGCAAATGACTGCAAGGACAACAGTATGCTTACTACTGGCAAAGCTGTTGCCTGAAACAGAATTCAGCTAAATTTTAGGTTTTCTTTGTGTGTTTAATTTTTTCATTTCTGCAAGTGCTTTGTAGAGGCAGTGGCTTGAACTTCAAAGCACTCCTACAAGTGCTTTTGTACTTGTTGTGATCACTAGACTCAAAACTTTCAGTTGCAAAGGTAAGTTTAAGTTTCAGTGAGCTAGGATCTAATACTTTGCATTCAAATAAATAGTATCCAGGAAGTATTTTTTATTGTTTTCAGCATTGTCGTAACAGGTTGTGTTTAATGGGTAGTTTTAAGGAAGATTTTAATTCATATTTCTTTCAACTATTTGTTCATTTTGGATACTTGTAACAATTCATGCTGTGATATTAGTTGAGCCTTTATAAAGTCAGTCTGCTAATTATATTTCAGTAAATAAGATGGAGTTGCTGAAAGGGTTGTAAACAATTAGGAAGTCCAGGAAGGCATGCCTGTTTTCATTACCTAAAGCTGTGTTCCTTTTTGTTTCTGCTTTGTTTGCCTTATGAAGGCAAAATGTTCAGTTCTCACTCAATATGCAGTTTAGATAATGTTCTTTTATTTGTGGTGACATCATGAATTACTTTTTAATAAGCAAAAGCTGATTCAACAAGAAGGGATTTTTATTATTTAATACCTGAAAAAAGACTTGAAGTATCATTCTTTCTTAAAATAAGTAGGCTTTAAAACACAGTGTTCATGCTGTAAAAATGTAATGGATTTTCTTATAGTCTACCAATAATTTGTTAAATTGTCAAAAATTAAAAATAACCTCTTCAAGAAACTTGTCTTCCAGATCATATTTTTATGTGTGTTCTGAACAGCAGTGTAGGAAGCTATGAAGAATAAACCTGCTTCCATTAGCTTCAGGATTTGTTCTCCATTAAGTTTAATTATGTAGGAAGTTTTCAGATAGATATTCTTAAGAACATTTGAGTACTATGCCTGTAATTTTGGTTTTGTAACTGTGCTGGGATTTCTTTTAAATTTAGCCTCTCATAGTACTTATGAGTTTTAGAGTTCTTCACTTTTGCTCTTCAGGTTATTAAAATGTTTCTCTAATGTCTCTTCCTCAATAATACATATGTATTAATTATTTAAAATTAATGTTGCAGTTAAAATATTAAGAATTAGAATTAGTTGTGTTTTGGGTTTTGTTGTAGCTCATGACATGCTAAAAGCAAGAATTCAAATCAGAACAGAAGTAAAATTAACTTTCTTTCTTTGTATAGCCCACTGTTTGTGAGCGGGAACTCTGTGTATTTGCTTTCCAAACATTAGGAGTGATGAATGAAGCTGCTGATGAAATTGCAACTGGGGCACAGGTAGGAATATCTAATGTTTTCTGTAGTTTACTCAAGTCCTCTCTGTCTCTTCCAGTATGTGTTTTGACTTGTATGCACGATATGAGTGCCGTTTGGTAAGTATTATTTATTTGTCCACTGTTATAGCTGTAAATGCACTGGGTTTATGCGTGGTGTATTCAAATAGTACTAATGAGGTGTTTCCATCATTTTGCTTCCATGTAATTAGAGTAACTGTGTTTTTGTGCCCTGTTGTATTCAATTATGTCACCTGGGTTGTTAATAAAGGCAGTCGTAATTTGGAGATAATTCACATTTATTTTCACCTAATGAGCCATTACTACTCTCATGCAATTAATAAGTTACTTCCTGTTCATGGTCTTGGGATGCAGGGATCCACTGAGCATCTGTTGTTTCGATCATTACGTAGCAGTGGGAAAGTCCTTACTGATACTGCTACATAGGGCTCTTTCTTCTCAAGGATCAGGAATTTAATATAAGCCTGCTTCCTGACTCTAAATTCAGTTATTGATGTAGTTATAATCCTATCATTGTTTTCTCAAAGTATTTTAAATTATGCTTCCAAATCACTAACCTAATGTTTCGTTAAAAACAAAAGTTAAAAGATCTTATGTTTAAGTTCCCTTTAAGATCTTATGGTAGAAGCCTGCGTATCTTAAGGAAAAGTGCATTTGTGTCCAATTTTCTGGTTACTGTGCTTCTGCACAATAAGCAGCATCGGTTTTTTGGAAGAACAAACCTTCAGTTTATTTAACTTTAGCTAGCACTAATGAGTATAGTCAATGGAAATAAACTATTCAGGTAGGTGCCTGAATACAGCCTTGAACATATCCTCAAAGGCAGAAAGTTGCAGCAGTGTAGATCAGCTTGAGAATATGACTGTGGAATCAGAACAGCAGCTCTTCACCTGGTGTCTGAAGACCACTGGATTTGCAATATCTAGATACCAACTATTGGGGTAACAGTTTAGGCTTGTAAGAAATGGAAGGACGTGTGCAGATGAAGCCCCACCTCTTCCTCAGCCTGAAGACCTGTGAGCATTTAATTTTTTTAATTCGGGCACATGTTACTTTACATGTACATTTAGAATCATAGAATAATGGAATAGAGTTGGAAGGAAGCTCTGAAGGTCATGTAGTCCTACACCCTGCCATGAGCCAGGACAATTTCAACTAGGTCAGGTTGCTCAGAGCCTTGTCTGACTTGGCCTTGAATGTTTCCAAGGATGGGGCATCTACCTTGTGTCAGTGTTTCATCACCCACACTGTAAAAATATTCTTTATATCTAGTCTGTATCTCCCTTCTTTAGTATGAAATCTTTACCTCTGGTCCTATCACAGCAGGTTCTGCTAAAAGGATTTTCCCTATCTTGTCATCCCGCTTTAAGTACTGAAAGACTGCAATAAGCCTTCCCAAAAACCTACTCTTCTACAGCCCCAACTGTTTCAGCCTGCCTTCATCAGGAGGGCATTCCAGTTTTCTGATCGTTTTTGTGGCCCTACTCTGGAGTTGCTCCAGCAGGTTATGTTGAGGACCCTAGAGCTGGACACAGTGCTCAGGTGGACTCTCATGAGGGCAGAGAGGCAGAATCCCCCTCCCTGCCCTGCTGCCCTCGGGGCTCTGGATGCAGCCCAGGACACGTTTGGCTCTCTGGGCTGGCAGTGCCATGGCCGGGGCATGTGCAGCCTCTCACCCACAGCACCCCCAAGCCCTCCTGGGCAGGGCTGCTCTGGGGCTGTTCATGCCCAGCCTGGGCTGGTACCAGGGCTTACCATGATCCAGGTGAAGTGCCTTGTCCTTGGATTTGTTGAATTTGGCAAGATTCCCATCTAGCTTGTACAGGTCATTCTGGATGGTTTCCTGTTCTTCCGGCACATCGGCTGCACCACTCAGCTTGTGTGATGTGCAAATTTGCTGAGAGAGCACTTGAACTCACTCACTATGTCATTAAATAGCACTGGTCCCAGTATTGCTCCCTGAGGGACACCAGAAATTATCAGTGTCCATCAGGACTTTGACCTCTACCATCTGGATGCAACCATCCAACCAGTTCCTTATCCACAGAACTGTCCATCCATCTATTTGATCTCTCCAATTTAGAGATAAGGATATTGGGAGGGATTGTTTTAAAGACTTTACAGAATATATATGACATCTGTAGCCCTTCCCTTGTCCACTGATGTGGTCACTCCATCACAGAAGGCCACTGGGTTGGTCAGGCAGGACTTGCACTCAGTGAAGCTGTGGTGGATGTCATGAATCTCCTCCCTGTCCTCCATGTGCCTTAGCACAGCTTCCAGGAGGAACTGTTCTATGATCTTCATAGGCACAGAGGTGAGGCTGACAGGTTGGTAGGGCCAGGGCCCTCTTTTCTACCCTTTTTAAAAATAGGTGCAATATTTCCCTTTTTCCAGTCACCTGTGACTTCACCTGACTGCTGTGTCTTTTGAGTTAGCATGAAGAGTAGCTTGGCCACTCTTATCTGCCGGTTCCCTCAGGATTCTGGGAGGTACCTTATCAGGTCCCATAGACCTTTCTGTATTCACATTCCTCACAGGTTCTCAAATCTAGTCTTCACTGACAGTGGGAAGCACTTTGCTTCCCTGCTTTCCGTCTTGAGCTTCATCAACTCAAGAGGTGTGTGAAGGGGAGACTGCCAGTGAAGACAAGCAAAGAGCTGTCAAGTTCCTTGGCCTTCTCATTGTCTCCAGTTACTATTTTGCCAGTCGTGTTCAAAGAGGGATGCACTTTCTTTGACCTTTCTTTTCTGTCTCACATGCCTTCAGAAGCCTCTTCATTAGTCTTCGCATCTCTTGTTGAGTTCATCTCCAGTTGCACCTTGGCCTCCCTCAACCCATCCTGACACAACCTCCCTATATTCTTCCTAGAATAGCTGTCCCTGCATTTCTTGCCTGTGCATTTCCTTCTTTCCTTTTAGTCTTACCAGCAGGTCTGAAGTCATCCATGCTGACATCTTGTCTTCCTTTCCTGATTTCCTACACATGGGGATTGAGAACTCTTGCACTCTATGGAAGGCATCTTAAAGATCTGCCAGCTCCCTCGTCCCTGAAAACAGTTTTCCAGGGAATCTTACTGAATAACTCTTTGAACAGCTGGAATGTGGCTTTCCTAAAATTAGTAAAGAATTAGGTATGAGCTTTTTTAAGTAGAGCTGACTAAGCAGAGAAGTGGCCCTCGTTAGCTCTCACTCTGTTTTATGTAAGTGTCAGTGTTGCAGGCATGTGCAGAGCTTGCTGTAGATCTCTGGAGTACCTCTACATTTACAGAGCTTTACTGTAGAATTCTGAAGTGATTACAACCTTAAGAGTGCTTAAACAAGAGTTAGATAAGGGGTTTTGTCTCTTGTCCGATTGGACCTGGGTGGCTAAATTCTGCTAAGTTTCAATCTAGTGATAGCATTGCAGCCAGCTCACTGCATTGGATCCAACCGAGCCCCCCATTCCTGTTTGCAGGAAAAAAAAAGTATCAATTCTGGAGTTTGATCCATCTGAGCTCATTTTGTCATTAGTTTAGGACAGTGTGAATCACAGCATAGACTGTCAGCACAGTGGTTATTTCTCCAACAGCCTAGCAAGCTTAGACTGACTAGTAAAAGATAGGTGTTCACATTTTGTCGGATTAATCCTCTTCCAAATCATTTTGTCTGTTGAAGAAGCCTAAATACAGGTTCCCATCATTAGAAATTATATCCTGTTTTGTCTTTAGTGCTTTCAGCTAGTTTCCTGAGATGCACAACCCTACTTTGTCACTCCAAATAATCCAATGGCTTCTCCTTAATAAGTGATTGTACTTTCTAAAACTTTCCATCCTGAACTCAGGTTGCCTTGTATTAGTCATTAGGCAAAATGCTTGAAAATTAGATGACTGATTTCTTGATAGTTAGATGACTGATTTCTGAGTTCCTACTCCCTGTAAAGAGTCTCTTGAGAGTGAGAGGCACTGTCGGAGGGACTGATGTCATAAGAGGAATTGTCATCAGCAAGTGCTGTCTTGTCCTTCATGCAACTAATTTAATCCTTACTTCAGTACGTCCAATTGAGGAGGAGTTCACACCCAGTTTTAAGGACATCTGCTAGATCCACAGCACTTCCTGTTCCCAAGGAATGCATATGCAAGGCTCTATTATAGGGTTTATATTAGATTTACTTCCCAGTTTAAGTTGTTTTGCGTTGCATCAACTCAAAACAATGACCTCAGGGGCAAAAAAAAGCAGAGTTGGAAGCAATCTAGGAGTCAACAGTTTGTTTAAAGGAGGGCTTAGGGATGGTGTCTGAGTAGAACTGTGCCAGTTTTAAGACAGTATCCCATTGTGCAAATCATAAAGCAAGACAGCTTTGAGTCTCTGCATTAAAAGATGTGGGGACTCAAACAGCTCTTCCCTAGGAGTGTTTTGTGACAGCAGACTAAATAGTGCTTCTCAGAAGCAGGGTGAACTCATAATCAATTTCACGGTAATACATTTAGACTAGGGGAAGTCTGCTGCCTGATGTGGTTGCTGATCTCCTTCGTAAATGCTAGTGCATATGCCCTATTTCAAAACATTCATCTCACATAGAGATAGTATAAACTGGAAAGTAATCAGAGAACCATTGGGGAAGGGATCATTATTTAAGTAATTTCATTTTTCAATATATGTGAGATATTTAGTAACTGGAACTAACAGAATATATTAAAACTGATGGAGAAAATTGTCCATTAATGCTGAAGGAGCAGAGAAGGAGAATGGCAGCTGTATGACTCACCACAGCACAGTTCTTTTCCCCCTTTCATCATTATTCTTATTTTCATTCTGGTTCTCTAAAGGACGGTAATTTTTTTCCATCCAAATGATCAGATACAATGACAGACGTAGAAAATCTTCTAGTTGAGTCTGAACTGTGAGATGAAATCTGCTCCGTGTGGAGTTGTGGGGGGAACCAGGAATATCTACTAACTCCAGCTAGTCTCAGCTTTTCCTTTCTTTTGTGGAAAAGTTGTTTTCACACAGGAATGTTTTCAGAAGGCACAGAAAAAACATGAGGAAATTAGTTAATCTGCAGCTACTTTTTAATGTAGCAATTTTGGATTCCATTATGAGCTGGGTTTATATTTCACAGCTGCCAGAAAGCTGCATTCTTTCATTTTTGTTATTTCTGTATTCTATTTTTAACCTCTGAATTACGTATTTTGAAACAATTACATGGGAATCTATGTCTAAGTGGTGTATTTACTTATGTACACACATAAGTACATTATTAATTACATTACTAATTTCTCCTGTGGAGAAATTGTGAAAATCAAAGATACTCAAAGAAGTGTTGTAATTCTGTATAACAGGATGGAAAGAAGTGGATGCCCCAGTGTGAGCTGTGCAGATGATGGTTAAGTCATTGCAGTATTCTGGGTTTAGCAGAAGCAATGTTTTCAAGTGTTTCTGTGATTACAGTCTTTGGGAGAAAGCAGAAAGTGGTACAAATTTAACAGACTATTCCTTGTTCTTGAGCAAAGTTTTTGCTGGCATGTCTATACAGAGATACACAGATCTAGTACAATTTCATTTCCTTAGTGAATAAATTTGATACAGGAATTCACATGTGTGCACAAGAGAAAGCAATATGTCAAGCAATATATTTGATGTTATAATACTTTTAGGACAAGATACTGGTCCTACTTATACGGACATGGAATAATATGCCGTGTCTGAACCCAGACTCTGTTGAGGTCAGTGGAAAGGATTTAGTCCTGAGCTATCTCCTGTGGATAGCACAGTTTGGGCAATATAGGTAGCAATGAAATACAACATGTCTATAATGTGTAAAAAAAAAGGCAGACTGGATAAAAGGCAGACTGGAAGATACACTGTAAAAGTACTTATTTTGAATAAACATAATAAATATATCTTTCTTTGTCCCCAGGTGGTTGATCTGTTGGTATCTATGTGTCGGTCTGCATTAGAATCACCTAGGAAAGTTGTCATTTTTGAGCCATACCCTTCTGTAGTTGATCCTAATGATCCTCAGATGCTGGCCTTTAACCCCAGGGTAAGTAGCTACCTATAATTATGTCATTGCTTGGTTTTAGTCAAACATGAGATTTCAAAGCAAAGACTTCTCACGGAGGAGTTTCCTTTATTATATGATACATCTCCAGAATATAGCACAAGTGTGTTTTCAAAACTTTGCATCTTTTGTTTATTGTCTCTGAGAAAGTACTTGAATATAGACTTGTCCTAGTTCTGGCCAGGACAGGGTTAATTTTTGTGATAGCCAGAATGGGGTATGGCTAAGACCCAGAGGTTATTCTATACCACCTCACATCATTTCTGGGAGCAGGGGGAAGGGAGTCTCTTCCAGGGAAAAGAGGGAAAAGAGTTCCCATGTTACTTGGCAGAGGGAGCAAGTGGATGTTGTTTGTTGCTGGTTTTCTTTCTCATTGCTGTTTTCAGCTGATTGTTCTTACCTCGACTCATGATCTTTACCTTCGTGCCTCCCAATTCTCTATCCCACAACAGGGGTAAAGTGGAAGGAGGACAGGGAAGAGGACAGTGAGCACTGCTAGGTCTCAGTGGGAACAGTAAATTGGAAAATACCATCCCTAAACCATGACAAAAGTGTAGGTTATATTAAAGCCAAGAAACTCTTCTAAGGGACAAATTCTGGATACAAAATTTTATAATTCTAAGTGTTTTTTTCTCAATGTGCACATTGGATACAAAGAGAAAGATGGCCTTTGAGAGACAGAGGTCATGTAAGCGAGGGGATTTCCAGTCCATCTTTTCATTCTTAGAAGTGTCATTGCTGCCATCTCATTTTCTCACTGCAAGCAGTTTTTTGCTTGCATGTAATTTTATCAGATGTTGATAGTTGAGTTTTTTATAAGCATCAGTTTTGAAATAAAGAATTGTCCTTGCGTTACCTGCTCCTTGGACTCCAAATGCTGCCTTTCAGGAAAGCCATGAATATTCCATCTCCCTAAAGCCATCTCCCCAAAGGCATAGATGAGAACTCAGCATGTCCTGCACTGGGATGCATTTCACTCTTTCTGAACAAAGGCCAGCTAGCAGGAGTTCTTTGTCAGGAGAGGCTGAGGTGTTCTGTGATGTGCTGGCAAGACCCGAAGATGGGGAGCAGTGGAGCTGCTGTGGAGTGGTGAAGCATGAACTGTTTAGCCTGTTCACTCAGTACAGGTGGAGCTGTCTGGTAGTGGTTCCCAAGCAGTAGGTCAGCAAAGATCAGCGTGAGGCAGAGGGACCACTGAAGGATCTATGAAGTTTTATAGATCTGCTAGCAAAGGAAACACATCTGTTTATTTGCATTTTATTTAAAATCTGTTTGGGTCACTGCATTATTTACCTCAAGAGCATGTTGTCCAAATAACTGTGTTTAATTACAAATCTTTGTTTAAAAATGAGCTGATTTTTGAAATGTTTTGGAGATCCCAGTGAAATTCAAAGAGGAAAGACTATAACAATATTTTTTCAAGGAATTTTTCTGGATGATGAATGAGAGTCTGTGCAAGAAAGCTAATGATCACAAACGTTTGAAATAATTGATTTGCCCAACATTTCTCCTTGCTTTGGTTTTATACACACTCAAAGAATTCTGGTTTTTTTAGAGCCAAATACTAATACTCTTTGAACTTATTTGTGTATTTTATACCACATCAGAAGAAGAACTATGACCGAGTCATGAAAGCATTGGACAGTATCACTTCCATCAGAGAGATGACACAGGTAAATTTAAAAATATTTACCTAACTTAATCACTGTTTCTAGAACTTGAAAGATGTTTGTCTTGCCTGCCTATGATGGATTGGGAAGTCAATAGTATCATCTCTTTCCTATATAAATGTAGTGATATTGAAGTGCTTGTTCAAAATAACAAACCTATCCCTAATGCCAATTAAATAAAAGTAATGAAGTGGAACTCACATATTTTGAAGATTAAATGAGAGATAATAACAGCAGAATGAGACTTTGTAATGGGGTAATCACCAACTGCTACATTTCTGGAAATATCAAAGCCAGAGACTTCCGAAGCAAAAGAAATTGATCTTGTGTCAATGTTCTGAATGGTATTCTTAATCGCATGATATTATTTCTATTATAGCAAAATTCTCTATCAACTAAGTATAGTTGGGGACTTGGAAAGTTGGGTCCCTTGGGTTTACCGTCATATTATTTCTCATGGCATATCTGATAGTTGTATTTCTGTTTATGTTTACACTCCTTTCCCAAACAACCCAGCTGATTATAAGTTGTTGTTTAAATCTCTTCCATATATCTTGCTTTTCCAACTGCTATATAGATGCATCCTCACAACAGTTTTCAATCTTGCTCTGTGTATTAAGAAGATACTTTGGGATTCCTGAGTGAAGAATGTATAGAGAGGAATAAAATAAATTGAAAATTAAAATCCACTTTTTTCTTGGTAATTTGTGTAACATTTTGTAAAATTTTTAAAAATCAGGTGTTTCTGTGATTTCTTATGATGTGTTTTAAAAAATAAAAAATAATGACCTTTCTGGTTTTTTTTAAATGTTAATTCTTGGACTAATGAATTCTAAAGGGATGCTTTGCATTGTGATTGAAATCAAGAACAGTTTTCAAAGAAATTATAATATGACATGGTATTTTTACCTTGAAACAGTTGAAAATATCAAATGGATTATTTTGGGTTTTTTTGAGAGACTTAATTTTGTGAAGTCCCAATTTCTTAATCAAGAACCTCACAAAAATAGATGTCATCTTCTATTCTCCCTGTGATCACCAATGTTTGCTATAATATAATCATTTTGATGCTAATTATATGCTTATTATCTTACTCTAGGGAAAATAATCGCTATATTAATTCTTGTTGTCAAAACACATTTATAACTCTACTATGCTGCATATCAGTAAAGCTGTGATTTAAACCTGATAATGTATTCATTTTAATAGATGAAATCATGGGCAATGTGACATATAAAATTCAACCTAGAAATAACATAATTACTCTTTTTTAGGCACCTTACTTGGAAATAAAGAAGCAGATGGATAAACAAGATCCGCTTGCACATCCTCTTCTGCAATGGTATAAAGTTGATTCACATGAGATAATAATTACTAAATTATCATTTGTGATGAATAATCACTTGACCAGTGTAATGTGATATAAGGTCAGCCTAATAATTAACCTTGGTATTTTCAATGGATTGTTTCTGGACCTCATCTGGGTCCTCTGATCTCATTTTTTAGTTAAGGTTTGGCCTACTACTATCTGATAGGTTTAGAGGCCTACAGCTGGGTGTTTTGTGATGGCCATTCATAACACATTCTTAAGTTTGGTTTGGTTCCTACATCTAATACATCTGTTTCTCATTTTAGGGTTATTTCTAGTAATAGATCACATATTGTGAAGCTACCGGTGAACAGAGTAAGTGTGTGTTTTCTTATTCTTTGCTGATTTTTTTTATGGCTTGCATTGGCATTTTAGGTGGGAGTTTACTAGCAAAACATAGGTGCCTGCATTCAAACTGATTGCATGGACTCCTTTAATAGACAAGGCAGTTTTAGGTCATGATTTTTAGAAACGTGAATATCTGAAATAGGTCAAGGGAATAATGTTCACAGGTGAGTAGCTCAGATTCAGATGTCTACGTTGTAATTGTCTGGGATTAGGTGAAAAAAACATCACTTTTTCTTTAGTTACCATATAGAATATTAGATGCAGAATTGTACAGAAAGCAGTGTACACAACCATGCTGTATTCAGGAGATCCACATATAAGTAACTTCTGATTAAGGGCATAGTAATATGCAGTCTTCCAAATAACCTTAATTCAAAGTCAGCTCTGATAGAGTACTGTGATGAAATTGTTCAGTTTAATTACTGAAGCCATTTTAAATCGAAATCTACTTTCCAAAAACTTTGATATGTTTCATAAACTGACAGTCATGCTTACTATTTGATTTCGGCTTGAAACTGTGGAAGTGAGACCAGTTTCAACTTAGTTCATGTAGTTATTTAGATGCAGTCATGTATTGTGTGGAAAAGCGTATCTTAAGGATTGCCATCAGAGAATTACAATACTTTCATATTAATGAACTTTTCTTCACATGTACACTCTTTATTTTTTACAGCAACTGAAGTTTATGCACACTCCCCACCAGTTCCTTCTTCTCAGCAGTCCACCAGCCAAAGAATCCAATTTCCGAGCTGCTAAAAATCTCTACGGAAGTACCTTTGCATTTCAGTGAGTACATATAATCCTAATAACCAAAGGTTATTGAAATGCCATGCTATTTTTTTTACTTCTGGCATTTCAAGGTTTGCAGCTGTGAATCTACTGTTTTAAAGAACTTGTGATGTAATTTTTGCATTTTACACTGTGAATTTTACCGCTTTCTTTTTCATTTTATTCAGTGGTTCACACATTGAAAATTGGCATTCCATCCTGAGGAACGGCTTAGTTGTTGCTTCCAATACGAGGCTGCAGGTAAATAAACAAAATAGATTTTAGCTAACCTGTGCATGTATGGTTACATACTACCTTTGGCAAGTTTTCAGAGGGTTTCATTCTGGTAGCCATATAGGTAGAAGAAGGGATAATTTCAATTACCATCTTGTTTCCTGGGAAAAGTACTTTTCTGATGCAATTAATATGAAGTAATGTGTCTGCTAAAACATCTAGAAAATCTCTCTGTGGGAATCAGTTTCAGTTTTACGTTGTGGAGCAGCACCTCTAGGAGGCTTTGCTCGGTACTGCTTAAAAGCAGTTGCAAGTGAAAGAGCTGCCTAAAATGTCTCCATGTCATAGGATCCAGAAACATGCTAGAGTTACAGGAACTGGTCTTGCAGCACTTTCTCTGCCTCTCTTATTTCTTTGGGAATGGAAGCATGAAGCTGGCTAGAAGGGATCTAGTGCAAACTTCTCAGACTGAATCATCAGGAGATCACTATTGCAGAGCAAAGCAGGCACTACAGAGGGACTGGGGAGCTCTAATGCAGAGTATTTTAGCATTGTGGTTTCGGCAGCTCTCCCCAGAGCTGAAGTCCGTGTACCTTGGAAGAGAATCCCAGGACATACTTGGTCATGTACAGAAACACTCTTGTAGACATCCTCTATAGCAATATTAGATTCAAAAACAGAAACCACAATTTTATATAATAAGTTTTATGTAAAATTTTGTGTGGGCATCTGTTTTTTTGGACATAATTTCCAGGAGATATATATATATATATATATATATATATATATATATATATATATATATCTCCTATATATATATATATATATATGTATATTAGTTTTATACTCAGGGTGTGATTTTTTAAAAGGCTTTTTTGAGCAATGTTAATTACCCAAAATAAATTAGTAGGGTGGGTAAATGCACTATGACCTAATCCTGTAATTATTATTATTTTGTCCAGGTAACCAAATTATTGCCAAATAATCACTCTTCTCTTTTTCAGCTCCATGGTGCAATGTTTGGAAGTGGAATCTACCTTAGTCCATTGTCAAGCATATCATTTGGTTACTCAGGTAGTATTTATAAATCACTCTAAAGCTGGACAAATATAGGGGTGTTTCTTATTCTACTGCTTCTTCTTACAGCTTTGCTGTTTAAAACATTATATTCAATTTAATCTTTGTTGGCCATGATTAAATTTACTCAAAAAAAGAGAAATTTTTTTAAAATATAAATAGTAAGAAAATAGAAAATTACCTTTTTAAACACTGTCCTTATTTTTCAAGGTGCTTAGAATTCTTGAACTGTGCTTAAAGTAAATATTAGCTAATACTGAATGCTGTACGTAGTAGGTCTTGACGATTCAGCTGTAATCCAACTTTGTGATTCTTGTCAATACCCGCTTAAGTTCCATCTAACTTTACCTATGAGTTCATGGTCTTTTATGACTTCATCTGACAAAACAAGTATTGATCAGTAGACATGTTCAACACTGTATATTTAAGAGTATTCCCAAGTATCACCACATCAAGATTACATAGAAAGTAGAGTTCAGTGTGTTTATTTTAGCCTGAGAAGGAGCATAACTTGTCCCACTAGTGAATCCTAAAGTGAGTTGTGCAGAGTTTTCCATGTAAAAATTAAATAATAAACAAAAGCATATTAAAAACAAGACAGTTGGACAGTTGTACATTGAGAAATTAAAGGGATTTTAAAATATGGTGACTTTCTTCTTTAAGTATGAAAGTGGAGGTATATAGTTTGATGTATGTTCATGTGCATGTAGATGATTCTGGGAGTTTTAGTTAGGCTTTCTGATACTCAGTGTTTCTAGGTCTCCTTTTGGAGCTAAACTTTTTGAGCTACTATTTGAGGAACTTCAACAGCAGTTATCTCTAGATGCACTTTTAGTTTATCAGAGATTACATGAGTATGAAGACTTCTTAGGTCTCACTAAATGTGCTGGTTGAAGTATCCTTATCTAACAAAATGTCTTTCTTTTTGGACAGTACTGCTTTGTCAGCTTCAATGTGCTATTGCTCCTCTCTCTGCCTGTCTTGGCCCCTTCCATCCTGTCTCCTCCAGAAAGGAGGCTTTTGTTCCAAATTTTGCCAATAAAAACCATGAAGGAGTCCTACACATTCTGTTCCTTCAGAGAGTTAAATTTTCCCATAATTCACTTGTATTTGCAAAGTGCCAAATAATGGAAGTGTTCAAGGCCGGGTTAGATTGGGCTCAGAGCAACCAGGTCTAGCGGAAGGTGTCCTTACCCATGGCAGAGGGCTTGGAACGTGATGATCTTTCAGGTCCCCTCCAACCCAAACTATTCCATGATTCTGTGAAATACAGGATGCTGGAAACTCAAGCCCATAGTATCATGCAAAACAGGAATTTTATATAAACCAACATGAGGGATATGAATGAAATCTAAGGCGCAAATGTAGATGTTTCAGTTTCTGAGACAGAATTGGATCAAATGTGACTGACAAATAATTTAATATTTTATGTGTACCTCAGGAGACCAAACCAAGGTAGATTTCAAAACTTAAATTGCCTACTTATACATATTAATTAGACTTTCAATAAAATTCCGTGAAGTGCTGAAGATGAATATATAGAGTTCTTTCTCTTGTGATTTTTGCCTTCCCACTCACAATAAATCAGACTTTTATTTCAGCCTGAATAGGGTCAAGTGGACTGAGGACATGCTGATCTACAACCCTGTTAAGCCACCACATGAGAATATTCCTGATCTGAATTTAATGGCGTTTAGCCTCAGGTTTATCTGCTTTTGCACCTACTTGACTTTGCTAAAATCTTTGCAATAGAGGCAGAGGTATCTGTAATTTACAGGATTTATATTGTGATATTCTATGACAGTTTACCAGCTTTTTGAGTGCCATGCAAAAGACTGTGATTCTTACTGTGCTACCTCTTCCATTCTCACACTTAACTCTGCTTTTTATGGTATTTATAGGGCAGGGTATCTTACATGATTTTAATATTCCTAGGGATGAACAAGAAGCAGCAGAAGGTGTCAGCTAAAGATGAACCAGCTTCAGGCAGTAAGAGCAGTAATACATCACAGGTACGGTACATGAACCATCTCTGGAAGATTTGTGGGATTTATTATTGGAAACTCAGTAGCTGAAAGAGAGGTAATATT
This sequence comes from Onychostruthus taczanowskii, assembly GCF_017590055.1. Classification (NCBI taxonomy): domain Eukaryota; kingdom Metazoa; phylum Chordata; class Aves; order Passeriformes; family Passeridae; genus Onychostruthus; species Onychostruthus taczanowskii. The sequence continues at coordinate 2,065,037 of NW_024506221.1, read as the reverse complement.
TCCTTTGTGCAACTTACCAATGTTATTGCATTGAATGAAATCAACAACTTCAGAGACTGCAAATATCCAATACAGTCCAACTGCTCTAGTAAAAGTTTACAGAGCATATTGCAGACCTTGTGCTGTTCTTTTCCAAGCAGAAGAATTGAGGAAGAAAATGAAGATGAAATACAGGTTGCGTTATGGCCCCTAGCAACCCCTGGTCTTCTGAGTTTTAGACTTCCAGAATAATGATGCAAAAGAAATTGAGAATGGTTATTGCTGGGAAATGAGCAGCATTTAATTTGTAGCAAGTAATTTATTGTTTCTCACAAATCCTGCATGTTGAACCATTACAATTCTGCTGTATCTAAAGCAAATTCACAGCATCTGTGAATCGGGCTAAATTTCAAGAAACTAGCTTATATCCGTCTCCATGATTAGCACATAGAAATTTCAGAATAATCTGGCTTTGAAGGTAGATTGGCATGCCCCAGTAGAAGCTCTTGAAAGTAGGAAGGCAAATAAAATATCAGGGTAGTGACCAAAGAATTAGTGACTAAATTTACCTTTCTTTTCCTTTTTTTTTTTTTCTGATATCAATTTGTTTATCAATAGAACTGATATTTCTGATAACATTTTTAATTTTGTGATAATTAGGCACTTTTTGATATTATTTTTCTGGATAAAGGAGTTCAAATCTTTCCCACTAGAGTGCAAATAAATAATAGGGGTTTTTTTTCATAAATTCTATTACATTTAGAAATAAAATAGAGACCTTTTAGAAAGACTGCCTCTACCTTTGTTTATTAATAAATCACTGAAAATTGCAGCTGTCTCCTTTGTTGCTTTTTGTCTCTGTTTGTTTTACTGCACTAATTCTATTTTCTCACTTTTTTACATCTCAGTCACAGAAGAAAGGACAGCAGTCACAATTTTTGCAAAGCCGTAACTTAAAATGCATAGCCTTATGTGAAGGTAAGCTGAAAGCCCTTGTGAAGTTTGTTTTAGTCATGGCCACACGATGCACAGGTTACAGGGTGCAAATCAGTGGAAGCTTTAGTTGGTTGTTTAGGTAAGAAAATACTGGTAGGTGTAGAAGTGTTTGCTCAACAGCTGACCTTTACGCTTCAATAAGAGCATTTCCCCTCTTTGAACAGAACCTGTAGCAGATGCTGAATTGTCATGGAATATCATATGCATATAGTGACTAATCATCTGGTCTGTGTTTCAAATGTGATCCTCTTCCTAAACCATCAAGAAAACTAAAGCCATGTCCTTTATTTGAAGCACTGACTTCTTGGAAGCTCTTGACAAATGCTTTAAACACATAAAAGTCAGAAAAAAACCACCTTTCGTATAGAATTTCCAAATAATTTTTCACTGTTCAAACAGGCATACTGATCATCTAGCAACCAGTATGTTCTCTTTATTTGCTTCAGAAATTTTGGGAAGTTAAAATATAATACTTGAGTAGAGTCATTCTTGAAAGAATTGGCTAGTCTATTAATAACTAGTGAAACCTCAGCAGATTTTAAGAACAAATTGTGACATTTGAGTAAGAAGTGCACCTGTATTTAGGAGCTAATCTTAGAAGTTATATTTACCCAATTTGGCCATCATTTGGAGCATTTGTTTGTTTTAAAAATGAAAACTAAGACAGAATGTGGAAAATGCAGTATTTCAAAACAGAATCTTTCAGCTCTACAGAAGTACAGGTGTGTCAGTCAACATGAAAATGCAATTTGATCTTTACAGAAAAATACAGAATTTTAGTTCTAAAACTTCATAAGGAACCATATTAATTATTTGGCCTTTAATGCCTGAATTTTTAAATGTAAATTACATCTTTCACAAGGACTTTTTCATCCATGTTCTTCTTTTCTTGTACTTATTAACGAATTACCAATTTTATAAGAGTGAATTTTAAATATTTGGTAAAATACATTTTACAGTTTTCATATTAATTTCTCTGTGTAAGAAGGTGGTTTAGGGGACATGATTAATAAAGATTTTATGCAAAATTAATTGCAAGAAATGTTTGTTAAAAATTGATACTCATGAAAGAAATAGTATCAAAATTGAACATGCATGCAGTTACGTTAGTGTTAGAATAAAATAAACCAGGCTACTTCAGTGCCTGACAACTGTCACTCAAGTCCAATCCTGACCAATTCAGGGCTGCACGATTGTTAAGGCATGTCATTAGGATCATTGTTTAAATGTCTCTTAAACACTGACAGGTTGGGCACACCAACCGCTCTGTAGCAAGACAGAATTTAACCAGCTATTACAGTTCAACCCCAGCCAGCATCCAAGCCCCACACAGCCACTCACTCACTTTCCCCCAGGAGGGCTGGGGAGAGAGTCCAAAGGGTAGAAGCCCGAAAGGTCATGGGCTGAGGTAAAGACAGGTTAATAGGGAAAGCAAAAGCCCTGCACGCAAGCAAAGCAAAACAAGAAATTAATTCACTGCTTCCAACAGAGCTGTTCAGCTATCTCCAGGAGAGCCCGGCACCATCACATGTAGAGGTTACTTGGGAAGACCAACACCATTGCTCCTCTTTCCTTCCTTCTTCTTTCACTTTGTATGCTGAGCATGATGTCACATGGTCTGGAATATCCCTTTGGTCAGTTTGGGTCACCTGTCCCAGCTGTGTCTCCTCCCAGCCTCCCATGAATCCCCGGCTTTCTTGGACTGTGGCAGTATGAGAATCACAGAAGGCCTTGTCTGGCTCTGTGTAAGCCCTGCTCAGCAATAACAAAAGCATCTCTATATTATCAACACGCTGTGTTAAGCACAAATCCAAAAACTGCCCCCTGCCAGTCGCTGGGAAGAAAATTACGCCAGTCCAACCTGGCATTCCACCCTCTCAGTAAAGAAATGCTTTGAAATGTCCAGTCTAAACCTCCTCCAGCACAACTTTGAGTCATTCCCACACACCCTGTCACTGCATGCCAGGGAGAGGTGCTCAGCACCTCCCTGTGCCCTTCCCCTCCTCAGGGAGCTGCAGAGTGGTGAGGTCACCCCTCAGCCTCCTTTTCTCCAAACCAGACAAGCCAAACCCCTCCATTAGTGTCCAGGACATGTTTTCCAGCCCTCCCACCAGCTGTTTCCCCCCTCAGGATGCACGGAAGGACCTTTCCATCCCTCTCCAGCGGCAGGGCCCAGCAGGCCCCAGGTGAGGCGGCCCCGAGGCTGAGCCCAGCGGGACCATCCCCTCCCTGGGCCAGCTGTGCCGGGCTCGGGGCTCTGGGCTGGGCTTTGTCCTCGGGGCTGCCCGGCCGCTGCTGACCCACCCTGAGTCACCCCTCTCCCACTTCACCCCTGTGCCCGCTGTTACTCCTTCCCAGGCACAGAATCCACCATTTGGACTTGACAAATTTCACCCCATTTAAGATTGCTCGGTGCTCCAATCTATCTGCATCCCTCTGCAAAGCCTCTTGTCCCTCAAAAGAATCCACAGCACCTCCCAGTCTGGATCATCAGCAAACCTGCTACTGGTGCACTCCCCTACTGCATGCAGATGGTGGATAAATACACAGAACAGAACTGGCTCTGGAATGGAGCCCTGAGTCACCAACCAGATGTTGCCCCATTCACTACAGCCCTTTGAGCTCAGACCCTCAGCCAGTTCTTCACCCATCACTCCATGAACCTGCTCATCCCACAGCTAAAAATCTTGTCCAGAAGGATGCTCTTCAAGTGCATTTAGATATCTTCAAATGTGGATTGATGGTATAGCTCCTAGTTAGCAATAAAAAGCTTTCTCTCCTGTGCTATCCTCATTCTGCTAGTAAACAACCTATTGTCAAATACATAGAACAAGTTTTGGCAAGCTTTTGGAATCTCTTGAGTCATAATTGCTACTTGTTTTAAATATTTTGTAGTAATGCACATCCCATGTATAGCAGTTTCAGGCTTTGTCTTAAGCATCTTGGTTTCAGATCAGCCAAAACACTAAACACAAATATCTGTTCCAAGTGCTGATTAGTTGTTTCAGACCCTCTTTAAATTCAGGTTTTTATAAGTGCATTTTTAAACGTTCATTCAATTTAACAACTTGCTCCCATACATCAAACATCTCTGTTTTCAGAAAAGTATATTTTGGAAACAAGAAAGTTTCCTTATTTTACTAGCAGCCAGCTCAAAATCTGCACTGCAGCACAGACATGTAGAGGAAAGCTGAACATTCCCAAAAGACAATTTAAAATATATAAAATCCAAAATCTTTTAGAGCAGAGTTTTCTAGGCATGTTTTCATCACTATGAAATTTGTTCTTTCTCTGATAGTGATAACCTCACCTGACCTGCACAAACATGGGGAGATATGGGTAGTTCCCAACACGGATCATGTGTGTACAAGATTTTTCTTTGTGTGAGTACAAAGCTTTTCTTAACATTCAACTTCATACTAAACCCTTTTTTTATATTCCCTCCAATAGTTGTAATTAAAGTAGATGAAAGACATTTCTTCCTCATTTGGTTCAGTATTCCTTCATTTTTTATCTTTTACTTACTTGTGCTAGAAATGTATGGATAAAAAAAAAAAAAGCTATTGTCAAAGCTTTAGTAAATGTCTTTAATACAAATGAATAGAGTTTTCCTGATTTTTTCTATTCACTGGCATTACTTCATGTTATAGTAAGTCCATCCATGTATTGTGAAGCATAATTTCTGTTTGGCTGTGTGTGTTTAAGCTGAGGAATTCATTAAAGGCTTCCTGTCTGTGCTGTGAGCATTTCCCCCTTTCAATTAATACTTGTCCCCTTTGGGTCCTAGTGGCTAATTCAGCCTCAGGGGTTTAGTGACAATGGCAGCCTTACCACCTCCCACTCTCCAGAGTTTGGGATCTGCATATAAAGATGAAGCACGGCAGAGCACTTCAGTAGAAACAGTGAACATATGGAATAAGCACTTAGAGAACGAGATTTTTTTGATGTTTTTACGTAGATTCATAAAACACTAATATTATATTATTTTTTGTACCTTTTCTTTTTTTTTTTAGTTATGAAGATGGTCAAGTGGGTGATACAAGTATAAATACACAGGAACCAAACATTCATAAAGAGATTCTTCGAGTCATTGGCAATCAAACTGCTACTGGTTAAAAGGACCACTCTTATTTAATTGATGTGAAGCCTTCCTCAGTCTCAAAGCTGGATTTTGAACTGAAGAAGATGCAAAAAACTAATTTATTATTACTACACTAAGCAAATTAACCATTTGAATACTTACTGTTTTCTTACTTAGTATTTCGTATCTCATCAAAATACCTGAGATGGTATCAATTAGCAACTGTAGGGGTGCAAAGTCTATTATTATACTAAAACAATTAATAATTAAATAGGCATTTGGGTTGCTCATGATAAACAGACATTAAAAAGGACTTTTGTGCTGATATTTTTATACTAAACTTCAGTTGGAAGTTTTAGTACTGTATACTGGTATTTTAAATTTAGAAAGTCTGAATTACAAGTAAGAGAGAAGATTTTATAGCGGAGCACCTGTATTATGCAGGATACTTTGCAATAAGTAAAATATTCTCGTATTAAAACACAATAAAAGGTTGTCTGGAATATGTAAAATTGAAGAGATTGGTTACCTGCAGCTGTCCTTGATTCTTTTTATTTTACTCAAATGCAGTTAGGATTTAGACTCAAAGTTGAAAACAACAATGCATTTTTTATTTACTGGGTGCAACAAGGCAAAATGAATGTGATGGTATATGTTCAGTTTTCTTTATCTTCTCTGGAACAGTGTCTTACCCATTAAGCAGTTCAGTTGCATTTTTTAATTATACAAGCCTAGGAAACACCTGGAAAACTTAAAGCTGTTAATTTCCTTTTTAGAATTTTTGGGTTTATATACTAGATTTTACAATTTCATTAGATCAACAAGGTTTTTTAATGTTTGCATCTTCAGTGAAATTGCTCTGTGATGAAATTTATCCACTTTAAAGTATGTGCTGAGTTAAGGCTTTTACATGGTTGCGTTGATTGTTGGTGCATCAGAAAATATATACAAATGCAAAATTCTACTGATTTTGTCTTGGCAAAATGGTTTTATTAGTTAATTTCTAAGCTATAAGAAATGATTTTAAATATCTCTGTCTTTTAAATTAACCATTGTTTTTTCCAAGTGAATAGGATGGCAACACAGATAGAGAAGGGTCCAGTCTCCAAGACAAAAAGCATACCCTGTGCCCTCATGAATGCCCTTGGCAGTCCTCATGGTGGCTATCCTGAAGCATCAATCAGACCCTTCAATATGGAAAGCAATTGAACTTACCCATCTGTGCAACTACTACAAGCCACCTCAGAAAGCAAAAATGGACTGAAACCTCTCTTATGTTACTTTCATAATAAAGATACTAAAGCACCAAATAACAGCACAACAGAGCACAGGTGTGTTTGTTTCTTTTAAACAGAACTGAATTAGATATGCTGTAATGGATGATTTCTTCTTTCTAGTTCATGCTACACTCCTGTATTACTTGCTGCAGTTGAAGTGCCCTACAAGTTAATAGTAGTATTTGGCCTAGGAGCATATACCTGGGATGTATTTTAGCATTCTACACTTATTTGCTGTAGTGTTAATTTTTCTGCGTTCGTATCCAGACTTGTAAAGCAAATTCTGTTTACATATCCCCATTTTGCTGTTAGTTCTATTGACTTGCACCCTCATTTGGTGGACCTCTAAATTAGAGAAGCACTGTAATTGTTGTCTTTCATGTTGGGACAGAGGTAAACTTCTTGAAACAAAGAGGTTTTCTGAAATTTGTCTGTCTACATAAAGTCTGTCATAGGTTGTGTGACTGCAAAAAGTCAACACAATTCAGAAGTGGAACTGAAACCTGGCATGACCATCGCTGTAATGGTCCTGCCAATAGTGTCTGAATCACTCTGTTTTGCCTAAAAAAAGAAAACTGGGAAGCAAGTCCACAAAGATGATCTGTGATTATTTGCTGGGGTGATAGTCCCCCACTCTGGGATGCCTCTTCCAAAAGAAACCAGGAGAAAAGAGAGATGACCATGAGTGAACTGGAGAAGCCAAATAAACAGTCATCTTCCCTATCCTCTCAAGCTTGTAGTAGGGTCAGAAATTAAACCCTTGAAGAAAGGAATCTGAAATTTAGCTAATGAGCTGACCTCTGTTTGCATTATGGGGTTGTGATACTGGTCATGCATGGTGCCATCGTAAGTACAACCCCAGGAAAGGGAAGAGAAAAATACATCGCTGCTGAATTTTAAGACTGCTCAGAGGTTTGTTTTAAATGGATGAGCCACAGTAAGGGACAATGTGGAGGAAAGCAGGACTCCCAGCTTGTATGGAGGCCTTGCTGTTGTGCCTGTCTCAGGGAGCACTGCAGTGACTGACTTAAGGCGGGGAGAAGGATGGTGAACAAAAGGTAGAATGTGGCAAGCACAGGGGTTACAAACCAGTGGAAGAGTGCAAAACCTTTCAGGGAGAAAGGTAGTTCTGAAGGGACAAGACAGCATTAGCAGTTCAGGTCCCACGTGCATGGCAGGAAAAGGGACTGCAGAACCAAGCTGCAGCATGGGGATACGCAGCCCGTGACAGTGTGGGGCAGCACCATGCTTGGCGCAACAGGGCCACCTGAAAAGCTGTCACTAGGCTACAGTGCAGAGACATGAGCCTGGTGTCACACATGAACAGCAATTCAGCTAGAACAAAATTCTTTGGCCAGAAACTCAGTCACATTTTTCTTTAGCCAGTATATTAATAAGAAACTTCCAAGGCTTTGTATTATTTGCAGGGGAATTTGAATCATCAGATCATTTAACAAAGTATTACTTCTCATTATTTTCAAAAGATGAGGGGAAGGAGGGATGTTCATTTGACATCTGTTACTCCTTATATGGGAAACATCAAAGCTGACAGACTTTTATCATCAAGAACTGGAATGAAAAAGCCTGAGGATAAGATTTAAAGGATTTGTCCTTTGGGGTTTTATGCAAAGGTGGCAGTTGAATGTAGCCAAACGCTTCCAAATAACTCTACATTAACATGGATTCCAGGGGATGAAAAATAAAAATCCCAGGGTCTTTTGAGCAAGACCCTGTATTATGCCCAGAGCCCTTGCATTTTCCTTCCTCTGTTACCATCATGCTCGTATATTAGTGATGGACCAGTCTTTGTAACTCCTGCTGTAAAAGAGACAGGCTTTTCAAAGCTGGCTTTTAATCAAAGCAAGTAGAGCCCCAGGCTCTGCCATCTCTCTTGATAGAAATTTCCATTAAGTCATTGCTGTTGCCATAACCAGTATGGAGCAACCAAGGGAGTTTTTGGTAAATAACTTTCTAACTTCTTGCTACATCCTACTACAAAATACAAGTCCTCCTCACGGTGGAAAGGTTTGACAAAAAAATTGTGTTAGTCCTTTAACATTGCACCCTAATTATGAATTGGCATATTTATACTGCTGAGTATCTCAAACATTGTGAAAGTAGTCCAGAAAGATGCTTTTAAATCTTCCTTGAGATTCAGGCAAGTATTTAACATTCAAGGGCTGAATTAAGCAATTTGAGGTATCTTCTTCTATGATATGAATCAGCATGGCCCTGTTGTCTTGAACAGTGCTACACTGTTTTGATAACCAAATCTTTGGCTTCCTATTACTTACCATAAAGTGGCCAGGTTGTGTAATAGTGTGGTTAGTGTTTTACAGGAACTAGTTAATGACACTGGAATTTTTTAGGTTTAAATTTTTTCCTCTACAGCCCTTGAAAAAACTCTTAATGAAGCTGAATTATTTTAACATTATAGCTGTTGGTACTAAAAATGCATCTGATGAATTATGCTAAGATTGTCCCTTTGTTAATAAAATATAAAGTCACTCCAGATTAAGACATCATGCACAGATCAATTAAACTTTGCTTATAAATCACTTACTACTGTGAAAACAATTAGCTAAATTCCTACAAGGATAAATTCAAAGTAGAAAAAAAAAGCCAAAAGGGAACAAGTGAATTAAGAGATTCACAGTTAAGAAGGAGATACTAAAAAAACCCAAATCCTAAGCAAATGTAAAAGTAGTATCTGGTTATTTAAGAATTATAATAATTTAGACAGATTTTTTTTCTTGGCTTTTGGAAAGTGAGATATGAAGAATATGAGCCATGACTCACCACATGCAGCCTCTGCTGGCAGTGCTGCTGCAGCTGGAAAGGCCCTGGCCACCCATTCTCTTCTCTCCTGTGGCACACAGCATCCTATGGTGTTGTATTTGCTAAATTCAGGTGTTAATCTGGTGTCTGTGCAATTTCTTCATTATAAACAACACCTCAAGGTGAAGGAGGAGCCTGTTGAGTAAACGAAGGAAGGTCTGTTTCTTGTAGAGCAGTTACAATTCTGTGAAGCACCTGAAGTGGTTCATAAAGTATCTTGAGTCCAGTCAGATGAATTTATTCCTTAAATAAATTCCACTCAGGAGTGATGTGACATGTGCTTCAGAAGGGGATAAATAAAAGGGGATAAATAAAAGGGGATAAATAAAAATGGGAAAGTTTGCTCCAAGCAGAGCGTCATTCTGTGTGCGCTGTTCTGTGTGAAATGCACAAGGATGTCGCCAGGAGTTTGAATTTCCCGATTTGTGTTTGGAAACAGGTCTGAAAGCACTGACCTCCTCTGTCTGTCCTGGCATGTCAGTGTTGTACTGCTCACCAGCTGCAGCAACAGCCACTGACAAGAGCCAAAGGAATAAGACATCTTGAACTGCTGTTCTATAGCATTTTGATTGCATGCTCCTGCTAAGTTTCAGTCTGACACAGAATAGCTAGGATGTAAATTACTGCCCATTACACTTTGCGTTGGGATTTTGTATATGTACTAGGCATAAGGCTTTTGTAAAGGAAAAAAATACTAGTTTTTAGATGAATATATCTACTGTGTTAAAAACCTGTTGAGAAGATTTCATTGATCATTTATCAAAAAGTCAGTAAAAAATATTCCTTATACATAGACATTTAATTTGATGTTCTAAAAATAATTTTTTAACTTACCCAGTATATATTGTATCTTTTAACTTTAACAAACAGCCACTCTTTTATGTAAACATAAAATATGCCAGTGTTTCTTTTAACTCCATAGCCTTTTTTTCTCCAAATAAATTTATTAAATTCTGTGCACAAAATCATACTGCAGCCTGCTATTTAGCCTATGGTGCCTTAGAGTTACTCAAATATTTAACAAAATGGAGATAATGTAAATACTGCCAGAAGATCACTAAGGCCAAATATTTTCTCTATTCACTTTTTACTGCACTTGCTTTCTATTGCTATTTAAGCCTCTTTTATTCAGCTTTGTAACAGCTATAGCATTGTAGCCAATGTAAATGTTTACCTTCAATAAATCAGAATTTGTTCAACAAGCACTGGGCATTTGGGCACTATTTTGAGAACTCTGTTCAAAGTTAAAACAGCCATCTAAGAATTAAACTGCATCTGAAGCAGTTTCTTGACTTTTGCTAATCTCAATGACATCTAAAAGTTATGCCATGCGTTTACACATGTTTTTGAAGTAAAATTTTTTTGCAGTGATCTTTTTAAAAACATTTAGATGAACAGTAAAAACAGCTTTTCTTGCTGTGTTTATCTGAATGGGTTACCCAACTATAATAAAAGCATTATTTTGCATGTACAGTATCATAAAATGCATAAAGATGTCTCAAGATGCTTTCTATAATTGCTTTTAAAGAAGTTCTCTGGTTTTTCCGTATAGCTGTTTTTGTCATGAAAACACAGCAAATATATGACAAACTGTGTCATACTTTAATGTGGCTATGTTTAAAGTATAAATACACATCTGCAACTCATAAAATATGCAGATGTTCGTGGGACTGGTTATTAATTCAGTGAGCGTACTGGTTTTTTTCACTGCCTGTGAGCTCATTTTAATTATATGGGTGGATGTAGCTTGAAACTTTTGAAAGTTTTACCTTTTGTTTGTTAAATTTCTTATTGTGTGATTGCAGATTTTTGATTGAAAGAGTCAAAGTGGTACTTACTATTATTTTGACTGCTGTGAAGCATATTACACAAATATGACTGTCAGAGAGACAAAAAGATACATCATTGCTACTCTAAATGACTGATAATTTGCCTTCGATTTAAGTGTAGAGGCTGGAGCTTGAATTCTCTAGTGGAAGAGATATTCTAAATTTTGGGGATCTTGAATTTGGAAGCAGTAACTTCCAAACTCACAACAGAAAAGCTGAATCAGTGGGGAAGTCTCAGACCTCTCTAGAATTGGTACCCACAGAGAGCAGAAGGGACAGAATTTATATTTGCTTTGGTTTAACTTACTTCATTTCCAAGTGGCTACATCACAAGTTCTCTCAATGTGCACCAATATTAAGTTTTCTACTGAGGTCCTTGGTACATTGTATTCACCTGTTGAGCAGTTCCATGTGGGACCCAAGAGATTAGTAATCCAAACAGTAATTGACAGCAGTAAAAAAATTATTGCAGTGGATAAGAGCTACTTTCAAATGCACACATTGCATTTTTAAGAGGAGGAAGAGCAGAGTATCTTCTAAGAAAATACCACCATTGCAAAAAAGGACATAGTAAGCTGTGTTTGCGCACTTGACCAACTTCTCCTTTTTTGGAATTAGTGTGCAGTGCAGATTGGAGCAAGTAATTTTGCACAGGGGTCACAGCCTTGGCCCCCTCCAAGAGGGATTTGTCCTGAAATATTGTAAGGCAACTTAAATAGAGCTGCATCAAATGAAGGAAGCCAGTAGTAGCTGAGGGCCACAACTTTGCTGTGCCCCAGCTCTCACCGCAGTGCAAACACTTTAAGAGAAGAAAACTTAAGAAATGTAGCAAAGGGCTCAGTGCCTTGCAAAAACCTAGTATCAAAACAGATGAGAAAAAGGAACAGCACTTGTAAAAAATATTCAATTGGCATTTTCATTATACAACATTATCGATCCCTCTGGGTGGTTTTCTTAAACGTTGCAAACATCTTCCATTCACAGTTAGGGGAGAGAAGTGTAATTCAACACACAGAAATTGAAGCCTCTGAACAGGGCATAAGATCCTTTTAGCATCAGCACTGTTTGTAGCAAACCCATGTGCAAGGCGTCAGCAATTGGATTCCAGCCAGTTCCAGAAAACTGGCATTTTGCGAGATGCTGAAGCTGTGGGAATTACACTAGCAGCAGGAACAGTGACGACTGCAGAAGCAAGAACAGCACAAGTCTCCAGGGATTGTGTCTAGAGCAAAATACAGGAACTCCTGGCTTATGGTTTGCTCAACAAAAGCCAGAGCTTATCATCAGCAAAACAATTCTAATTCATAATTTTTAAAGAGAAAGCTTTCCATTGTTTGGGAGAAATGAGAAGGAGAAAAAAAAAAGAGTAGTTTTCTTCAACCTGCTGTCCTGTAGCTGGATAGTTCAGTCTAGTAGCATGTCTGGAGCAGTTTCCCCACTGTACTTGCATGTAGCAGGTTTACTTACAGCACTAGTTAGCAACTTTAATCTTAGAGATCTCAGGCAGAAGGAGGAATGTCTCAATTAGCTGATAGTTCCTTGGTGCTGGTCATACATTTTATATATATTCTAATGGAGTCTGTACAGGTAACATATTCCAGAAAGGGAATAGGTGGCTGATACTGTCCTTGCTGGTTTTCAAGTCTGATCAGACTGTTCTTCCCATGAGCTGCTGAAAAAACAATTTTGCTCATTGTTTAATAAAAACCCTTAATCTATCCTGATCTTTCCATCTCTCTTAGACAATAGCTTGGAGTTTGGGTGCATTTCTGTTCACAAACATCTACCAAGGTTTATTCAGTATGAAGAGTTTTAAAGATGAGAGGAGTCAGAAGCTAAACTAATTGGAATAGGTATAAATGTAATTTGAATGCATGTAGATGAAAATTTTGTAACTATATATTTAAAATTTTGCTTATATTTGTAGGAACATAAGTTCAAACATAACTTTTGACTCAAAACTAAGGATCACAATTTCACTGTTTACAACACTTCTGACAAATGCAGTGTATTACAAACAGGTTTTAACTACCCTAATATGATAGGTTTTGGTAGATTTGACTTGCTGACTTCTTGTCAAAGACATGTTTTGCTAGAGGCTGTGGGGAATTCAGTCACTCCTCCTCTGTATATGTTATCATGTAGCTGGCATGTTGTAGTTCATGCGGTATTTCGTATGTGTGAAATTGTATTATTCCACCTTTGGCTTTTTATTGTCTTACATAAACTTTGGTTTCATGCTTACCATTCTAATCAGTAGTACATGAGTATCAAAAATCCCAAGATCTTCTAGCACCAGTCTCATTTCAGATTCCTGCTGATACTTTATGTTTTGAAACTTTGCAGCTTTTTCTTTTCAGCTGCATCTCTTCATTTTATGCCCTGGTTAAAAAGGTTTTTGGGTGGTTGCTAACCACCTTGCTAAACCTGAGAGGTGGCACTTCTGTCTCTCTAAGAGTTGATTCATATTTTTTGTTAAGATCTCTTTTTTTTAAGTCTCCAGTGGTCTCTTCCACTACCAGAAAGTTTAAAAAATTAGAGGAGTTGCTGGGGAGATGATTTTACTGTTTGTTATGTTGTTCAATGACTTCATATTTTGTATATCTATGTAAGCTGAATTTCTGATTCATTGAAGATCTCTTTCCTGTTGCTTGTATGGCTCACAGAGCTAGCCTTTAGAAAAGCAGCATATATGAGCATTAAAGCACAATACTGAGTATATTTCAGTTAAAATGCAAAAGTATGCAGCCATGAATAGTAAAAAAATATTGAAATTACAGTCCTTCAATACGAATAGCATGTGTACAAACCATTAACTTACACATGAAAACAAAAATGTGTGGCCAGATAGGTATGCCAAAAAGGATGCTGTTAAAAGCTAAAGAGTTTTATAATACTATTTCCTGTCATAATTTTCTTTCATCTAAACAAATTTGGCAGTGGAAGTTCAAAATACTCCCTACCTGTACTTCTGGCTCTGTCTTTATATAGGGTTCAAATTGAATTGCTGGTCTTTCCTTCACAGATTCTTCTTTTCCCATGTTTTTATGAGGAAAGCTTACTGGGATCTTAATTACTTTAAAGAGTGTTACTGGTCTCCTAAATTAATCTGCTTGAACAATTTCCATAGATTGGTTTGAAATGGGTTTTTACATCAATAAGCTACCATAGGCATTTGCTTCCTTTCCATGGAGATTTTTTTTAATGTTTGTAAACCTCAAGTCTTGAGATTTTACTTGAACAAATCTTTTCTTAAGGGGATTGAAAGACTTGATGGTATGTGTGCATGAGATTTATTATGACAATTTTACTTTTGTCTTTGTAAGTGGTGTCTCAGTGGCCTGGGCAGCAGATTCCTGGTGTAGTGCAACAATTTATGAATTGGTCCCAATGAGGACTGATTTTGATTTTGGCTTTTAGGGTATCATTGACCCATTGGATAAAGCTAAAAATTCTGACTATTCTTATAAAATTCTGTTGTCTGTAAATTATGTTACTTTGTGTAAACTGTTCCTTTACATTATCTGCTCTGTGAATCTCTATTCATATATATTCCTGCCAACTCTACTATGCATGAATGCAAAGAAAGAAACAAAGGTACAATAAAGATGTGGTTCATGGTCCCTGCTGACTGTAAATTGTGTGTGGGTTCATGTAGGGTAAAATAGTGCAAGAGGTCACTCTAGCAGTTTTGTGAGTTGAACAGTTTCCTTTCATGCCCATCATTGTTCTTGGACCTATTAATTGTGCTTGTATAGGCACAGCCATCCTGGTCAGACTTGATCTGTTTGTTTGTCTGGATCAAGACCTTTGCTCTGAAGTGACAAAGGTGTTCCTTGGTGGAAGGTTACATTTCTTTGGTCACTACTGTTCTTGCTTTTCACTTTGTACAGTTGACTGTGACAAAAGCAAATGCAAAATGGATAAAGGATACTATTGTTTTGATTTGTAGCATTATTCCTACCTTATGAGTAAGTGAAAGTGATTCCACAGCATTCAGTCCTCTACATACACTTCAGTATCCACAACAGTAGACTTAGATTTTCTCTGACTAAATATATAGATATAGATATAGATACACACATGCTTGTATCCTTTTTAATTTTGATTGCCAAGTAGGTCTTTGAATACAAGAAAGTGAGCACCATTGTTTTATATACACAGAGGTTGTCTAGACTTGCTAAGAAAGCTGAGCAAGTAGAACTCAGTTCTGAACAACTATTTATTTCAGTGCTCTGCTAAACAGAGACTACTGAATCCAGTGGGAGGTTTTATGAAAAAATGTGAGCAAACATCTACTGGAAAACTAATTCACTCTGATCAGAACAGATTCAGAACAAAGCTTCTGAGGTGCAAGGCTTGTTGTTCAATATATTCCATCCCACCATCCTACCAGCCCCAAAACAAGGATTTGATTAAATTCTTGTACTTGCTCTTTTTTTTTTTTTTTTTTTCTTCCTCCCCACCAGAAACTTTCTCTGGGCAAATAACTATATCAAAAAACTTTTCTAACTGTAAAAGCCATTGCCGGTTAATCACAGCTATGTCAGTTTAAGGATGTGATTTCCACAACTTAGTCCCTTAGATTTATGGTGCTCTCTATGATTTTTATTTTCCCCCCACATTATGAATGCCTCCTTCCTCTTGAGGGTCATAAAAACTTGAAAGGTATAGTAGCAATATACAATGCAGACTTCCTTGCACCCTCTTGCTGGTCTGCATAAAACCTGAATTGAGGTACTCATTTCCTGCAGTGATTAATCAACATAATGTGATCACTTGATGAAAATCAGGCTATAGTAGTTAGATATTTTGAAGAGGAATGTTGGGCTTGGGGTTTTTGTTTCATAGAGCTCTTTCAGCATTGAGTGAAATTTATTCTTCTTTCTCTTGTGATTTGAGCTCACCTCTGTATCTTTAATTTGATTTTATTTCTTTAGGTAAGGATGTTGGGTCAATCAACTGAGGGCTGCTTAACTGAGGAAGCAATTTTGCTTACAGCATTGTTCCTTCAGTGTCCATACTAGATCAAGCTGCTGGTATGAAATACCTTTCCAGTGTTTCTTGGTGGGCAGAGTTTGCCTTCTGCAGGGTGTACCGGCAGTGTGCCTTAAAATTTATCCATTCCTACAAATTCCCTCTGAACTGAGTGCTATCTTCAGTTACACCAGAGACATGGCCTCCTCCACGTTCTCCAGCTAGCCCAAATGCATTTTACTTGTCTCATAGAGGTTCAAACAAAACCTTTTTTTTTTTTTTAAGTCAGCTCCAGCGGCTCCAGCAGCTCACAGTACAGCGCATATTCTTGCTCAAGAAAACACTTAGTTCTGTGCTCACGTGTTAAGCATTTGCATAAATGTTGTCTTGGAGCTATACTCTATTGTTGCCACAAAAAGTATCAGAGGGTCAGAGTACCCCTCCCATGAGGACAGGCCAAGAGAGCCTGGGGCTCTTCTGTCTGGAAAAGAGAAGGGTCTAGGGAGACCTCACTGCAGTTTTCAAGTACCTGTAGGAGACTTAAAAGGAAGACAGGGAAACAACTTTATTATCTGGGCCTGTTGTAGTAGGACAGTGAGTAATGATTTTAAAATAATAGAAGATTGATTCAGAGTAGACATAAAGAAGAAATTATCTACAATGAGGGCATTGAAACACTGCAATAGGTTATCCAGAGAGGTAGTGAATGCACCATCCCTGGAAACATTCCAGGCTGGATGGGGCTCTGAGCAACTTGATCTAGTTGAGGCTGATTACAAGGAGTTGGACTAGGCAGCCTTTAAAGATCCCCTCCAACCCAAATCATTCTATGATTGTGTAGAGAACCTTTACCAGAATGTAATCACCTGGCTATCTCCTGGCCGATCTCTGATGGCTGGAAGCCTGTCTCTTCTCTTTTCCCAATACTGGCTAGACAGTATTGCTCTGTCTTTTCTTGTATACACTTACAGGTGTTTTACAGGAAAAGTGGCCATGCCGCTGAGGCACAAGCCCTGGACCAGTATCAGAAAATCTGGCTTTTCTACTGGCTGTGTTTGCTGCATTACCAGACACATGCATTTGTTCAAATGATTCTTCTCCTGTGTAAATGAGGTCAGCTGGTAGAAAAATAAAATGTGTGAAGTCCCTGATGGACTTAGAGAGTGATATTTTGAGATCTAATGCCAGTATTGCAGTAGCAAAAATATAATAGCCTGAGTTTTCAAACATTTGTCAAACTCTTTGCTCACTTCATTGTGATCAAATTTGGATTCTCATCATTGCTATGTGAGATGAATGCACTGTACCCTTTCCTCCACAATCCCATTAACTGTGGGTGT
The DNA here is from genome assembly GCF_017590055.1 of Onychostruthus taczanowskii. Classification (NCBI taxonomy): domain Eukaryota; kingdom Metazoa; phylum Chordata; class Aves; order Passeriformes; family Passeridae; genus Onychostruthus; species Onychostruthus taczanowskii. The sequence goes on along the minus strand of NW_024506221.1, from coordinate 2,047,720 downwards.
GCATGCTAAATTCAAGTCAGAACCTGTCTTCTACACAGCAGTCCTGAGAGAGATCAGCCTCAAAAACTACAGAAATGCATACAGTGTGTTATACCTAAGGGGAAAGTAGTGCTAAGAATCTGTAACTGTGAGGGTAGAAACTTCTTTCTGAACAGAAAAAAAAAAAGCCTTGTGTCAAAGACGTAAGAACAGATGGTAGTGATTTATCGTAAGTAGGATGTGGGATTTGGGTTCTTCCCTTTGTTCCAAGAACCCCTTTTCCATTATCCTCCTTGTGGTGCAGGGCAGGAGTTCTCAGTTCATAACTCATGGAAAACCAGACACACCCAGCACACAACACCAAAAGAAGATGAGGACAGTGGCATAAAACCACACACGTAATATACACCAAAAACAACTGAAACCACAAAGAGTGCATCTTTTACAAAATGCAAAAGGTGCTTCAGCTTATAAAACTAGTACAGTAAAAGTAAATATTTTCTTCGTTATGTCATTGGTTGCATGGGCAGAGGGAGGAAAGCTCTTCCTCAGCAACAGACAGCACAAGTATTCCCTGAGGAAATCTGGCTCAAGCACTATGCTGACGACCCGTTCCTTCAGCCCTTTGCTGTGGACTCAGGACTGAAAGTCTCAGCCAACACCAGCTGCCAGTAGAAGAGTCCAGGAGAGAGGGAGGTTAATCTGTGAAAGGTAAAACCATAATTTAATAGAAAAAGATTTGCAGAAAAGTAGGTTGTGGGCAATGTGTTTTCTACCAGAAATACCAGTGAACAAATGGATTCTGGGTAGTGTTCAACATGTAGAGAAATGTGTGTGCCATGTTATATTCCCACTCATTTTCCATATAAACAACAGGGCTATCTTTATTGTTGTCCTTTTTTCATAAAATTAACTCGAATCATTCTCATAGGACTTTTTTAGTCCTGCTTCTAAAATTTGTAAGTATCCTGAACTGAGAAAACTGGCTGCTAGAATTTCTGTAGAAGAATGGATATCAAGACATTTCCCAAAGCCTGGAGAAGAAATCAGTTATGTCAAAGAAAGGGTGATACAACAGGGTGTGTTCCTCTCAACTGGGTCTCTTCTTCCTGGTGGAGTGGATATGAAATTTAATTATCTCAGTCTAAGTAAGCAAATCATATAACTGAGTTTTCTACTAGTGATAAACTATATTGTTCTTTAATAAAAGCCAATGCTTTCTTTGGCAATCATTAATAAGGAAAAGGAGATGAAAAATCTCTGTTTTTCCTAAAAGAATGTATATAATTGGCTTGCCTTCTCTGCTCATTGTTTGTAGAAGTATTTACCTGCAGCCACCCAGCAGGTATCTAATCTCTATAAAAGTGCTATCTAGTTCATGTTTTCTGAATTTTATGTTTATATTAGTTTGAATAGGGATTTATACTGTCATGGGTAAGTGAGACTCATCTCATTGAATTTATTATTAACAAAATGAAAGCAGGGCAATGAGAAATAAAATGAACCTTAAAATCACCTTTCCCTCACCCCCACCCCTCTGTCTTTCCCAGTTCTACCTCCTCCCCCCCAGCAGCGCAGGGAGACAGGAAATGGGAATTACAATCAGTTTATCACACGTTGCTCCTACCACTGCTCAGGGAGAGGAGTCATTCCCCTGGTCCAGCACGGGTCCCTCCCATGGGAGATAATTGTTCATGTACTTCTTTAACATGAGCCCATTCCATGGGCAACAGTTCTTTTCCATGGGTAACAGTTCTTTTCCATGGGATGCAGTCCTTCAAGGACAGGCTGCTCCAGGTCATAAATCTTACCAGGAAACCTACTCCAGCATGGGCTCTTCTCTCTATGGGTCTGCAGGTCCCTGCAAGGACCCTGCTGCTGCAGAGTTTTCCCCTGGGGCCACAGCCTCCTCCCAGGCAGCCCCTTCCTCTGGCATGGGTCTCCTCCAGGGGCTGCAGGTGAATCTTTGCCCCTCCCTGCACCTCCATGGGCTGCAGGGGCACAGCTGCCTCACCATGGTCTGCGGCAGGGGTTGCAGGGGAATCTCAGCTCTGGAACCTGGAGCAGCTCCTGTCCCTCCTTCTCCACTGACCTTTGTGCCTGCAGAGCTGTTCTTCTCTCATGTTCTCATCCCTGTCTTCTCTGGCCGCAGTTACAACTGTGCAATAAATTTTTTACCTTCTCTAAATACATTATCACAGGGAGATTACTATAGTTCCTGATATGTTTGGCTTTGCCCAGCATCAAGTCCATCTTGGAATTGTCTGGGATTGGCTCTGTTGGACATGGAGTAAGCTTCTGGCAGCTTCTCACAGAAGCCACCCCTGTAGACCCCTCACTACCAAGACCTGGCCAGGCACACCCAATACATCAATACATCTTCTTGACTAGAGTAGGATAAAATAATTTATCTCTGTGAATAGCTGAATATTTATGTTTTTGTCTGTGAAGTTTGCAGTCCAACAGTCCAAAAATGTGTAATGTTTCTACATATTCCTTCCATATGAGATTTAGGAGATTTGATTCTCTTAGAATATGATATGGTTTTCTTTCCATGTTCTTTTTGTGTGAGAATAAGGGTTGTCTTTTCACTGAGATGTCATCTAGAGTAGGCCTGCAGAAATATGCCAGTTAAGGTTCACAACCTGGCCTATAACTTTCACCTTTTTTTAAAATATTATTTACAATTTAGAAGAAGAATTGTTTCATAAGATTTTTAAAAAATTTATTTTACTTGGAAAGAACACTAGAAACAGTCTTTAAAAAAATAAAGATGTATATTGGCATGCCAGCAACACTTAAATGAGTACACATTTCTGTATATTAAATCCTGGCAAAGAAGAGCAAGGGTTTTGCCATGGAAAGATTGGCCCTGACATCAGCATGAGAAGTACACGAGATACATATAAAAACCTGACTTGCCAAAATGTACTAACATCTCATGGGGTAACAAAAATGTAGTGATATAAAATACAGCCACTCCCAAGCACTCTCTGGATGGTCCTACCCCAGTGTTTCCTCTGATTTATTATTTTTTTTTCTCTTCACATGTACATAAGTGAAATGATACATATACCAAAGGATAGGAAAGCTAGTCTGACAGCAAAAGTGACTAAAACCAAAAATTATCTGTAGCTCCTGGGAAGTGATATCCAAGGCACAGGAGTAGATATATCTGTTCATTTTAAACCTTTGCTTGCCTAGAGCTTTTGCAGAAACTATGTACTTCCTTCTGCGTATTTCCAAGGATGCTGATTTAGGCAGGTGTTCTTGTTGGAATGGTGGTAATAAAAATTATTTCCAAACACACTGACTGTGGTATGTTAAATACTTTGTATAAATAGGTGAGAAAAATCCCTAACATATATTTGTCTCTCATCTGTTTTAATTAGAAATGGTTGATGCCTACTAGGATGCCCTCATTGTGGCAATGCTTTGATTGACTCTAATGTCTTCTTCATGAATGAATATTTTTTTACTTAAATCTCATAGTTACTAATTGTATCAGCTACATTAAAATTTTCTTACAATACTTCTGAGGGAACTATTATTGAGTCTTTCAGAAAGGGCAATTGAGGCAGAGGGGAGTAAAATTTCCTCTGGTGTGAAAATTCCAGCATATATGCTGTTCCACAGAAAGACAGTAGCTCCAGGCAAAAAATGTGATTAGTGTGAAAGAAGAGGTAGCAGTAGGCTGGTATAAGGGACACAAAAGGAGTGTGCAGTGGCCAGCTTGTGGTTCAGGGCATCTGCAAGTCTGACACAATAATATTTCATTTGTGGCAGAGATTTCTGGACAATTAAATTACATAATAATGTAGCCTAAGAAAATTTCAGTGTAATCTCCCGCCTCCAGACTGAGCAGCAGGGGAACTTCAGAGTTCTCTACTGGGGCACAGGCATTTGGGCCAGAGCTCCTTACCATTTATGAAACGATATGATGCAGGTTCATGCAGCAGAACAGAGTTTTCTGGCACATCACAGCAAATTTAGGTCCTTCACTAAAACATATATTTAAATAATCTTTGAAATGACACTAAGGTCATTTATTACTTTATTGCTAAATAAGGTATTAAATTCACAGAAAAGTAAGGGAAAGAAAGAGAAAAACCAGCAAGGTTTGTCCTTCCCCTCTTTTTTTTTTTTTCTGATAATAACTGAAAGGAACCATTTCCTCAGAAAAAGAGCCAAAATGTCAGAGTTTGCCACGCACAGTGGGTAGGTGCTGCCACCCAGGGAGCAGGCTTAGCTGCCTAGCAGCTGGCTCTGTGGGAGGGGCAGTGTATCACACTACTGAACAGTCCTTGCAAAACACATTTTCTGGTTATGCAGATGGAATGAAATGGAGGAAACAACATTTCATCTTGAAAATTGTGCTGAGAAACAGCAGGACACCCTAATGGAAGCAGGAAGAGGGCATTTCTTAGACTTGTTTTTCAGCTTAGTCTATATGTCAAAAGGGTGTCCTCCTGTTGGCGGCACAGCGAGCTCCGTGCACTGCCTGAATATCCATTTTCAGGGATAGACTGCTTCCAACTACTTCTTTAGCAAGAAAAGATCTGCAGTCTGTCCAAAGATCAAGGGCGATGTTTTCATAAGCATTTGATGTGTGGGAACCTTAAATTCCATTTTAAACCCCTTTTTGCTTAGAGTACTTCTGTAGCTTCTTTACTACTTCAGCATATTGATTTCCAGCAGAACTGGATTTTTAAACTTTTATAATTTCTGGGCACGAACATGGACAGCTGCAGCCAGTTAGGTGCTGATGTACATCATATCTGATTTCTTATTGCCTCAGAAACAAGACTGCACAGAAATATTTGAAATAAAAAGCACCTTTATTGGGAAATGGCAATTCAGTAATGTTTAAGAAAGCTTTCTGGATGCCCCATCCATGGAAATGTACAAAGCCAGGTTGGCAGGGTTTTGGGCAACCTGGTTTAGTAGAAGGTGTCCCTGCCCAGGGCAATTCAATTCTATGAGTCTATGCCCCTACATATTGTCTTCTGTGAATTAATATTAAATGGAGACAAGCAGAAGTACTGCCAATGCACAGCTGAGGAGGATATGTTCCCAAATTTTTGTCTGCTGGGCAGTCAGCCAGCCCCCAGCAGTGTTAAGGATCTCTGCTTCCAAGGATACTCAAGGATTCCTGGGACTCTGTCAGGGCATTAGGAAAACAAGAACTGGTGAGGATTTCAGGATGCAGATGGTCAGTGTCCTAGAATTCTTCTACAGCACATTGAGCTACCCTTGAGAGTCATTGAAACCGCTCATCTCTAATGTTTTATTTTAGAGTATTTTTTTTTGTGTCAGATTTTCCACTCTTGTAGCAGTTTTGTAATTCTTTCATTTCACTCTAGGAAACAAGACTTCTCCTCAAAGAGCTTAGTGCTGAGCGCAAATTCAGGTTTTGGACCAGAAACTATTCTTCAGTTTGGTAGGTGCCCATAAAAATGTTGGACCAAATTTGACCATCTATGGTGCAGCTCAGAGCTTTGTAAGAAGGACACCCAAGCACTGTAATGGGTCTGTTACTGCCACTTGTACAGCCAATTCTCACATAAGTTAAACCTGTGACTCTGGTAATTCATACCTGACGAATATTGCACTCGGAGTGCTTTATTTTCTCTTCCTGCACTGCTGAGGTCTTCTGCTACTACCAGTCTTCATAAACCAACTAATATACCATGTTCTCACACCACCCGAAGTCACATTTTCTTTGGTTTTTCTGCCCCAAATAGTAGTGTAAGTTAATATAATGTACCACCACCAAACTCTATAGGAGATAATCTAATTTGTGTCATATTCATTTGTAAGCATATTTCTAGCCTACACAAAACACATTTCTTTTCCTACTACAAACCTCTTATTTTACATATGTATAGTTTTTTTCTGGAAAAAAAACCAAAACAACTGCTCTGAGTCTGCAGCTGTTTTTTGCACTGCCGGTAATTTCAACACATGTTCAAAGAAAAATGTCTCCAAGCTTAGTGTCTTGGGATCTGAGTCTCTGTTACCTCCTCTTTCATAGTTATCCATGTGTTGTTTTGTATTCCACCTTTTGTCCTGTACCTGATCTGCATGTGACAGCATGAAGAATATGTGGTATAGGTGAGAACTATTTTAAAAAAATCAATTTGGAGTCACTGTTGGACAAAATTTTTTCAGATGTATTGCAGAGGCCAGTTGTATTTACAGAGTTGACTAAATTAGATAGGAGATAAACTGCATTCACATAAAGCTAGTTTTGTAAATTTCTTAGGAACAAAACCAGTTATTCTTGTAATAGATTTTTAAAGCCTTGTCCCTTTTCTTCCTCTAGACATCCTTACCACTGTTTCCTGCATGGTTCCATTCTGAAATCTGTCCTGATTTTTGAAGGCTTTTGTAACATATAGCTGCTAGCTCCACATGGTTCCATAACATCAGCTGCAAAACATTTGAAAGTAGTAATTGGACAAGTAATCCTTCCAGGGAGAAACAAATAATGTCTGGTTGTAATGGTCTGAATAGCTCTTACTTCCCATTCTGTGTAGTGTTTGTGATATTTTGGTGGAAACAGGGAAGTAGATCTTCTAAAAAACAGCTGAGGAGTCTGGCAGAGAAAGATCAAGACAATTTTACCCCTAGAAGATGAACAGGATACAAAATTACACTCAATTTTTTAGCAGATGTAACCAATGGGAATGGGGTGAAGTTATCTGTAGTTTTCAGCCAAATATATGGTTTCCTAAAAGACATCTGTGAGGCTTAAAAGACTTACAAGGGGAAACATAATGTGTTATACTGTGCAGGAACTGAGATAAGATGGCTATGTCTATTTTTCACAGTATTAATTTTATAGAATTCTTCATTAGCGTTTACCTCTTCTTATCTAGTTGGACAAGTAGTAATATTGCTATCTCACAAATTTATTACCAGAGACATCTGCCTAGAAGTAATTGATAACTATTCAAATGTACAAAAATTTGCCCACTAGGGCCATTCCAAATCCATTGACTATAAAGCAGAATCTTTAGGGGGACTGCAAGTGCGATAATATCAAAATTAATGAAAAAAGTCCCATATGTATTCCCATATATGGCTAATTCCCATAGGTAACAACTTCTATAAAAGTAACTTAATTTGTTTTTCACAGTATTATCTGCACTTAATGAGACAAGGTTTTCCCCAAAGATGAATGAAAGGTGAGAAAATAAGCCATTATTTGCAAATTATTTTCAGCAAGAAAGAAACTGTGGGGTAATTGTGGATTGTCTTTTGAGAATATGAGTTCTGTATTCAGGATCCAGAAGACAAATTAAATTTTAGGAGTTACTAGGAAGGAATTTCAGAGTGAAACCTGTAGTCTGTATACTGTTCAGATACTTAGTTTTACATATTTTACAATATAAAAATATAATTCTATATATAAATATAGAATTATAATTAGATATCGCAGGAGTATGGATATGTGGCTAGGTACTCCAAACAAAACAGGCTTTAACTCTTCAGCTTGTGGAAAAAGTGTCCTTAAGGACAAAAGCTATGTAAAGTTGGCACCATAGAGAAGGTGAATAGAAATGATTCATCATTATTATAAAACATGAACCACAAGGCACACAATAAAGTACACAAAATCAAATGTAAAAAATTAGGTGCTTTCCTCATGACTCACAATGGCATTATGAAATGCATTGCCACAGGGTGTTGTAGAGGCTAAAAAAATAAATAGGATTAGATAAGAGAGGGTGAATCCATCAAACAATATGATCCTACTTCAATCTGTAGTTCATCAGACCATTGCTGTTCTAGCCAGAAGTCAGTATGGGGGTAAATCAAGAAAGAATCACAAATCTCTTTTCAATATAGGTGCTACCAGACTCTGCTACAGAGAGTCTACTGATAAAAACATGAACTTGTGTCAGGTCACACTTTTCTTACCAAGCTATACATCTGCTCTCAGATGCATCTAACTTTCTGGTGATCTCAATCTTTACAGTTATTTTCCTTTAATATTTGAATCATAGCAGGAAGAAATATTTTTAATACCCATTATATATCTAAGTTTTTCCGTTGAGTATACAAGAGGAATAATTTAACAGTTGTCCTTGTGAGTGTATTTATAGATCTATATTTTACTTGTTACATAGTTTTTGAATGCAGTGGAGAGAGGGAAACCCAGCAGGTAAATGAAGGAAGCAGGTAGCTGCTGCCTCGATAAATAGATCTGGCTTTACTAGAAATGCAGGGTCCTGTGCACACTTTGAAAACAATTATTTTATATGTTGGCTCAAAGTCTCATTCAATTTTAAATTGTAAAATAAAAAGAAAACAGGTAGTATATTTCAGACAAAATGAGTTCCTGAAGTATGTGGATATATCAGGTATGCATCCATTAGGAGCAGGCTTCTCGGCAACCATATGAATACAATTCCTTTGCTCATGTTTTTTATAATAATCTTTTTACAATAAAATAACCAGTCAATTTCCAGTTCCTGCCTTCTAATTCTCCTTCCAGGTCTAAAGTTTCTAATAGAAACCAAGATCCTGACTGATTTGCATCCAACTTTGATATCTTCCTGCATCATTTCATCTACTCTAATTCACTTCTTTCCCTTTATTTTATTAATTTTTCCCTCTCTCCCCTGCTCTGTAGTCTCCTCAATCTCAAAATAAAATATAACTTGATCAAGTAAATATATCATCATGGTATGCTTAAGGAAACTGTAAATATAGAAGTGTACACAAACCTAGGGGCTGCATATCTGATAAAGTTCCAGTCCTTCTGCTCAGGCACACAGTGCCTGGTACTTGTTTTCAGCATTGTGTAAAAATCAAGTAGGCTTTGATATGCCTTATTCAATAACTGTTTTGAAAGACCAAGCTTGCATGTCTTCTAAAGACACTAATCCCACATTCACATTAAATCATGGGATGAGAGAGGGAAATACAGACTGTAATTTTATATCAATTATATACAGTATGTCTCAGTTGCACTTGGAGATAAGAATGTAGATGGAGCAAGAGCTGGCAAATGATCAGGAAAATAGTTCAGGGTTTTAAGCCAATATTAGAGAAAGAGTGAACATCCCTATTCTAAGATAACAGAAAACATGAAACAGGCATAATTATAAATTAAAAAAAAAAAACCCTGATTCTAAATCTCAGCATGAACATACACGAACTGAATCCCAGCAAACCAAAATGAAATGTCTAAATCAGCAGTGTGCTCCTGGGTTTTCATAATACATACACTGAGAGAATATGAAACAGCAGGGCGATTTCACAACTCTGTCCAGTCAAAACAATGGAAAATATTGTGAATGCTCCTAAGCAGCTGTTGCTCAGTTACTGCCAAACACCTGAGACACATTATAAAAAGGACTAGACATTCTCTGTTAAAACATGGAAAATATGAATGATTAAGATGGGAGAGTGCATTTGATCTTCAGCTGAAATGCCCCAAGCACTGCCTGAAGTTTTGCAGGGCAGGAAGAACTGCAGTATGCTGGTAGCTGCCAAGTCCTGGCCTTTGCAGAAGGAGTTTGGTGATGACTTGGATTGTTTGTACAGTAGCTAGCACAATAAGATAGTTGTCTAGAGATGAGAGAGTATATAATAACAGCATGACAGTAAAATTATTGTAATGCACTTAAGTTTCAGAAGTAGACCTTAGAGCCAGGAACACAAATACTTACAGTTAGTATCAAATAATATCTATAGCAGTACAAATAGTATCATCAGTTCCCAATTCTCCTCAGAACACATTTCTGCCTTGAGGATTTTTTAAAAATCCACCAAAACACAGAGTCACAAAATAATAAATAGCTCTGACAACCTAGAACAGAAATGGAGAGCTCTAATATTAGTATGAATCTGTGTCTTAGTATGAGTATGTGTCTTCCTTTGGTAAGAGACAATCACTTAAACCATTGGTGTAAAGATACTATTCAGCTCACATAAGACAGATCCTGAACAGTGAGCAAGAAACAATCAGGAATTACACTACAAATTTCTTACTAGACCACTGGAATTCTAGAACAATAAGTTTTGCAGTTGAAGATTACTTCAGTAGTGATACTGGATTTACCCATGAAGCCCCAAGTAGTTGCCCTAAGTACTACCATGACTGGTAACACTTTACCTACTAAATTGTTTCACAGTCTAAAATCCTGGAAAATGCAGGCATTTTCAGTGTCATTTTGATTTCTTTTCAAAACAGCTGAATTTTCCTTAGAGAAAAGTAGATAATTCTGATCGTAATCCCAGAAAATCTCATCCTTTAGAAACACTGTTTCAAATTCTTTTTTGCATATTAGTACTGATCAGTAGATTCACATCTACCCTACATGGATATTTTTCAATTGTCAAAATAATTGCTTGTATACAGACTGCAGCATTTCTTCTTTCTTTATATTTTTGAATTTCAATCTATCTGGGATGCTTCAAAATCTTCTGGAAAGGACCAATGCAACATTTTTGCAGGAAAATTGACAGTAGAAGGGAAATGCTGATAATACTGTCTCAGTGTTGACTGTATTCTATAATGCCATTTCCTGTGTGGACCTCAGCTGCAAACACTACAGATTTTTTTTTCGTTCCATGTGGCCCATCAAATCCACATGCATTGTTTTTAGTCCCTTAGGGTAAGAATAAGCTTCTTCATAAAATCAAACAACCCAGCCCTGTAGGATGCCCTCTCTCCACTATTATTCCTATCCAGCAGTTTACATCCGTGTATTTAACATACATCTAAGGCAAGAAAGCATAATTCTGCCAACATGAATAGCTGCTGATATTTTGTGATTTATTATGATAGGAGTCATTGTGAAGCATCCCATTTCTTCAGAAATCATCAAATTCTACTATCAAAGACAAATTGATCTGCTTTTGTATTTATATATACATTCTTTAATACAGCATTTATGAAACATGTTATCTCTGTCTCTGCTCGCTTACCTTTGCAGAGTAGTCCATGCTCTGTAAATCAGGTTTTATAAATCATTTTTGTGTTCTGTCAACACAACTCACACAACAAATCTGGATGTGTCTGTAGTGACCTCCAGATTCTTGTTTACATCTGCTTTGGTTCCATAGGCCTGCAATGGGTAAGTGCCACAAGCCAGTAGTGGTTATTTGGCACACAGATGTTTTGAAGTTTGTAACTGATAGAATGTTTGTTAGTTTTTAACAGATGCTTTTGTCACAATGTTTTTTATTAACACATGCTCTGTTATTGCCTTCCAACCCTGACGCAATATTCTGAGATGGTTTGATATGCCTGTTTAGATACAGTTTATTCTCTACCTAATACTTTTTGTACTATCATTTCTGCAAAACTGATCATCACATTTGGTTTGCTTTGTCTCCTGTCTTGCACAAGATTTAGTGCTGTTTGGGCACTACTGATGTTTTGCCATTAACTTTGGGTGAGGCGTACATTATGTGCAGCTTGAAAAGGAACATAATGCTGTCCATTTTGTATTTTAGATTTTCTCACTGTGGGAGACCTGCAGCTTTGTGGGGCCTATTTCACTATACAAGAAACGTTACAAGGCAATATTCTAATTAACAGGTCTGGAAAATGTTGTCTGAGCAAAGAAGGTTTTTACCAGATGCAGGAGTCAAGGACATCTCAGACATTGAAAGTTGTGTGCACTGTCTTCATTGTACTTTCGAATCTGTACTTGGAACATATTAACTAGCTTATTGGCTACCATACTAATATGGTTTGCTGCACTTTTAGGACTAAAATCTCTAACTATGACATTAATAGTCTTGCCTAAAGGATTCTGCACAAATTTCTATCCTTTTAAAATACTATTATAACTGCAACATAAGGTATCATGGAATGCTGGAATGTTTTGGATTGGAAGGGACCTTATCAATCCATTAAAGATCTAATAGCAAATAATTGCACAAAACATTCATTTTGGAACATTTGCAACAGTTAAATTACTTCAACTCTTTTAAGCAGTTTGCTAAAAAGTGGACACCTTGAAAAATTAATTCTCTTATCTCTGTCAATACGATCTAAACTAACACATACCAGACGTGCTTGTTGGTATGGAGAAGGGGAAGTCAATTTCACTACTCTGCTGTGTGAGATGTTGCTTCTGTCATTTTCTTGAACATCTAAACATTTTGGAAGACTGCACTCACTGCTCTGAATGGTCATGTGATGGTGTTCAAGCGTGACAGAACTGGAGCCTGACCAAAGCTGCAGTGAACTATTGTCGCCAGAAAACATCTACCACCCTGTTGCATGGGGACTTAAACAAGAAGGTTTCTAGATCACTGAAAGCAGATGATGCAAACAGAAATTTTGCTGGCTGAGGCAAGTCAGGGCTTGCTGAGTACGATCATATTCACAGTGTGCCCTCTTTGGTGGATCCCATGTTGGCAAGTCTTTAAGTAATAATATGACAATCACTTCAGCAGGAAATGGGCGAAATCTAACTTTGTGAGCTACTTCAAATGTTGATGATATTAATGGAATTTATTTTGGACCTCCTCTGTAACAAGCTCTGAAAATCTCTGCTGAGGGGGATCTTTTTGGTTTGCTCAGTTTTATAAACATACTATTGAGATTTTGTGAGATGGATTTTTAGAAATTCAGCATCACATTTATAGTGTAGTAACAAATCCTGACGTTACTCTGTGATATTTCAACTACTCAAGCTAGCAGTCACATATATGTCATTCTCTCAAAGAGTGTTTTCTACACTGCAAATGAATTGTCTAAAGCTATTCTGATGTCATGATATCCCTTCATTGCTCACAGCCACAAAGAGAAATTTCCATAGATTGATCTCTGTTCTTGTCGAGAAAATAAATTTCTGTGATTATGCAATGTAGTTTACTATCGTCAGAGAGACTTTAGTGAAGTTATTTATGGCCCTGATGTGCCAGTAGATAAACATAAACTATTAAGTTCTGTGAACTGAAAATTGACCCAATTCCTTCCTCTTTTGCCATGAATTACCCTTCCCAAATGAAACTGGTCGTGGAAACCATTGCTTTTGAAAGTGAATTCAGAAAAGCATGTTCATTTATTTTGCTTGTGTTTCTGGGTGTTACATGTCTGTTGTTAAAACTTTAGCAATTTAGTGCAAGGAAGTAGTTTCAGCTCTTTGCAAAATGTCACACTACTGCAAATGTGCATGTCTTTTCCACCCTTATCACTTTTAGTGCTGGAGATATTACATTTATAGCAGCTTGGAAGATGGCATCCACCACTCCCAAATATTCCTCATTTCACAGTGGTGTCATCAGTAATTTTAAAAGTCATTCCCAAGGCTGCCAGTGGCAAAAGTACTAACTGAGAGTCTAAGGAGGAACATAAGAGTATCTTCTGAGGAAAAAGCTGGCACAAACCAAGAAATCAGACCTGAAGACTCTCCTTCTTGCATAAAGGATAACATTGTACTTGGTCATGGGGTTGTTTGTTCATTTTGGAGCACAAAGAAAACGTTGACATGCTCCCATGGAGTAGAGGAACTGAATTATGACTAGTGCCATCAAAGCCAGAGTATTCTAAGAGCAAGGATGGAAAGATTTTCCTATAAATTGAGCAATCATTTTAAGAGGCAGTAAAGAGTGAGACAGTGTGGTGCCATTTCATGCCTCTAGAGGCTGCATTTAAATCTTTTATTTCAGTTTTAATTGCATTATTTCATGCATAATTTGCCTCTAAGAGGCTAAGACATTTCTAGAATAAATACTAAAATTTAGATTGCTGTGTGACAGGAAGGAAAAAAATAGTCCTATAGCTGGTTATTTATTTCTTTGTTTAGTACTTCACATAATACATCACTTTCCATCTGCATCTGCAGTATATTATAAAGTAAAACCTTTTTCCTTTTTTTTTTTTTTCCCCAGAATATGCCCTTAGTAGATGGCCCCATGTCATAACAGACCTCCTTAAATAACAAAGATGTTGTCATCTGTCAGGTGCTCTGACTACTCGCAACATTATTGATTGAGATAACAAGTGTAAGATCGTTATCAGAAAGTGGGAAACTGAATCAGAGGATGGGGAAAAAAGGGAAAATTAATTTACAATTATTGAATTGAATCATTAGGACTTTTCCATAACATGTCAGTCTGGGGAACTGTGACCTCTTCAAGGTTATTCCTATTATAAAATAGCAGAACTGATTAATGGCACCAGGTGCTGTCCTGTAGTCTGGATTATGTGTGAGAAATAGTATTTTCAGCTACCTTTTTAAAACAATGTGGCAATGTAGATATCAACTTGTTATTCTTCTCTGCTAAAATTTTAACATAAATTTTATAAACCAAATTTTCAGTGTTTTTACTCCTCTTTGTCCAGCAGTCAGAACAAATACCCTGCCTGTCACTCCTGCTCTTTGCCTCTCCTTGTCTCAGCATGGGAGATGAGCCTGAGGACTCATGCACACAGACAACTCTGTGGTGACCAGAGAATTTTTTATTGTTTGTGACAATAAAATCTAAGTCATCTATACAATTTTCTCTTCTGGTCTTTTGCATTTAGATGTGTTCTGCCTTTTCAGAAGAGTATCTTCCTGAAGAAAGTTCTTTCTTAGGGTCCGTCATAATCTCTATACGTCCTGAGGACATCCAGGAAAGCATCTAATACTAGAATTCCTCCTCTGGTAATGAGTAGTCAGATTAATTTTTAGGTTAGTATGATTCCTGAGGCAATTTTTGGGGGTGTGGAGTAGTTATATAAGGTCATTTAATGTGAGTGGCATGTTAAGAGTTTATGTAATTACCTACTTTCTTCTGCCAGGGTAAAAAGGTAAGAACCTCTATAGAATAATTCAGCCCATCCTAAGCAACTCACATTTAAGGGAATGAGTCAGCATCTGGAGGTGCTGTTTGCAGGTAGGAATCATGTTGAATTCCAGGTGGGAGTTGGATGCTCAGCTAAGTAATCAAAGGGTAAAGCTTGCAACTGTATCTAGGCACCTTAATAGCATAAATAAAAACAATTAAAAGAAATTCAAAAGAAGTTGGGATCCAAGTCTGACTTCCCTCTCTTGACCCCACTGTGTATTTTGGTGTGCCTGAAGGCTTTTTAAGTTCTGCCTTTGACTTTGCAAATTTTATCTTACAGTCTATTTTTAGAAGTGAGATGGACATTTTGACCTAAATTTTCAAACACATTAGAGCATCTTTCTACTGAAGGCATGACAGAGAATTAGCAGCATTTTCCAAAGCCCCAGCTAAGTTCAAGTAGCTTCACTAATGTCTTAAATTCAGTGTATGGGGTTTCTGCTTACCTGGTTCTAGGTCTCCAGCCAGTACAGAGCTGTGTGTCCTGGAGAGTCCAGAGCAACCTCCTTAGAGTCTTAGAATCATAGAATCCTTAAGGCTGAAAAAGACCTCCAAGATCAATGAGTCCGGCTTTTGAATTATTGTCAACTTGTCAACTAAAACGTAGCACTTAGTGCCACATCTAGTCTTTTCTCAAATATATCCAGGTATGGTGACTTCACAACTTCCTTGGGCAGTCCATTCCAATGCTTTCCAAGACTTTTGGAAAAAAAAAAATCTTCCTGAAGACCAAGCTGAACCTCCCCTGTTGCAGCTTGAGGCCATGTCCTGTTGTCCTGTCACTGGTTGCTGGAGATGAGGCCAACCCCCACCTGGCCACAGCCTCTTTTCCAGCAGTTGTAGAGAGTGATAAGGTCACCCCTGGGCCTCCTTTTCTCCAGGATAAACACCCCCAGCTCCCTCATTTGACTGCTGCTCCTCATTTGACTAGACCCCAAGGCCTAGGGACTCCCCTAGTCACTGTGTCCTCTGGTTCTTTGAGTCATAGGTGTCTAGCTTTTATGCAGACTGAAAGAAACATTTTTGTTGTTGTTCATTTGTTGGGTTGGGGTTTTTTAAATTACAAGTTGCAAGTTATGTTTAGTTTGGGAGTTCCTCATGATAGAGTCTGAAATTACTATAAATCCTTCAGTACGGACGCACAGTTTGCCTGAGAAGCACTTGCTGGTTCAGAAGGGACAGCGCAGGAAGGGTTCAGAGAGGGAGGAGCGCCGTGCCGGTCTCCAGGAGCAGCGTGTCCCTGCCTCCCTGGAGCAGCGCACGGTACGTGTGGGGCTCGCACCGCTCCGGCTCTGCCTGCCCGGGGGTGAGCTTACCCCGGCGGAAGGGTGGCTGAGATGGTTTGTTGTTTACTCTATCATCTTTCCAAATTCACTCTTTCCCTTGGTTGGTTCACATGTTATACTTTGTCAGACTTGCTCTGGCTTTACAATCAGCAACAGTTCGCTGTCCCCTCCTTTTAATTAAAAAAAATATCTTTTTTGCAGGAGATGTCCCATACACAGAGGGTGAAAAATGTGCAGACACGTGCCTTGATTTTATTTGTTATTCCAAATATAGTAAATGAATATGATGCACCTCTCATCTCACTTTCTATCTGCAGACAACCTGCCTTCCTCAAAATTCCTTTTTTTGAGTTCCAGACCATCAACCTCCCTCATTCCCTTGGCTGTCATACATCTTCTCAAACAAGAATAGCAAAAGTTTGGAAAGATCCCATGGAATGCTCCTTACTGTGTTCAGCTCCAGCCACACAGGAGCTCAATGATTCTATTCGCATAGGCACAATTAAGTATATACATATGTGCTTTTCTTCTTCGTGAGTGTAGCATGATTTCAGTGATCAGAGTGAAGTAATGAGTATAAATTTATGAGAAAGCCTATTTTAAAATTAGCGGAAGATAACAGTGCAGATATAAAGAAAGAAATTATATATGGAGTGGAGCTAAATGTTAAAATCTAGGATGCCTTAAAGCATTTAAGCCAGTGCTCTTTATAAATGCCCTATATATTATGCCAAGCAGAGTGCAAATGCATTTATTTTGGTGAATATTTAGTATTATGCATATCTCTGGGTTAAACAGCCATGTTAGAAGACACCCTGTATATACATATTTTGTTTATGAAATAGCAAGGCCTTTCAAAGTTTATTTCCATTTTTCATGGTACTTTCAGAACTGACACTGTAAAAGAGAGTCAATACTTGACGAGGGCTTAAATAAGATTTTAATTTTTTTAAATAGTGCATTTTAAATTAACTTTGACTTCCGCTTGTCTTTGTGTTCATTTGGTGAAGCTCACACTGTCATGACAGTGGTTGACAATAGTAGATAAAGTGCTGTAGATAAAAATGAGGTTGATACATTTTACATGAAAGCCCTAAAGCAACTGGGTTTTTAAATCAACTATCTAGCTGGGATTGCTTTCACTTTCCTTTTTAGCACCTCATTAGGCTTACTGCAATTTTCCTGCAGTACTGAACTGCTGCCCCAGTCACAGTTCATTTTCCTCCTCTAATGTCCAATTACTCTGTTTACTGAAAATTATCATATTTTAATTACACAATAATTTAATTAAAATATTTCATTCTAGAATATAAATCAGCAACACAGAGCAGCCTTTTGCTGCATTCTTTCTGTTACAGTTCTGTGGCATCCTGGGAAACAGCACAGCTGTCACAGCTTGCAGGGAACACCAGGAGAGTTTTGTGCCATCCCCTTCTTGTTTTTAAATATCACTGAGTGCCCTACAACATTTTTAGGCTTCTAATGGCCCAGGGCAGTAGCAGCACCTCTGCAGTGTGCCCTATATATTATGCCAGGATGGACATCCAGTTTTTTCTCACTGGCACTGCTTTTGCACTGGACTTTCTTTAGGCTTAGAATTGTGGTGCCTCTCTTGTGCACAGACTCTCAGTGTTCCTCTTCCCCAGCTCCAGACACCAAGAAAAAAGGAGTTTTAGCAATCTTCAGTACAAATGCCTAGGTTTTGCAAACACCTACTAGCACACTGAAATAAAGATGTGAAATTACTTAACAATTGAGATCTACCTTACAAAAAGTAATGGAAGTACTTGTGTAAAGATTTCAGCACAGTAATATTTGTGGAATGAGGACAGCTACCACATTTTCTTCTTCCTCAAGGAGGAATATAATTATTCCTGTTTGTAACACTTTTCCTTGACATTAAAAATGTTTCTTTTTGACCACTGTCCCTTGGGAAAAAGAACTATTTAAAAACTGGGATGAGTTACCAAGCCAAGACTGGGGTTGCACATGCTGGTGGATGATGAGGTAGAATGTGTGGTCAGTTCACAGACTTCTACACCACTCAGTTTCATAGGCACAAAAAGAACAGCTTACATTTGTGAGGCCTCTGAAAAAAAGCTAAAATGAAAGCTTTTGAAAAAAATAGTACTTAGGAAAAGCTCAATTCCAGAGTATTTCAGTGATTTTTTTTTTTTTTTAAGGAAAAAGAGAATGTGAACTAGATTGTTAAGTTCTTCATAGGAATCTCCACCCATGAAGAGCTTCAGTACTTGGATGTACAAGATCCTGAGGAATCTCATCGTACTTTCAAGTTGTCCCAGCCTCAGGCAAGACATAAACTGTCACATCTAGACATCCCTTTCAAACTAGATTCATATTATGGTTTGGTGAATGGTGTGTTATGTTTCATACAGGCCACTAGGCCTGACCAGGTTGTGTTCTGATTTTTTTCCCTTTTATTTTCTTCAGTAAGGTAATTGTCTTTCTTTTTCCATACCCTTGAATTAAATATGGGATAGAAATCCACCCCCCTTCACAACAGATGTACTTTCATTTGTGAATTTGCCCTCATTCATTTAAAATATGGAATTTTCCTTACTCAAAAGGATGTTGTACTGCAGGATAGTAGTCTTGACTTTACAGACACTAACTTTGGCTTGGGCAGACTCACCCTCAAGCTGCTAAGGCAGCTAACTCAGAACCAGGATACACTTGGGTTATGGCCAAAGATGCAAGATCTGCATAGTATGACAAGTATTTTTCTCAGAAGTAAGCAAATTCTTTAATATCTCTGTTTCTTGTTGTAATCCAATCAATTTTTTTTTCCTTCAAATATGGCTGGGCTGTAGAGGCAGTAAGAATGAACCAATTTACTGGCAGCAATCCCTTAGGAAGGAAAATGCTCCCATTTCCAGGTGCTCCCAGTAATCATGTTACAGTCTGATAAGATAGAACAAGATTCACTAAGGAAGGAAAAGTCTTCCCATGTAACACGAATATCAGGTCTCCTCAAGGCAGCTATGAAACCAAGGTTAACTAGGGAAAAGGATACTTTGTGGGAGGTTGTAACTATGGAGAAATGGGGTGGAATGCAGTTTCTGAATCTGTGGTCTTCTTATATATAATTTTTACATGTATATGGCTTTATATATTCTTGCCTGATATGTACTTATTTATTAAGCATACTTATTATTTCTTGTCAAAAGTAGGTGAGATATTCACAAAAGAATACGAGAGCATTTGTGTATCAGAATCTCAATGCTTTTGTTGAACATATTTATAAAATTGTTTTTTATAATATGAGTAGGTGTTCTTTGGCACTGGAAGTAACTTAAGCTATAATCAAAGTAACTCTGCTGGTTCTTAATTACAGTAACAATGAGTAGGGATAAGAACTAAAGTTCTGTATGCAAAGTTCATTTCTGTACAGGATGTCAATACATAAAAAATATAATTTTTCCATCCATTAATGCCTTTGAAGAAAGAAAACCATTCTTTCTAATAAGTAGGGGTTTTTTTTCAGAAACAAACCTATTTTATAAAACCAGATTACATCATCTATTCATATATATATTTATTCATAATCCAGGTGATCTTTCTGGGGGGAATATGTGCTCTTTTTTTATGTAGGTTAACATAAGGTTCTGCATTTATTAAATTCAGTTTCTATAGAATACTTTTCATTGAAGATAGAAATTTAGATGATTTTTGTCCTCATTTCCCTTATTTTTAATCTAGGTGTTCATGATGGAAACAAATCCATAAGAATAGGTAGGTGATGAAAAGAACTGCTCAGTGATTGACCAAGGCAGAGGTCAAAATCCAGAGTACCAAATCAGGACACTGCAGGGATGATTAGCACGCCATAAAAATGTTGACTGATGAGCACCTTCTATTCTTAGACTCCAGCACAACATGACATTTCCTTAAACCAGGGTGATTGAAATATGAGACTGTAGAATGAACTTGACATGTAGGGAAAGGTGCATGCAGGAAAGAATGGAACAGAAAGAAGTAACAAGGAGTGTTGTGATTAGGTGCATGAGAACTATAGTGCATGACACAGGTAGTGGTTTCTTTTCTGGTACCCAGAATTGAAATTAACTGGATGCAACCTGAACCTTAGTAGCTGCTAAGCTTCCAGTTGCATACGTAACAGAAGATCTCTATACAAAAAAGGATCTGTAGTCCTCTCTAGTGTAACATTTTAAGTCCCCCAAGTACTCAAACTCACAAAAGCCACGGTTTCATAACTGATTTTTCAAAGGATTTTGAAGTTCCACTGTACCAAGCAGCTCAGCTTTAGCCTTGAACTGCCCATTAGCAGTTGCAAGAGAACAAGATGAGCAGATGCTTCCCTTTTGGAAGATAAAACCCATGTCACTAGCAAGCCCACACCTTGCTACCATTTCATTTGACCTCCTAGGTTTGTATGGCCACCAAAATAATCTCAGAAAAGAATTACAGCTCTGGAAAAATTACTGTGAATTGCATTTATGTGTTCAGTTATTTTCAGGTTAAATAATATTATTAGTAAGTGGGTGGAATTACAGGAACCCCATGACTCTGACATTGGTAATAAGGCAGAGAGCACAGAGAAATCTCCTTATAAAGCTACATACAAATCTGTCAGGAACTAGAACTTTCCAGTGCTACTGAGCTGGAAATCTCATTCATGACGTAAGCATTGCTGCATCTTGAATTGACATTAAATAAAATAATATCCCACATGGCTGAGGTATTTATTCATAAAACAGAAGTTATTGGTTGAATGTTTAATGTTTTCTCTCCAGTACTCTAGTCCTTCCTCTTGCTTTTTGGCACATAAGCCTAGCTTAAAAAGCAAAACTGTTTTGGTTAACCAGCATGTGTACTTCCTTTCATGTTGTTTTGCCAAAGAGATATATGGGTAGAAACCAAAAACCTTACACAAAAACCATTGCAAAGAGAAAGATCTGTATTCTGTAGCTTTTGAGAGAGGACAAGGGCTTATTGAAATATACCAATAACTAAAGGAAAATGGAAATTATACCTACCTGGAAAATATTGGCCTGCCACTGAAAGGAGCAGAGGTTGCAGAGAAGACTGAACACTGATTTTGCTTCAGTCTTTACTGATGTGGCCAGTCCTCAGGAATCCCTGGCTCAGGAGACAAGGGAGAAGGTCTGGAGAAAAGTAGACCCCACCTACTGCATTTATTGCAATTTTTCTATTAAATTGTAACTCTGAAATATCTCTCAGAGGTAATGTGTGGGACTCATTTCTCCTGCAGGTTTACTTTCAAACCAGCACAATTACTATTCCATCAGGCTATTCCATCTGTTCCTTTGGGTCAAGGTACTAGTCCTCTTGCAGTTCAGTAGTTTTTTTGATTGCTACCTATCCTGTAATCTTTAATTATTTATGCAGAGTGAAGCTATACCATCTAAAATTCCTAAAAGATGGGATGTACATGGTCCATGTACAACTTTCCTGTGGGTCAAAGGAGACAATTCAATTTTTTAACTTCAGAAGTGTGAATCAGTCTTTAAGTCATAGATTTCAGACTGTGTAATTGCATTCTGGACACAGAGCTGCAGCCGTTGTGCTGAAGAGGCAGATACACACGTGAAAGTCAAATATTGCAAGAGCAAATATGTCTCCTGTAAAACTCCAATCCAGTAGAAATTTGTTTCCAGGCCTTTGCTAGGCAAAATTTCTCCCACTATCCTTTGATTTATGTTTTAAAAGTTGACAGAAAGGATTTGAAATTATGGTACAGAGAAGGCAAGATTAGAAGTGTTTGACAAATCCTTTACCATTTGGAGAGAAAAGGTATTTTCTGAGCCAAGATGGCTCTCAAGAAGAAAAAAATTATAGTTCTGTACTTGATTTGCTTTCTGTAAAGTATCATCCAAGCACACACACTTAGGTACAATAATCTGCAATGTAATGTACTGTTTTGTTTAGCAGCAAATAAAATGTGACCTCTTCACTTTAATGAAGAGACATCTGGAAAACTTCCCATAAATGCATCTTTTCTTATAGACAAATGTAAGGAGAATACAGCACCTAGCTAATCAAGAACCTTAAGCAATAATTCAAAGCTCCTGGCTTTTAAATCATTACTACTGCTCTTCTAGTGACATAAAAAGAAAATGCTGCCAACATCACTCCTTAGCAGATAATAAAAAACTGTTAGCAGTGTAAAATTTTGGACACAGTGGATGTTAACCAACATCTTTTAAACAGGTGCCTATCCCACTTGTGAAAATTACTCTCAGTGGGAGGTTTGGAGATGCTGCTGCTTTGAACAACCTCAAGAATGTTGTAACTGGATGACCCAAAACCTAGAACCATATATCCTGACTGAGGATCCTCACGGCTCACATGCAGAGAAGAATCTTGTTTTGAAGTTTATAGCTTGGTCTTCAAAAAATACAAAGGATAAAAACCTCCCAAAACAAAACAAAAATTGTTTGGAGTTCTTTGCAATGTGTTTGGATAGGAAAAGTTTCAATATTTGGATCAATTTCTGACTCTACCCAAGACACTTTTTTGCTTTCTTCACATTTACTAAAATCCCAATGACACTTGACAAATTGTCAGCTGTTTGACAGGTGGTGTGGTTTACCCCCAGCCAGCAACTAAGGCCCACACAGCCGCTCACTCAGTCTCCCACCAGTGGGATGGGGAAGAGAATCAGAGGGGTAAAAGCTGGCAAACTTGTGACTGCAGCTGAAGACAGTTAATATAGCAGGCAAAAGTTGCACACACAAGGAAAGCAAAGCAAGAAATTGATTCACTACTTCCCATGTTTGGGTGGGCATTCAGCCATCTTCAGGAGAGTTGGGCCCCATCACACTTAACTCGGGAAGACAAACTCCAACACTCCAAATGTCCTCTCCTTTCTCCTTCGTCCCTCCACTGTAAATACTGAGCATGATGTCATATCTTTGGAATACCTCTTTGGTCAGTTCTATTGGTGTTGGTGTACTTCTTTTACCTCATAAAAAGATGGAGAAAGAATAGGGGCAGGAATTCACTTCCTGGATCAGGTCTGTGAAGTTCCTATGCAGGCAAGTTATGTGTCACTCAGAATTAAGATTCTGTTCAGGGACAAGCATACAGGAAAATGAATTTCATTTGGTCCCAGTGGCCAGGCCAGGTGGATCAGTGATGGAGGGATAGGGTGGTGCAACCACAGATTTGTCATACAGGATGGGGACTTCCAGAGTGGCACCAAGCTGCAAGGAAAGGAGAAACACAGTTCTGCTTCCAGCCAAACCCTGGCACTCTCCCTGACTGTTACTGACTTAACACCAGGTTCTCATGTACTCTGCCTTCAGCAGAAACACAGGTTTAATTTTCTCCCCACAGTCCCTGCAGGCAGCTCGTTTCCGTGTTCTCCCCTCAGCTGACCAGGAGTGTGCTGGCAGGGCTCTGCTCCCTTTTTCCTCACCTGCCTTCATTTTAACCTTGGGAAAGTCAAAAGGGAAAGTGATCCTGATCCTCAGGTTTAGGAGGCTAATTCTCACTCTCTCTGTTTCTTTACATGTCCTAAAGTCTGTCAGTCTTGTCAATACAGACCAGCTTGGTCTCATGCCAAAGCCAGGAACACTAGGTGCCTTGTAATGAGCCTCACACATGCCAAGCGGATGGGTGGAGGATCAAAGAGAAGTGCTGATGTCAGGGGTGTTTTATGTCTGACTCAAAGGCTTTAGCACTCAGCTATGGGATGGTCACAAGCTAAAACACCAATCCACACATTATTTATTCTGTATTTTCTCAGAGCACCACTTTGTGTGAGAACATCCCTTTTGTGCTTCAAAAGGGACAAAAGAAATATTAAAGAATATGTCCTTAGGATTCTTATTGGTGAGACAGACTGTTAAAAGAAGGTAACTAGAATTCAAATTATGTTTCAACGGTGGCTGTTTGTCTGGAGAAGATAATGTTTATGCTGGCTATATGAAGTCTTAAGGTATAAGGGAGACTGAGTTGGCTCTTAGGCTAAGTTGACATCTAGGCAATCTAGTTGACATCTAGTAGAATGCAGACAACTAGGAAAGCAGAAAGAAAGTACTGTAACTGTTTGTATTTCTAGTAATGGTAGAAATGGTGATGAGGTTGTCAGTTCTTTCAGATATTCTGGTGGTTGCCCAGGGTACATCACTTCCAAACAAAGCTTATTAGCTATTTACCACCCACAGCTGGTTTGATCCTGTGGTCAAATTTTTACAATAATCTTCTGTTTGTATTCATAAAAACCTTTTATGTGGGATATATATGGTACTTTACAGTCTTTGAATATTTTAACATGTTGCTTTTAAAGATGTTGCTTGGTCTCAGTGTTCTCTGTAGTGCAAATTGTGTTTTGGCACTGTGATTCCAGAGCACTGCCTTCTCGTGTTGGTGTTTTTTTACGTCCTGCATAGACTTTGACTCGAATTTATACTGTTCAAGAGTACTGGAAAGTTTTGCACTCAGATATACCATGTTGCAGTCCTTTTAGTTACTTTCTTCAAGGATTCAACAGTAATTTACCTTGAAATGCACATTAAGTGACTTGACCCAAAGGAACAGCTCTTTTCCTTCCAGGAAAATGGTTGCTTGGAAATACAACACACGGAATCAATTTGTATTAGTTGGAAGAGTTACTAAGAAGAAATTGTGAAGGTTTTTTTTTTCTTTTTTACACCATAACCACTCTGTACTAAACAGCTTTAACAGGCACTCTTAACAATTGCCTCACATTTAAGGCTGATGAATACAAAACTGTATTTAGGCATAGTTTTTTTACACTTTGTGGGAGTTTCACTAGGTCTGCTGTTTTTATGTACTTTTTGTGAGAGGAGGACTTACCTGGCCTTAAAGCAGCTCTCTGCAAATGTTGGAGTGCTGTGAAATTCAGCACAAGATGAAAAACCTCCTGTGGAAAAACACTAGGACAGTCAGAGTGTCCTGTGCAATTTTAGCCACTGATCTATCTGTAATTGGGACTAAAGCACAGACATTACTTACTTACTCAGCAGTGATGCTGTCAGCTCTCTCCTGTCTTCCTCTTAGAGACAAATTTGTAGCAATTGAATTTTTTCCAGAGTTCATAAGATCTTGCTCATATATGCATAAAAAAACCCCCTTACCTCACAGGTAATTCAGTGTTAAGACAGTCTGTGAAAAAGCTGCAGTCAGTGGAGGTACCATGGGTTTACTTCTTGGCACAGTGACTCTGTTATACAGTAATCTCCATCACAAGCATGTGCAACTATTAATGATTTCATTTATATGCAAATTTAACAGTACATAATTGATTATCTTAATGGAAACATCTAGACACAAAATGTTAAACTTACTGGTGTTGTTCTCATTTTATTCTGCCTGTGTCTCAGTTATCCTGCTGGTTGAGAAGCATGTCACTGGGCATACAGTAATAAAGGAGGAATATTTAGACTTTTTAAGAAGATTGTAATCTTCTGATTTTTTGTTGTTGTTTTACTTTGTTTTGTAATTTATTCATATGGACAATGCACTGATTTTTTTTTTTTTTTTTTTTTGCGTATTTAAACTCCATAAGGAAGCTGGAAGTAGAGTTTTTGTGGTGTAATTGTTATATCTTTAGAAATACTCCACCTGAGCAAATGCCACACAACAGGGATCCCTATTATCCGCTGTAAATCCCCACTTCACTGTTCTCCCTAGTTATTGACTCTAGATTTGGAATTACAAGAAATGCTGAGATCTGCCCCAACACTGTCAGAAAGAGAAAGCACAAAAAAGCCCATGAAGACAAAAGAGACTTCATATGTCAATTATGATAATCAGTTACAGGCAATCAAGTGATTCTCAAGGAAGGTGTTTTTCATGTAGTTGTGATGCTATGCATAAGGCCTAAGACTTTTGCAGCTTTTTATGTCTTGTGTCCTGAATCTTGAAAATAAGTACCTATTGTGTTAACCCTGACACTCCCCAGGCAGGCTCCACGCCTGCACAAACACAGGTGGTACTTGCCTCAGAAACTTAATAATGTAACCAAATGTCCATAGTACTGTACGCAGATACAAATGCAGACACTGCCATGTGTTAAGCTGAGATTTGATAATTTATGCAGAATAGCTTTGCTTCTTGTTAAAGGAGGTCCTTTTCTTTTCTCCTCATCTTTGCATATTTCATGGACAGCAGATGCTCTGGGCTTGCGTGCACACTGCTTCTTTCTAACTGGCCTGATCCCAAGCACACTTGATTTTTATGAAACCACATCCTTCTCAGTCTCTCCATTATGAGAGTGCTCTTGTCACTTCCTCCCTGTTCAGTAATGGTTAGCCTGCTGCACTTAGCTCCTGCCCCCACCTGTGGAAAGGTTGTCTCTTCATGATCTGCTCTCTCTAAGTCTTGTTCAGGGAATTGTCTCAGGAGTAAAACTGATGAGACAGCAATGGAAAGGGGTAGGAACTCCTGTGAGGATTCTCCCACAGCCCTCTTTCCCAGGATAAAAAAAGAGCATGGATAAAAGTAAATTATGTAATAGCCTCTTCTGCCACAGAGCACAAGGTGTAACTAAGCCCTAGGGACATAGAAGTAATGTTGAAAACGCTAATGCCTTAGTGGATTTTTGAGACATCTTGACAAAAATTAGCGGCTAAAAGAGAAATGTTGCAGAGTGGAAATGTCAGTGATATGGGGCAGTCAAAGGGTAAAGAGAGCAGGTGAGGCACAAGCTTGCACTTGAATTAAGCAGCTGTGTTGGCTGAATTAATTTCTGCTGGAATAGCATACAAAACATCAGCTGTCCAGCTGCTGAATTTGTGAGGCATTTCAGATTACAACAGATATGAAAGCAAAGAGACATATTAATGGTTATTACTGATATGTTAATATACATGTGAGAGGGGTTTTTTAGAGATTTTATTAATATTTCATTTTTTAATTAATGAATAAACCAAAGACATACAATGCAAAGCATGGAAAAAAGTTAGGTATTATGATAGAGATGAAATTAATAATATTTACAGTAAAAGCTATTGATGCCACATCTACCACAACTACAACTGAAATAACAAATAGTTAATAATCTGGTCACTTCAATTAACATCTCACTCATAGCCTAAGTGGATGAATATATTATATAACTTTTATACCTTTACAAATAAATTTTATATAGACACATATATGTATATGTGCACATATGTGTGATAGGCTCATATATATTTTATATACTCTTTTTTTCTTTTTCTCCTAGGTAACTGATGAAATGATCATACAAATAGTTTCATAGTGTAATTTTTTTCCAGCAGTTTCAATGGAAGGAAAAGAAGAAGTAGTGATGGAAAGAAAAAAAAAAAAAGAGGGTCTGTTTTACATTTATTTTGATTGCTGGGAAATGACAAGTGAAATTTCTGTAGCTAATTAATTTTGTTACAGATGTTTCTAGTTCATACAGCCACATTCTGAGCAGGGGCAATGGCCCTAGTGCCATTGACTTCCCAGTTTCTAGTCCCCAATGAGTCTAATAAATGGCTCCAATTTAAATGTGATTAGGAATGATTCCTGCAGTGATACATTCTAAGAATCAAGGAATACATTCAAGATTTCCTAGACTTCTGCAATAATAACGAAGAAAACATTCACCTCATTGTTTGGTCAGCTGGGCTCCTTGTCTTGCCTGTGGAAAGAATCTCTGTGGAATTTCTAGGGGTCAATAAAATTCTTTATTTAAAAAGGGATGATGAGGGATGCAACAGGATGGATGAAAGAGCTACCAGTCTTTGAAGCACAGAATGTAATTTGCCCTCATCTTGGTAACTTGTTGATATTCAGTATGGCTCTATGTGCAATTTACACGTCAGTCACAACTTTTGCAGTACTTTAATGTAAGAATATTTGATCCTTAAGTCTCCATGACCCATGGATTTCTAATAGTATCTGGAAATAAATATAAATGTTATGAGCATGCTTTGTTCCTATTTGTGTATGAATCCCTCATCTAAGATTTTAGCAAAGATTTAATGAAGGGACAAAAATATATCTACCTAGCAGAGGAAGGCATGAGCTAAACTTAAAGTCCACTAGATATGTATAATGGATTGGTGGCTAGTGAGTACTTCAAATATACCATCAGTTAGAATGGGTTGTGTCATTTGCTTATACAGTAATGAAAGTAAGAATTATGTCTTTTTGTTCTGCCATAGAAAAAAACCTTCTCAGATTGGATTATACCAAGCTAATGATAACTAACCATATCAAACTAATTACTAGGCAAGACAATCACAACATTGCGCTGCAAACGTCCTTAGGATACCAGTTGTGATCTGGGATCCACTGAGACCTGGTTGCCATCAGGATCTGCCCATTTGCACAGCAATGTGTCTGGCAGGTGAGCTGCAGTTTAAACACAGTGATTTACCAGATACCCATCCTGGGCCCTGCTGGAAGTGACCAGTGACTCCTTATTAGCTTAAATGGCTCACCAAATGGGCTTGTGTTCAGGTCCTAGACTGTTAATTGCTGAGGAATTCTATCCTGGTACTCATTCAACACAACAGAGTGGGATGAGCTTATGCACAGATGGACCCCTGGCTTGGCTACGGTCTACAACTGGTTCTTCTGAAAGGGCCAGCTCAGGGAAAGATGTAAGAAACAGAAATAACTAATCTCATACTAGTACAGATACTGAAGGTGTGCAGAAAACTTTTCCTTTAAAAGAAAAATTGTATTCTGTTCATTTTAGATACTAGTTAACACTGATGATAGTATCAACTCATTCAGCTCAAGTCTTAAGCAAAATTTCTAAAGGAAGGACTATTCTACTGAAAATTCATGTCTTTTTAGTCCTCTTACTCTGCAATCATCATACATCAGATTACTCAAGAGAGGACTGTATGGGTGCTGAGGCAGTAGGGGTGATGCTTCCTCTGCTTTTGTCTCTCTCCTGATCTCTGCCCTTCATCGCAGCCGTATTTCATAGTGTGATGCTGTATGTTCCTCCAAAACCACGCAGGAGAAAATGCAGCCTTGGATAAACACTCCACTTGGTAGTAAGCACGATGTGCCAAATCTGGTCACCGAAAACGGAGGCAGAAGAAAATAGCTTGCACTACACCTCCTGAAACAGGGGCTGTCATGTCCTTCTCTTTTTTTTTTTCCTCGGTCCTTCTCTTTTGTTTACACCACTGCGCAAGGCCTCCCGGACCTTCTCAAAGGAGACGGGCTGACCCCAAGAGCCCCGCGACCGCCAGGTGAAATCACGCCCCAGTTTAGGGCCGGGCCGGGGGCGGCAGCAGAAGCGCTCCTCACCCGCCGGCGTGCCGCCCCTGGGGAGCGGGAGGGGCGCGCAGCCGGCGCGGCCGCG
>NW_024506221.1:1816170-2018315 GCF_017590055.1 Onychostruthus taczanowskii | reverse complement strand
CGCTCCGGGCACGGCGCTCCCCGCGCAGGGCAGCGCGGCCGCCGCGGCGCGGTCTGACTTCGGGGGCTCCGCGGCGGGGGCCGCCGGCCCGGAGCTGTTTGGAGAAACCGGGCTCAGGAGCGCGGTGGAGGGCGAGGAGCTCGGTGGTTTGGTGCAATTAGCGGTGTAACCTGCGCCAGAGCAGCCCGCGGTAAAGACAAAGCTGTATGCAAATCGCCCTCCCCTTCCCCATCCCCCGCGCCCGGGGTCTGACGCCGTTTCCCGGACTGTTTTTAATGATACGGTACGCGGAGTAACTTGAAATTAATTGCAAGGTTCTTGACTAAAAGGCGGGGGGAGGCGGTGTCATCCGGTGGGCTCGGTACCCGGAGCTGTGGCCACCTGCTCGAGGCAGCGGCGGCCGGGCTGGGGAGGCTCCCGCAGCCCCGCTTTTCGGGCAGCCCCGGGGCCGGAGAGACCGGCTGCCGCCGCGGAGAGCGGCCACAGCGCCCGGCGAAGGTACGGCCCGGGGCGGGCGAGGCGCGGCGACGGAGGGCAAGGGGATGGATGGATGGATGGATGGATGGATGGATGGATGGATGGATGGATGGATGGTTGCGGGCTGGGGAAAACCCGGGCGGGGGCGGTCTCTGCCTCTTTCCAGCCGAAGAGGTGCTTTTTGGTTTGGAGTGCTTGTGCGTGTGTGTGTGTGTCCGCCTGTGTCTGTGGGGAGTTTGTAGCTGTTCTGTCTGGGGCTCCGAATTTTCTCCTGCAGACTCTACTTTTTCTGAAGACCTACATGATTTCTTCCCCTGGAAGGTGGCTTGTTGCTTTCTGGCATATACTTATCTAACTCCCACCCCCGAAGATAAATGTTTCAAAATACTGAGAAGACATGACCACAAAAATCGCTGTGCTGTGGGGAGGACTGGAGGATATGAGGGCTAGGGAAATTCTTAAAAATACGGTAACTGACATGAATGTTAGTTTCTGCAAATATATATGTTAAATACATATATAATACAAGTTCTGTGTAAGCTAGTAACGGTGAAAAATAATAAGGTGTCTTTTGACAGGACTTTTATTTGCCGTTCTCCCCTCTCTCTCTCTCTCTCTCTCACACACACACACACACACACACATCTTTCTGTTTGTCTCCTCTATATTCTGCTTTTATTACAAGAAGTTTGTTAATACGACATGTCAACGTTTCTGGCTTCAGACTGCAGCACTTTTTTACAAAACCAGGCTGAAAAAATTTCCCCAAACCTCCACTTAATGGCACAACTGGTATGTATAAATAAAATCTTCATTATTTAAAGTGACGTGGATGTGGTTTACTCTATAGCCTCAGTAATTTAAACAGCACCTATCTCCTGCAGATAGAGTTGCTATGCACCTCTCTACTAGTGAGTTTGAAAATTCGAACCCGGCTTTGATTTATTTCCTCTCTATCAGTGATTAATGCGCCATAATTAGCTAATCTCAAAGCCATTATTTACAACCGGGGCAGACAAAGGGAAAAACTGATGATCCAGCACTTAACTCGGTTTGAAATTATAAAACTGAAAAAAATATTTAGGTCTCGTCTTGGAACCGGACAGCCACTCCGATAACAACAACAACAAAAACAATAACAACGGCAACAACTTAATCCATTAATTATAGCTGATTCTTATTTTCGGAGGAGAATGTACTTATACCATCTCTGAGTTTTAGAAAAGTAAGCATCTGCTGCCAGTCTTCTGTCTGCCCCTTTGTTGCTGTGTTAAGGAGAGGACCTAAATCTGCGCTGCCCAAAGGCGCGGGCGGTGGGCACGGGCGCAGAGGAGGAAGCCCAATGCCACACGCGCAGGGAGCGCTCGCCATTCCCGCCCCCAGCCCCGCCCGAGCCCTGTGCATGGTAGCCCGGTGGTAGCGGGGCTGGTGGCGGTGTGAGCAGCGGCCGGGGGGCAGCGGGGCCCCCCGCAGCAGCGGCCGCCCGTGGGGGCCAAGGTCGCCGTGCGCCGGCCGGGGCTGCCCGCCGGTGTCCACCGATTTCCTCATCTTTTTGCTTAAATCCCGAGATTCTCCCTTTTCCCTTCCTTTTTAGTGTGGGAATATGGCTTTCTAATAATATCCTAATCCCCCGACCCCCGCCAGCCCGGGAAGATAGGCAGGCTTCGTTTGATCTGGAAATGTGAGGGAAGACGGGAAGTAGAACATCCATGAAAATAGCAAGGAGGGAATGAAGAAATTTGATTAAGAAATTTAAATTAAAAAAATAAAAATAGAAGAGAAGACAAACAAAACCCGAGGGTGTTGGAGTAGGGGCAGAGCAAATGTGCTTGGTGTGAGCAGGCGCTGATTGTCCAAGATAAGAGGTGCAAACGTTCTTTGTTCCGATATGCCTTGTCAGGGGCGCACACAAGTCATCCTTATAGCGAAAAAATATTAGCACTTTGAGAAAGAATAAATGAAAAGGAAGAAAAAGAAGGAAAAAGAGAATCCATCAAACCCACTCCACCCTGTTTATAATTTCTGGGGTATAAAAACCCAAAACACAAACCAACACAGAACAACACAATCTGTAACCTTTCCAGTTGCTACTCGCTCTTCCCTTCGCTCTCTACTCTTCTCTCTCTTCCAAACAAACAATGAATTAGAGATGATAGCCCCGTGCCCGCTGTAATGCGGCGACACAGAACAAACCGGGAGGGACCGGGCAGGGGAGGGAAGTGAAGAGCTGCAGGGATGGACACCCAGGGCAGTGCAGGACTACTCTCCTCCGACAGGGCCAAAATCTCCGCTTTTCTTCTTCGTCTTCCTCCTCTTCTTAATGAAGGATTGATCGAGACATATGAGTAATGCCTGATGTTACTTAGCCGTGGAAAAAAAAAGAATCCAGGCTCTGAACTCCAAAGAATTTTGCTTGGGATTTTGGTTCTGAGAAATGCCCCTGTTTGTCCTAAATCCAGCCACAGGGGAGGGGGTTGGGTGAGGGGACATCTGTTTAATTTGAAGCAATAAATACGCCGGATCTGTGGCTGTTTGGGTGTTTCCATTTTTAAAGATGATTAATCCCACCTCCACCCCCCCTTTCCAATTCGACTGTAAAGAAATGGATTAGGAATGGTATCAAGAAGGATTATTCATTTATATCAGGCAGATGGAGCTGTACAGTAGGGTTTCAAAGACACAAAGAAAATGGTTTCTAAATGGTTGTTTGGCATGAATTATTTGGTGGATTTGCAAACAAGCAAGGCGAAGCACTGTACAGCAAGATGTAGAGGAAACCCATCTGGCACCTTTCCCATCCTTGTCTGGGGCTGGAGTGGTTTCCAGACAGGTAGCGGAGGAGTCGCTGAGCAGACCTGGCCCGAAGGGAGCGGGCCAGGGAGCATGAGGCTGCTCTTCCCTCCGGCAGCCAAGAGCCTCCCGCCTGCCCGGGCTGCCCGGGGCTTGGGGCTGGCCTGGGGATTGCTGGCCACTGCACCTGCGGGGCGCTCCGCAGAGCCGGCGTGCACAGCCGGACCGCCCTGGGCCCGGGAGCACCACGAGACACGAACCCGGCGGGGTCCTGCGTGCCCTCCCCGCTTCCCACCCACCTCTCCTCCTCCCCACCTGGCCCTCTCGGCTCAACCGGTCGCAAAGCTCAGGGCTGAGGCAGGAGCGGGGGAAAGGGAGGAGGGCAAACAATAAAGAAGCGACAAACTTTCGGAAGTGTTTTCGTCGCGATCCGCCCCTCCGCGCACTACTGTTCCTTTCGGAATTTTTCAGTCAGCCCCGCGTTGAAATCCCCGGCCATTTCAAACAGTTAAAAATGTGATTGACACGTATGTTAATAGTTTGTTTTTGTGCAAAGCGGATCTGCAAATTTCCAACACAAACACACTGTGTAGATCAGATGTTAGGTATAAAAATGGTTTATTGATTGAAATAATAGAAGCATTATTTTGATTTGTCCTGACATGCTGACTGATTTATAGATTCCTACCCCATTGATTTCTTCTTGTCCGGGCAGAAGGAAATGATCAAATCTCATGAAAATGCCCTGTTATGCTAATTAAGAACCTGAGGTGCATCTTTCTCTCTCATTTTCTCTCTCATTTTCTCTCTTTCTCTTTCTTTCTTTTTCTCCCTCCTTCTCTCTGCTGGGATTTATCAGATTTATTCTCTGCTCCATGGACTTGGTGCGTGTATATTTTTTTATCTTTTATACATCTGTTTTCACTTTGCACTTTCAATGAGCTGTAGCAGACAATAGTGAGAGAAACATCTGAAAATGCAAGGAGACAGAGTTGCATATGTGTTTCATTTCTGCGGGTTAGTCGGAGGAAACAACAAAAGGACACCTGGAGGTGGTGTGTGTGGAATAAAACACACAGTTAGAAAGAGGATTGTGACCCTGTAAGAGGGAAAGGCGACTACAACGAAAAAGGATTGCAAAAAGTAAAGGAGAGAAGTAGAAGTGAAGCAGGAAAGAGTGTCAAGGAACATTGATCCAGACCAAGAAAATGAAGTTAAAAGCCCATTTGGCTGGATACTTCCTAACCTTTTTAAAAAGAAGAGTTAGAGAAAAGACCTGTCGGTGCGGATAAACAAACTGGGAAGACGCACCTGCTGAAAAAGTGTATTTGGTCTACGTAAACAAATGTATGTCTATTTATCCATCTATGCATTTATATAGGGAGACCTAGAGCATCCCAACAATAATTGCAATCCTGCATCGAAGAGGTAAGTCTCACAGTTCTCTCTTTTATGAACGTGGAATCAAATCCTCTGAGTATCCAGCAGCAGTGACATCCCAGGCAGTCTTAGTCAGGCTGGACTTTCTGTGTGTTTGCTTGGTTTGGGGTTTGTTGTGTTTTTTTTTTTTTTTTTTTTTTTTTTTTTTTTTTTTTTTTTGATTGTGGAGGAAACAGGGTTCAGTGGGAGACAACCATATGGAGAGGGAGGGCAATCCCATTGTCTGTTCGCCAGAGGATCTCGTTTTGCCCTGGAAAAGACGATCAAACGGAGCCAGGGTCCACTCAGGAAAGTAAAAGGGATGACGGGGTGGGGAGAGGAGGGGTGGCGGGGGAGGGAATAAGAGTGGGTGCATGTGGATTTAATACCAGTGAAAGTATTACAGGGGGATCAGATTTAGCGAGCGAGCGAGAGGGAGCTTTTGAACATCTGTCTAATGCAGCTAATAGAAGTGACATTAGTGATATTGGAGAGAGAGAGACACCACGGCCGATCGGGCTGGGATTACGGGAGTCTACCCAATCCGATTAGCCGCTGCCCCTCTCCTGCCAGCGGCCGAGCCCGAGCCCGGGGCGGCCCAGCTCCGCGCCCCTCCTCGCCGGGCGAGCCCCGAGCAGCCGCGGCCCCGGCGCTGCTCTCCCTCTTCCCGCCGCCCCCGGCAGCCGCGGTTCAGACCCTTCGCGAAACGACTGCTGAAGGGCAGAGCGCAGCTCGGCTGTGGCGATCAAGCCGCTCGGGTTTAATATTCATCGATACACCGCGATGAAATTCCACCCCGCTCCCGAGGAAACCTTTATTCTCCGGCTAATTGTAATTTACAATTACGCTTTACACCTTATCACGTAGGAGGTTAGGAAACAAGATTCTTCCATATAATTATTGTCCTCCTTAATCCTATTCCGCTGCATATCACCTCGCACCGCAAAGTCCTATTGTTCCCTCCTACCCATTGTACCAGTCATTTAAACTAGTGTGTAAAAAAAATCCCAGTCTGCATAATTTTAGACATCACACCCACGCACGCCTCTGAGCCCGAAGCAAAACGCATGAATGGGTTATAACTCCGGTAGAAGGAGCCGCCGGCTGAACCGGGCAGGGTCATACAGCGCCCGGCTCCCCTCGCTGGGCGGGCGGGCAGCTACCGGGGCTGCCGCGCCAGGATGCACTCTGCTTTTGGGTGGGTTAATAGATATTTTCCCTCTAGTTTGCTTGCCGAGACGACTAATTTAAAAGCTTTCCTTGATTATAATAGCAGGCAATTTACAGAAACATACACTTGTGAGCTCCTTGCATCTAAGCAAGTATCTCTTGCCCACGCATACTCTATGCCTTACAATCCTTGCTTAACTATGACTGTAGCCTTCAAAGTAAAGTGCATCTCTCTAGCTCTCTAGTGCAGAGAAAATGCCTGCAGTTTGTACCTCCAGGCATTACAACATGCCTCAGCCCAGCTGAAAACAACACTGCAGCTGGAGTTCAGCCGGCTGCAGAGGAGTGTCACTGCCGGCAGCTCTGCCAGGGATGCTGCCAGGGGCTGCCATGGGGCTCTCGAGTACTATCAGGTTCAGCCTTGTGCCTGACTCTTCACAAGCTGTTTTACCACCCGGTAGGAGCTACCCGAAGCATGACTCAAGGGCTGACTAGCATCCAACTCATGAATTACAGAAAATTGATGCCCTGCTTAAAATTCACAGCAGTGAATTTGTAACGTTCACATTTCTACGTGACAGTCATCTTGCAGAGAGATAACATCTAACAGCTCCTGAGTTTCCCCCTTGTAACACTGTGGGAATAACATGGCAAAGGCCAAAAAGTCTCTCTTTTGCTCATTCACACACAGGGCACACACCAGAGTATTGTGCAGCAGTTTCATGATTTGTAGCACATCAGTATAATATCTATCTCTGAGAAACTACACTGGTGGCTTTTTTGTTTGTTTGTTTGTGTGCTTGTTTGTTTGACTGGCTGGGAATTTCTTGAATGGACATTAACACCTTTGTTATAAACTTTTCTTGCCCAGGTGATCAAATTTTACTAATCTTTCATGTCTACATATCAGGCACCAAAGTTATTATAAATTAAAACACCCCAAATTTTAATAGTAACAATCTAGTCTGCATCAGCTTCTTAATTAGACATAGCTGAGCAAAAAGCTGATGTTAAAATCAGGAGATATCACCGTTGAAGAAGGTATATAATGAGACCTGTATAAAGTCTTGGTTTGCCACCCATTAATCTCTGAACCTCTGTCATTTAAACAAGAAAAAAAAAAAAAAACCAAACCAACCAAAACCTTCTCTAGCTCCTAACAATCCTTTCTTTCCATAATCTTCATCACTTATTTTCAGAACAAAAGTTCATAAACTTAACGTGGGAATCCAAATAGTCTTAGAAGAACAAATTCTGTCCTACCCTCAGGCCCTATGTTCATTTCATTCTTACATTTCTGTTGATTGCATAGTTGTGTTTCTTTTAAGTAGCACATTCTTGAGTTGCTATTTTCTTATTAACTCGCTGATATTCCTAATAAAACAAATAGCTTGCATCATCCAGGTCATTCTTTGTTCTGGAACAGAGGGTTTTATGCTAGGTGGCTGTTAGATGTATTCAGAAGCTGGCCAGTAGGAGACAGCGACAGTTAGGGGATCATAGCATGTCTCTACCATGTGCACGTGCAGTTCAAAACACTAGAGAATTTTAGCACAAATTTGTGCTTCTGTAGTGAGAAAGATGATCAATGTCTTGAATCCTGTTTTCTGGATCCCCAAACTTCATATGAATTATGTTTATAGATTAACATGATGTTCCCTAGATCAATTTCCTCCATTTTAGTGTTTCTTAATATTCCATTGGAGTTTTTTAACCATACATATTTCTAGATTTTAACACATACTTAAAGTAAAATATTGAAATAAAATTAATTTTGTAAGAGATTCAATTTATAGGAAGAGAATGGTAAAAACATACACATCTACTGTTTAACACAATGCTGGATTTTTACCCTGCAGTGGACAGCAAGCATTTTTTTCTGTATTTTCCATTATTCTTACTAGGCTTTATTTTATACAGTGCAGTTTTTGAAAAATGTATCTAAGACATTCCATATGAGCATGTAGTGAATTCCAAAATGGACCCACTCTGATGTGGAATAATACCCATTTTAAAGCTCTTTTGTGAAGTGCTCAAATTCCTCCTTACATCCCTGACACTTCAGAATGGCACATGCCTTGTACCTGAAACTCTGGGGCTGAGAAAATTAATATGATATTGAATATCAAAATATCAAGAGCAGAAACCACTACTCCATAAGGGTAATTTTAACACAGAGAGTACCTACATGCAATTGTCGGCAGATGTGACCAAGCCAGGCTGCAGGATCCTCTACTTAGATGAATTTTCTCATCATGAAAGAAGAGGGTTTTTTGCTCCTATTACCTGAAGACCAGCACCATATAATATAAAAATTCCAGAGTAGTCATGACAAGTGGAGTGGCTTTTAGAGAATAATTAACTGGCAGATTGTCTTTTGGATATTATTACAGCTGTTCTTGATGATTATGTCAGAGGCCCAACCCTGGTGGGCCACACACTATTCAAACCTGGAACCAGAATGCTGGTCCCTGCTTGGTGTTTCTTCTGCGAGCTGGAAACCCTGTCTCCTCTTTTGGTTTGTTTGCTTGTGACTCTGGCACTAAGGACACCACTGCACCTGAGCTTTAGGTAAAGTAGTGCTACCTAAAATGTCACAGATTAGATAAAATATCTGAGGTAAAGCTTAGAAAAACATGTAGAGAAATGCAAGGGAAAAGACAGAAAGAAGGGTGTCTTATAGGAAAAAGGGATATGATGAAAAATATGGATCAGAAAGAAGGCAGGGGAACTTGACATATTTTTCTTTTACCAAGCAATATTTTCCAGTAGTTCTTTGGAATAGATAATTATTTGTCACACCATTCCCTCTTGTCTTTTAAATATTTATGTATTCCCCAGGTTACTATGGCCAGCTATGCCAAGGAACAAAGAAACTGGGAGACCTAAGAAAATCTCAACATAGAGAAGGAACAGTATAGATTCAAGAAGAAATTACATGGTCTGCATTCTTACCCCTGCAGGATCATCTTTCAGTCTCATCTGTGTATCAATGCACAAACACATCGGCACACCACATATGTCCTTTGAACTGCTTCTCAGCAAATAATATTGCTTAAGAGCCAATTGTGCCAACATATCATATCAGTAACTCTACTAGTGCCAAGAGGGAAGAGTGAAGGACCGAGATGGAGGGGTATTATCAACATCTACGTTTGACTGCTTGTAAACCAACCAGGTAAAACTCAACAGGGCTGTCTTTGTACCCCACAAGGTGTAACGTGGTGGTAATCATGGCTGGAGTGTGTTAGATAGGGACTGACCAACTAATGGGGATGGATTCTTGATGGTAATTTTTTGTATCTTTTTAAAAATAAGATTTGATATATTGTGAAGAATGCAAAGCAGTGACATGGGTAGCGTTTAGCATTGCTGTGGGCAAGGCACTCTTAGGTAGCTGATGCACACTTACTCATATTGCTCTGCCAGAGCAACCCCTTAACTTGGAAAGTAAATGAGTAAAGCTGCTTCTTGCTTACATTGGAGTTCTTGCTTACATGCAGCTCTGCTGGTGCAAGCCTGGTGTGTAAGCATGTGAGAATCAAGCCCTATTTCACCAGTCATTGCAAAGGGATAATTTATGATTTGGGCTGCTCAGCTGCTGCCACAATGCTTGAGCCTGGGATCAATAGTGCTTAGAAATTAGTGCATCTTGTGCCACACGCAGAGGTGAGAAGAGGACTGGGCTGGGGTTTGTATTCCTGTTAACATCACGGAGTGAGTGGGCATTTCTCACAGATTCTGGCATGGTGCAAGTGGAGGACAGCTTTGAGCCTAGAGGAGTTGTCAGGGATGCTAGGCAGTGTTTCTCCATCCCCTATTAGGCAGACCATATGAAACACAATGAAAGTCAAGATTTTTATTATTTACTTAGTGAAAAGGTGTATCAATACTTTGTGATGGTTATATTAGCTGAAAACATGATCTTTTCTGTCTCGTCTGAACTCCTTTTACCTGCTTACTATTGTCACCAGGGATAGCTTTTCAGTTCTCTTTCCTAGATCTTGATTTCACTGGATATATTCTTTTGAATGTTTGCAGGAGATTGTATCTTCATCAACTAAAAGGAGAAATAAATAACAGAGTGAGAAGCTTGCTTTGCTGAGAAATTAAACTCTTAATTTTTGCACTGTAATTCTGAAAATAGGTCTGGCTTTGTGTGTGTTGGTCTAATTGCAATTTTAATTTCACCATGTGTCTAGATAGGGAAAGGATGACTAGGGGATGTGGCATCCTACTTAGCAGTAGGACACAGTCATTCATTTCGAATATCATGAGCTGTGCTAAAAAGGAAGAACTTGTTTTTAAATAAATAGTGGGGTTTTTTTAGGTATTCCTGAGTTTTGGCAGCAGAATGAGGAGCACCCAAGTGAGATCATTGCCAGTTTCCCATGCCTCCCTTGGTTTGGAATTCACTCATCAGCAAATAGAAACCAAGTCTTGATTGTGGTAACATTGCATATAAGTAACTGCTTGGTTACCCATTGCAAAAAAATCATGTCCTACACTTTCTGCTGGTTTCATTCCCACAAATTTCAACCCACACAATTGCAGGGAATTATCTGTTCCTAACAAAAGCCCAGGCATTTGGCAAAACAAAAAGTCCTATTTAATCAGGTACATTTTTAATCTCACTACCTTTTTGTTCTCTTAAATTGTTCTCTGTTCAGCACTAGTGCTATTATTTGACTGTAGAAATAGCAGGGCTTTTTTTGTTATTTTCTGTAAATAACAGAATTGTATCTTGAATGCTTGTGTCTCAGACATATTCAGGGGTTGACTTTGCCTGTTGTGCTTTCAAAATTCCGGAGATTAGCATTAAGCTTTGGCAGCGATTTATGCTGTTACCAAAGATCTTTGGACAAATGTGGAGTTAAAAAAAATTAACCTGATGCTAATGACATATGTAGGCCAAATTCAAGTACGTCATAAATCACAGAAAAAGTTGCATGCAGTGTTGATCAGAGAATGATGAGGCATATACGATTGCAACAGGGTAACTTTTCTAAGGCTGGCCTTGAATCTGTAAAAAGAAGGTAACTTAAGCTGGTGTGCGTATATGTGGTGCGTGAGTGTGTGCATATCAGGGAAAGTAAACCTTTATCCCACACTGGCTGTAGGAAAAAGCCTTAATCTGGATTTACTTGTATTTCATTCCCAGAGTGATGTAAAAGAGCCTTAGAGCCAATCTGCACTGGACAGGGAAGTCAGGTGCAGAGATATATGTGCTGAGAGCCAGAGAGCTCTGTGCTCTGTGCAGGGGGAGCCCCTTGGCTCCAGTACTGCCGAGCTTGGCTGCTTGGCCCCAGCTTGTGGGGAGGGGCTCCAGTATCACCCCCACACCAGTCCTTCTACCACCTGCCTTCACACAGCCATCACTTCCTTTTGCCATCAGCGCTCCACAGTTTGAACTCTTTGACCAGTTTCAGTTTTTCATTTCCAAGTTCTAGATGTAGCTTTTGGATAGTCTATTGCTTTCTTCCTGGATTGTTGTAACCCTCCTAACCTACCTGTGCTACAAGACTGACCTACCACCTTCTATGTACCCCAGATACCTGATGTTTCCAGGGCTTTGCTGCTCCTACCTGTGTGGTGTGTAGAATGCGCAGTTCCCATTTTGTGACTCCAGCCTTGAGTTACAAACCAGAAGAGGGACACGTTCAATGTCGTCTCCAGATAAAAAACCTTCATACTGGCTCAGACAATGAAATGCTTTTTTCTTTAATTAAGACAAACTTCTCTATTGACTGTAGAGCTTTCCCATTGCCCTAGTAGTGATTAAGACAGATATCACATGAACCTTTGAACTGTGGGCAAACTGCAGAATGTGTTAAGACCAGCAGATGGGTTAAAACTCTTTCTTTCTGGCGCACAATTAAGTGTCTAGTTATGGAATAGCTGTAGACAGTAGAAGCCACAACTGGGGGTATACGGACCTGAGCAAAGGATTGTTTGAGGAAGATTGAGTGAGCCTGTAATAGGATCCAAACTGAAGATGCTGCTGCCATGAAAATTCTTTCCTGTCCATTCTTCCAGCCTTTTATTCATACCTTTGCAGCTCTCCTCTGTTCTGTGCTGACCTGTGTGTTTGTATAATGCACTGGCAGCTGAAACAAGGAACATCATGGCTAAAAATCACCTAGTGAAAAAATGTCCTACATTTGTGACAGTAGTTCAGCTGCATAAAGTCACTGAATAGCCGCCACTGTGAAGATATAGCTAGCAGAATCCCTGGCCCTAGTCTAAAATCCAAGGGAATAGGTAGTCATTTGGTGTTCCATGTGCAGGTGGGAGAATGAGAGAGGAGCATGAATCTGGGTAGAAGCAACTGAAGGACATTTCCAGATACAAGGTTGACTAAGAAAGCATGCAGGTGGGGAAATTAAACAGCTTTATGCTTCTGAGCTGTGTGATGCACTGACACCTCACACTGTTGCAAGAACTTGATTGCAGCAATGAAAAGTTTGTTTTGTGAAATACATTTCCTCAGCCACCACAAACTATTTTATAAGAACTCGATATTGTATAACTGCTCGTGTCCTAGCATTCAAGCTAGGCTACAAATTTTTAAAACACATAATCTCTGAACGTGTGTTCCCACAAAGGCTGTCCTCAGAGCTAGTATCAGAATAGAGACCTTTATATGACCTCTGTGACATCTGCCTTTGTATAACTTGGGAAGTGGTCTGAGACCAGAATATAAATGCCTCCAAGATTCTGCTTCCTTCTGCATACAGTGCTTAATGTAAGATGAGATTTATTCTGTTTCAGTATATACTGAAATGTAAATTTCTTAATGTTAATATACAAAAATACCCTGAAAAGTAAATACATATGCTTTGGCAAATATCAGTGATATATAAATATATCAGGACATTTTTCTAAATCTTTCCTGAAGCAATGAAATTCTAGCATGCCTTATAGATTGTTGAATGAGATAAAACAAGTGTTATTATGAGATCATGAGTGTGATGCTGTTTTCTAAGGAACTATAGTCAAGATTATCTGGTTATTCTTATTTTTAACCATGTCCTGCTCTGGGTTGTTTTCCATGAGATGGAAGACATTTTTCTCTTAATAAAATGAAGTCATATTCATTTACCATAATGAAATTCAAAGAAACTTCAATTTAGGGTTTTAGCTTCTGATAACAATTTCTTATGTAAAGCAGCTGCTATTTTAAGTCTGTCTCTCTTGCTTGCTCAAGGAAGAGTGTAACGGGCTTTGGCTGGCTATCTATAGTAACTCTAGAATGTTTGGCTTTTTTATTTTAGCACACTACAATTTAATTAATTTATAGTATATAAGATGTTAACAACAAAATCCATTTGATAAAATTAATTTTATGTGTTATTTATGGGGAAGACACAAGGATTTCAATAATTCTTAAAAACATTTACATTTTATTTCTTCTGACTTTTTGTT
The DNA here is from genome assembly GCF_017590055.1 of Onychostruthus taczanowskii. Lineage (NCBI taxonomy): Eukaryota > Metazoa > Chordata > Aves > Passeriformes > Passeridae > Onychostruthus > Onychostruthus taczanowskii. The sequence goes on along the minus strand of NW_024506221.1, from coordinate 2,005,034 downwards.
TTACTCTATATTTTATAGGTCTTCATTTGTATTTGATGTAGGTTTTGAACTTCAGATTTATGTCTCAACACCTCGCAACAAATTTTGTAAATATTCTGTGGGGGCTTGGTCCTGAAACATAAACACTTCTTCTTATTGAGGCATTGAAGTAAAACAGATCCCCTCATTTATTATGTGATATCCAGGAGGCTAAGGAGATTTTGATCTCTTTTTTTTTTTCAGGAACATCTTCTTCAGTAAGAATAATGAAATGTCACCATGCTAAGGTGAATCATAATAAATGTTATGTCTTGGTTGACACTGAAAAATAAATCAAAGAAAGTTGTGAGAAATATTGGTGACTTTTTTTTCCACAGAGATTTGGACCAGCTCTATAAATTAAACAGTACGCGATGACAGCCTTGAGGCGGTAAGTAAACCATTCAGTAGATAATCTCCATAGTAACAAAAAAAAGTTTAACCATCTCAAACCAAAATAGCACATCTGGACCTGGCTGTGTCATATGGCAATAGGGAACATTTTATTGTTGTCAGAAGTCACAACACACAAGAAAACTGCACAGCTTAATCCTTGTTAGTAGAAATCAGTGAAGTACAAGAGTTGTTTTGGGAGGATTCTGATCCTGTAAGAAATTATATATTTGCTCACCTTAATGCTGTGTAAGGAACCTGTTGTGATCCATCTGCTGTTTGCAAGTTAGCAGTAAAACCAGGCACTCCCTTAATGAGTATGGAGTCCAGTCCTGAGAATTCTTACTCATGAGAGTAGTCCTAAATCATTAACAGAATGCATTTGTGTAATAACTGATTCACTACATTCCTAATTAGCAGTATTTTATTTTAATTGCACTAAACTTCAAAGCTGAAGGCTATTTTACAAGACAAATTCTTTAGTGCTAAAGATGGAATCATTTAATTGGTGTGGGTGCAGAAACTTGGAGATAAAGATTGAACTGCTGAAGAGAATGCAAAATTTTCTTCAGTAAGGACAAGGCTGTGTATGACATCTGTATCTCTCCCTGAGAACAAAAAGGAGCTGGGGCTCCACTTGTTCAAGTTGCATAAGCTTTGGGTCAAGCCTTGCTAAACTAGTGCATAGCTGATGGTAGGGGGCATCCACAGGATGGGTTTTAGGAGCTGTGTGGGGTTCAGCTGCTCTCTTATCAAAACCCTCACTTTTGGCTTCACTATGGGGTGTAAATTTTCCCCTTTCTAAGCCTGCAAGCAATCAGGGAAGGAAACAGCTATAACCTTCATTCTGTCTTTTTGGTGAAATTGCCATTTCACCAAGTGAAATGGTATGAGTGTATGTAGCAATTTGTGGATGTGGGCTATAGCACAAATTGTGTCTTTGAGCTAAACTGTTCCAGAGTCTGTGCTTCCTGAGGCTTTTGCTGGGCTGGGGTGTTTATGTATCTCCTTTTTCTCAGGCCTAGGCCTGTTATCAAAGGCACACTTTGAGATTCCAAAATTGTGAAAAACTGTGTCACTGATCAGCTCTCTGGGACTCTGTGAGAGCTCTGCATCCAGTCTTGACATCCTGAAGGCAGTCAGCTCTGACAGTCTTCCCTAGTACGCTTTCAGCCCATCCTCATCCATACAGTTAAAGCTACAACACCCAGGAGGTAGCTCAGTCTACTTTGTCAATTCGATCCTTTTCATCCATTGAAATGTGCCAGGAAAGCTAAAAAGGGCCAATGTGGGTTCCAGAAGAAAAAAATAGAGAGATTTCTAGATGTATGCCTGTAACAGTAACATACAGCAATTTTCACATAGCAATTTTCATACAGCAATTTTCACACTTCCTCATGGCGCCAGAACATGGTTCATGTTTCTATCTTTCTGCACAAACCTATTCTTCCTAAGCTCTACCAACTCACCTTTCGTACTGGCACAGGTCCCTGGACAGACCTAGCAAGTCCCATTAGAAAGTCCCATGGATAGGGATGTCCCTGTGTGAGTGTATTCTTCTTCCCTTGCTTGTAAAGGACAGAGTCTGCCCATAACAAAGCCTCCCTGTGTAGTAATCTTTAAGTGTAACTCACTTCTCTCTGAAGAAGAGTTTAATTTGAAGGGACAGTCTGTTTCCACTGCATGTACCAAAAATATTCCATAATCCTGACCTAAAAGAACAGCTGCAGTCACAAGCCAGGATTTGCAAAGTCTTGGCACAACAATGTAGGTGATAACAAATGATTTGACATAAATCCTTTCAAGACAAAAAAGACATGCAGCGTAGAGACAGGTTTATAAAGCTGGGTGATAAAGCAAGGTCAGTACCTCTAATCTAAATGCAACAATACTCATGTTGTATCACAAGAAGCCTCCTAAGCAGCCTTTCCACAGCTCACTGAAAGCATGTACTTCACCATCTTCCCTTCTATGTTCCTTTTCAAAATAATTTGGTAGGGATATTTTGGATGGGATTCTCATCTGTGTATGTTTAATGCAAATGCTTCCATCATCTATGCCCTCTCCCTTTGGCTGTGTGAGTGTGCTGGGCATTGGTTTTGGCTGGAGTGGAGGATATCTTGGTAATTAATTATTGCATTGCACAACAACTTCCTTTACAATTTAAGGTTGCCAGTGCTTCAGCAGCTCTGAGACCCCAACTGAGACTTTAACAATGTGTTGCTAATAAAGGGCGTTAAATGTTGCTTATACATTACATTTCTGGACAAAGCAAATTTCACTTGCACCTGCCAATGGCCAGCTGATAAATATACACTGGTAGAAGTTCAACAGCAGTGGGCCAGAGAATTAGATAAATACTACAAGGCACCATAAGCATTGAAGTTTAGTGTTTTCTCAGATCTCACACTCCAGTAGATAAAAACTCTTTTCTTAAAAAACATTAAAAATAAATAAATCCTTTTTGCAAGGTAAAAAAAAAAAAAAAATTAAAGTGCATATTCAAAACACAAAATAAATTCCTTTCAGAGTCTATTGCAGTTATCTGCTAGGCTTCCTGCCTCTCAGATGTTAATTATGATTTAATCAAAATTTGTGGTCAATTTTTAAGTATAAAAGCATCTCATATGACTGGATGCCAATTCTGAAGTCTAAAGGCCTTGCTTTATATTGCTGTAGTAGAACAGAAAATATAATCAAAGTTTGACCTTCAACTTTAATCCTATAAACAGAGAATTTGCTTACTTTACCTTGGAAACGGATGTGATTCATCACAGTAGCCCATAAATAACATGTCAAACTGTTAGACCGATCAATGAAAATAAGTTATTGAAAAATAATGTGATTGTAAAGTCTCTATGTAAACTAGCTTAGTGTTATTTTAAAATGAGGAGGGCTTTCAGATTGAGGTAAATATTTTTTTAAGGAGAATAGTCACTATGTAATAAATGCAGTAAACATTAAGCATATTTGCCCTACACAAGATATTCTTTTTCACGAAAAGTACCTTAATGTAAATAAGCATTAAAGCTCCAGAGGAAGAATTGGGGTCCACTTAGATCAAGACTGCAAATGGCAGATTACCTAAACTGTCCGTTGCTTATCACCATGCCTGAAACAAAAACAGAGGGTGAACTCTTGTCCACATGGGAGCCCACTGGAACGGTTCAGTCATGAAAAACCTGCATTTGAGACCTCAAAACTGAAAGCAAAAGTTCTGCGATGTGGACTGGATGAATTAAGTCTCCACTATTTATTTGTGGGTATTGACTCTGAAGTCAATACCAGCAAATTTAAATACGGGAATGTATTTGAAGAGCAATTTAAATATGGGAATGTAGTGAAGCTGCTATTTCATGGCTTATGTTTCCAACAGGAATACCCAGAAAATTAAGTATTTCACAAAAAAAGGATTTTTTTGGATGCAAAAAGTCTGATTTTAAAATTCTTTGATGTAGTAGCACAGCACATGTTTAAACAATATGACTATATGGGCATATTGAACTGAAGTGAATATCAAAAAGAATAACCTAAATTCGCTTTATATGTATTAGCAAGTTTAACTGTCCAGGTAACCAGAAATTTATTTTACAGAACAGAGGGTTGAAGCTGATTAGCTTGCTGTGTCAGAATCAGACCTTGTCTGGCATTTAGATCTACCAGCTGAAGTTTGTTTGCACTCCATGTGTCAGTAATAGTGGAGATAGGCAAGTTATTGTGATGCCAAAATACAAATAACATTTTTCATCCTGCATTATTACAAAGCATTTGTTTGCACATGATGGAGTCTTTCAATGTAAATAATTAATGTGTGGATAGATTGCCTTGCTGTACAATGAGACAGGGAGGCAATGGAGTTATATCTGGCTGACAGGTATGTACCTTCCTTTTTAGCTTTCATGGGTGACATAAAAATAATTGAAAAAAATTCTTTTTAACTTGCACAGGAATCACTTTGCTGAGATCATACTGGAAATATGTAAGAAAGAATATAACATAAACAATGATGGTTTTGTGAATAATTTTCTGACAGAACAGCTCTTTAGTATTTTTTGCACAAATGTGACTTTGTGTTTTAATTTGTTGATATAAATGGAATATAGTTGCAGTCAAAAGCATTCTGGATTTGCATGATGACAGCCGGAACCCTCTCCTGGCCTTTCTCCTTGTCATTTACAGTTTATTTATTTACTTGAACCTTAGACCTGGTGGGAGGAAATGAGGAAATGTCAGGAATCCCACGTGGACTCAGCAAATCTCTGCCAATAAGAAGGAACTCCACAAACTGCCCCCAGTGAAGCATCACCTTCCTCACCTTTCACAGTGCCTCACTCTGTGAACAGCCCCTGCCTGCCTTGGCGCACAGCCGTGGCTCCACCAGCGTGACAAGTGGGACCCCCAGAGCTGGGGTCGGGGGGTCGGAGGGGTCCCACTGAGCACAGGCTGCTGCTTTCAGAGACGTCGTGTCCTGTCACAGTAGCAAAGCCAAGAGGACACGTCTGCTTGTGTACTCACAGCATCACCAGAGTGCAGAAGAGCAGCTGCTGAGGTATATGCATGCAGGACCCTGAAGAGAAGAGACCAACCCAAGTGGCTCTTAGCTAAAGTAGGAAAATAAGGGTGGCACAAGGGCAGGGCAGAGGAGCAGAGGGAAGGCGGGGGAACTGGGTGTTCCCATCTCTCTGAAGCAGCTACATTTCCACCTAAGCCCAGCTACCCCTTGCAGACGGGCTGTGACCCACCCCATGTGCAGAGGGAGGTTGCTGTGGTCCTGCACTGGCCCTGCTGTGGCCCTGCAGGTCAAACATCTCCTGCAGCCAGCTGCCCCACAGCCAGAGTAGCCCAGGGAGCTTGATTTCCATCATGCCCCATTAAGGGAATGTAGCGAATGACTATTTTGAGGAGGTTGGAGTAATGATAATGAAAGAATTTTCAAACTGTTTGTGTATAATTCCTGAAATGTGCAAGACAGAAAGAAAGAAAGCACAAAGATGCCTTCCTGATGATTTAACAAATGCCATTGCCATTCTCATCTGCCTGGGATCTTAACTTCCAGCTTTCATGTCTTGGTTGTAAAATGAACTTAGTACTGCAGTCAGCATTTGCAGACATGCTTCGATACATTGTAATTGGAAGAACGTTTTAAAGAGTGATTTCCATAGACAAAAAAGCTTACTTTCTATTTCCTTTTTATGGACTACTATTTTAGACAACTGAGTGTTAAAAATCATCTGTATGCTCACAAAACTTTTTAATGGGATCCCTTCATAACATTGCTTAAAGCAAACAGCACATAATTCTCTGTGTTCTACTTTAATATTGTTTTTGATTTTACAGACTTTCATTTTTTGTTTGAAGATTTTTTTGTGGGGAGACTTCTGATATGACTCCTGTAGTATTAATTCTTCAGTCAATGCTGGGCAGATTTAAGCAAAAAAAAAAAAAAAAAAAAAAAAATTCCACATTAATTCCACTTAAGGTAGAGTGAAAATTTAAATTGATCAGCCTGGGAACAGAGGAGAGACTTCTTTAAAATGTTTCAGTTTCCCAGAGAGACTTTTTTTTTTTAAGGAAAGAATACTGAACACTAAACAACTTTTTGTTTTGGTGGTTACTATTCTTGTTTGATTAAAAGAAACATCTGTTTTAAGATGGACTAGCAGTATCATGTCATTACTGCTTTCTCTTGCATCTTTTTCCTCTCACCCAAACATATGTTATGGGTCAGAAAACTTTTTTGTCATTTATAGTGATAATGCAACTAATTCACCCATGCATGCTGTGCTGGTCTCATAACACATGCCAGTTTATCTCACACATTACTCATCATGTTGTGGAGAAGAGAGCCTGAAATATCAGAAAGAAATTTGAAGAACATACTACTGTGGCTGAGCCAAGAGAAGTGGTGCTGGGGTTTATAGATGCAGTTAATACTACTGTGAGCAGTGCTATTGCTGGCAAGCCTGACAGTTAAAAAAAAAAAAAAAGTCACTTACTGAGTTCCTTGTGCTGGGTTGAGCAACTCACTAAAAATAAATCATCAATTCCTTTCTACTGCCAAGAAACAGAGGAGAAATATAAGCGTTGTAGTTAGCAGAAAGGTTGACCTTAGAGATTCTGTTGCCCCAGAGCTGACGAGATTATAGGGAAGGGAGAGTTTATAGCAGAGATTTTAGAAACAAATGCTTTAGGATTTCATTCCACATTTGGAGAAAAAAACCACTGAAAAACATTCAGTCCTTTGGGACATTTTTCATGACTTGTTTATCTTCCTCCATCAAGATTCAGCACTCATAAAATCTCATGCTGTGTTTGTATTGCTTTGTTGCAAGCTCTTGCTTGCAACACTTTGCAACACTGCAAATAATTCATACTGGAGTAAGGTTGCTACTTGGCCATCTAATTTTTCACAAAAGGCAGCAAAAAATAGATATACTGCTCATAGGGCAGTAGGCAAGATCGCTGCTCATGCTGACTCCAAAAGACAAAGCAATTAATTACCTTGTTTATAAAATCTAATTATTATTAATTGTTTCTGTGTTATTTTTCAAGCACACTGTGAATGGGAGGTACAAAAATGTCAAGCATCTATTGTTCTTTCATCAGAAGGATGACACAGGCACAATACTTTAAAGGGCATGCTAACAAAACTTTATGTATTTCTACTCCGAAAGTAAATTTCTACCATCTTTGAATGTACAATCCAGCTGTGACAAACCACAGCACTGAGTAGATTCTATATAATTAAGTTTGGTTGGTTTTGGGGTTTTTTTCCCAGAAAGGAGTTAATGATATTATTTGCATTTCAAATTAGAACTAAATTTGTTTGGGAATTCACAATGAATTTCGTATTTGGTAGGTTTCTCTGACCTATCTGAATATGTCTGCTAAAGGAAAATAAATACTTTATTTTTATTGATGAATCTAAAGTGTGCATAACATACTCTGTACGTTTTAAAACACTTCTAGAACTACAGCATGACAAGGCATCATAACACATATTGACATCATACTCGCTGGTGGAAGAAAGGTCAAACAGCCCATGGAATTCACCGATACGTTACATGCATCTCAAAATTCCTTAGTCTTCATCCAGGTTTTTGTCATGTTTCAAGGCTTCATTAATGTTACTGTTTTCTGGAAAGTCTGGATTCTTTTAGATGAAGCAGCAGTACTGGCCTTCAGTAATTTGTTTGATGGAAAATATTCGAAAGTATATGAGAGGCAATAAATAAAATTGAACTTTCATTCCCTTTTTCAGCTTTGCTGTGATGTATTTTTTGGAATAGATTTACATTTATGACTAAGGATAGTGTCATCAATAATTTATCCATCAGCAAAATGCATTATGTTATAAATTTAATCTCACACCAGATCAGACTATTCTAATTTTAAGACTCTGTCATAAAAACCCCCTTTTTACTGAGAGAGATGCCATATTCATCTGTAAGAAGTGCCTTAGCACTCACCCTTAAAGTACTAAGCTATTTCAACAGGCCGCTATCCAGATAAAATACTAGAGTAATTTTTCATGTATTGGAAAACATTTTGAAGTTTGTTCCTCTGTCTCTGTTTTAATTGAAAGATATACGTATCTCAATAAATTTTGGGTTCTATATCTCAGAATTTTCATTTATTTAAGGTGAACATTAAAATATACCCTCTAACTATCATGAGAGATGGGAAAAAAATTACTTGAAATTAAAATAAAAAAAATATTTTAAATGGAAAGAATGAGATAACTGGACAATTAGCAGGAAATAACTTTCATTATCCATTAATTTTTTTAAAAAGTCTACCTGGTAGACTTATCACTATAATTTGTGAATGAAAACTTTTGAACTTTCAAATTTTAATATACATTTTGCATTTGAAAATATTTAAAATTTCATTTCATGTTTTTGAAATAATGAAAAAAAATATAATAATTAGTTCATTTTTCTCTCTCTAGTAGCAAAACATTTCCATCAATATTTATGTTTTTCTAGAGTTCTAAGCATCAGTGGTGACAGGAGATAAATATGGCCCTTTCAATCAATTCTTTAATTGTTTCTCCACTTACAGGAAGAAAGAATACACTGATGGCAATATAGAAAAAAATAATATAGGCATTTTAGCTATAAGTGAATCTTGTGGAACAACATTTTAATTTGCTGTTGTAGTTAATGAAATACCACACTATTCCTTCTGCAGATGCCATCTTGCAGATCTCTGAGCTTCTTAGCAATTAAAACAAGCAACAAAACAATTGCACATTAAAAATAATTCAGTACTTTTGTTCTTAGATGCTGTGATAAAATTACATTTATGACTAATTCAATTTTCATATTACCTTTCATCATGCCAGGTGACAGGCATTTTTCAGTGATTTATTTTGCATAAACTCCAGTCAGCCTTGCAGTAATTATCCATATGGAAATCTTTGTTCACTCATTTTAGAAAATGTAAAACCTCTTCCTCTGCAGTGGAGAACTTGTCTTGTTTATAGACTGCTATCATGGGAGTTTTTGTCACTGTCATGATTTACTTGGAACTGCAGCTTAATCATGCTTGTATCATGATCATTGCTTGGCAGTTGTGTGGTTGTATGTATTTCCCAGGTCTGTTTCCTGTGTAATCCATTACCAAGCTGAAGACAATCAACAATTACACTGCTTACTGTGGCACAGCTTCAAAAGCTCAACTTATTGATTTTTTTTTAATCCTTACTTATATTATAAATCAATAAGTAAAGGATATTTCCTCTGAGTTAGAGCAAGCTATTTTCCAAGAAAATCCTTTCTGTGGTGAGAGATTGTAGTATATTCAAAGCAAGAATGTGTCAGTCTTCCTTGTGACTGTTTGGTGCTACTCTAACATAAAATAGAATTTCTGTACCACTGTAATATAAACCAGAATTTCATACTATTCATGTTCTATTTTCAGTGAGGTTTATTTTGAAACAGGTATCAGACCTGATCAACTTCTACTGATGCTGTTTACGCATTGTCAGTGATCTCTTAGTTGCATTCTATTTTTGACAAGGTTTTTGACATTGCACTCCTAAATATTTTACCACTAAATTTTAACATTCTTTGTAACCATATAGAACTCCAACCCTAGTATATAAACCCACAAAAGCCAGAGAGGAGAAGTAAACTATCAATAGGAAGATCAAGAATATACCTGAGTTTGGAGGTGAAAGAGAAACTTCTGAGGCTTTATGAGCTACAGACCGTCTTCTAGAAAAAGACTACTAAGACAAAGCAGTCCATCCTCATTTCTGCCTTCCTTTCAAAAAAATTCCACACTAAATTAAACCTCTCCCTGTTGCTCTTTCTGACCAGGAGAGAACATAATCTAAATGACCAGGAGAGAACACTGACTGAGCAGCAGATGGGAATCAGCCCAAAAGAAGTATCTTAATTACTATTTTTGCATACAAATACTATCTCTGTGTGGTTTGTGCCTGGGAAAGGCAACCACTCTTTCTTTTTAAGCCACTTTTTTTTTTTCCTAAAATAATTAAGTTTTTTTCAGAAGGACAATGGGACTTCTTTCCTCCTGTCTAAATGTGTTGGTATTCAATAACTGTCTTGGTATCTATGAAGGGGAGCATGATTTCTGCTGTCATGGTTTATCCAAGCTGACAACACACAGCCACCCATTCATGCTTGCACAGCAGGTGGGGAAGAGAATCAGAAGAGCAAACCTGAGAGAACTCATAGGTGGAGATAATAACATTTTAATAGGGAAGCAAAAGCTGTGAACACACACAGAGCAAAACAAGGAATTCATTCACTGCTTCCCATGGGCGGGGGGGTGTCAGCCATCCTCAGGACAGCAGGGCTTCATCACATGTAGCAGTGGTCCCTCTGATTGTCTCATTTTTTCTCCTCCTTCCTTCAGCTTTCTGTACCAAGCATGACATTGCATGGTACACCATGTCCCTGTGACCAGCTGGGGTCAGCTATCCTCACTGTGTCCCCTGCCAAGCTCTTGTGCTTCCCCATCCTACTCAGTCGTGGGAGGGGATAAGGAACAGGTGGCCTTGACTCTGTCTAAGAGCTGCTTAACAATAACAAAACCATCCCAATATGTTCAACGCGTTCCAACACCAAAAACATAGCTCCGTACAAGCTAATATAGAAAAAATTAACTCTAAGCAAAAAAACTGCTTTTGTCCCTAATGCCTATTTTGTTCATGTCTCTTCCACTGGCAGCAACATTTCAGAGCTAATTTAGGAAGATCCAAAAACAATACTCAACTTCTGGTCTTCTATTTGACGGATGTCTTCTATTCAATACCTATTGAACATGCTAAATCCATTCTGATTCCATTAACTAGAGGAAGTCTCCCTTAGGAGAGAAGTGGTTGTAATACTCTAAACTGTGGGATGTTATTCCAGAAATTTTGTAGCTTGTGACAGATCTGATCTACGCCTTCAAGGCATGGCCTTGTGTGCTTTTCTGAACTATGGCATCAAGATCTGCAGCATGTGCTGATTGTTGGGGGGCTACATGTCCTCCACTCCAATGTCTCTTAGGAAAGAGTTGCCAGCTGAGTTTTCATGATAAATTGCAGCTGACACGTGCTGCGATTGTTTGTTACTTGTTTGTGACTGTCTTCCAGGGCAGCATGTGGCAGTTTCCAACATTTAATGTAAAATTTTTAATTTTCATCACTGAACTTCCAATTCATTCAAGATATTAAGTAAATTTGAAATTTTTCCTATATTTTTTTTTCTGATTCTCAGAAAAACACACAAAAAAATTTAATGAATTCTCTTCTTGCCCTGAAGTGGAAAACCAATAACAATATATTATAGATTTAAAAAGCATTTCATTAAAGTTAACATCAGAATATACTGCTAGTTATAGATCATTTAATTGTTATGTATTAAGCATAAGATATGTTTAACATTCTTTTCAAGCTTTCATATTCTTGAAATTTATTATGTCAATCGTAAGCTGCTATGACATCACAAGATGAATTCAAAGCAATGATTACTTTAGTATTTAAAATGCTTGGAGTGTACCAATTATTCAGACTGCTAAGTGAAAGTAAAAATGTCAGCTTAGCTCTCTATAATCCCATAATGTTTAAAGGTTCATGAATTACACATAGACCAGAGAGAAAGAGAGAAGTTAGTTTGAGTAAAAGACATTTTCTCTGCAAAATATGCTGAAACCAGATCCTTTAAAATATTCTAGTGATTAATCAGAGTGATTTAAAATGCTTGATTACTTAAGTCCTTTTGCTTGAATTTACTTTCATCATAAAGCTTTCCTATACTTATTGTGTGAATTGTAAGTAAATAATGTGTGTCTAATGCTTTATAGATATTAGTCTGTAAAGTGTAAGGATACAGGATTTGTATTTTCTTGCTATTTGAACCATCTGAGAAATACAGACACAAAAAGCATATGACTGAGTCTCAACATTTTTGTTTGTTTTTAAATCCTGGGTCATCATGCCACTTCTGAATATCTTAGCTGAATATTGAGGTGCTTCAGAAGTAAGGTTATGTTTCCTCTACTGGTACCATGTAATGAAAGTATAAGAAAACAGTCTTGAGACTAGACTGAGTCCAGGAAACTGCTGCAGAAAAACATTACTGTAGGCTGATAAAGAACTAGAGGGCCAAGTAGTACATTCATAAAATCACAGAATAATTTAGATTGGAAAAGACCTCTGAAGCAATCTAATCCAATTAATTACCTAACACTGCCATGTTCAACATTAAACCACATCCTGAAGTGCCACATCTACATATCTTTTAAGTACCTGCAGGGATGGTGACTCAAACACTCCTTTGGGCAGCCTGTTAAAATTTCCGTGAAAAAAATTTTCTCTAACGTCCTGCCTGAATCTCTTCTGGCACAAATTGTTTTCTGAGAGAAGAGACTGAAACCCCACCTCATTGCAACCTCTTTTCAGCTAGTTCTAGAGAAATAAAAGTTCTCTCTCTATACTCCTTTTCTCCTGGCTTAACACCCCCAGTTTTCTCACTCTTTCACTGGGCTTGTGCTCCAGCCCCTGCCCCAGCCCCACTGCCCTTCTCTGCACTCTCTCCAGCTCCTCAGTGTCTTTCCTGCAGTGAGGGCCCAGCACTGGACACAGCACTGGAGCTGTGGCCTCACCAGTGCCCAGCACAGGGGACAATCCCTGCCCTGGCCCTGCTGGCCACACCATTGCTGATCCAGGCCAGGATGCCATTGGCCTTCTTGGCCACCTGGGCACAGCCTGGCTCATGATCAGCTGCTGTCACCAGCACCCCCAGCTCCTTTCCAGCCACTCTGTCCCAGCCTGTGGCACTGCCTGTGGCTGTTTTGGCTGAAGAGTTGTGACCTAGAACTTCACCTTGTTGAACCTCACCCCACTGGCCTCAGCCCATCCATGCAGCCTGTCCAGATCCCTCTGCAGAGCATTCCTGCCATCCAGCAGATCAACACTCCCACCCAGCTTGGTGTCACCTGCAAACTGACTGAGGGGGCACTTGATCCCCTCATTCAGCTCATCATTAAATATGACTGTCCCCAATATGGAGCCCTGGAGAACACCATCTGAATTTATCTGCATTCACCACTCTCTGGGCCTGGCCATCCATCCATTTTTTAACCAAATGAAAATGGCATCTGTCCAAGCCATGAGCTGGCATTTTCTCCAGGAAAATGCTGTGGAAACATTTTTGGAAATCTGACAAATATGCAGGCAGACAATATTCACAGTCTTTTCCCCATAAACTCAGTTGGTCAGCCTGTCACAGAGGGAGATCATATTAGCCGAGCAGGACTTGCCTTTCATAGACTCCTCTGCCTGGCGTGATACCCTGGGTGTGCTGCATGTGTCATGTGATGGCACTCAAGACCTCTCCACAGACTTGCTGCAGTACCAGGGTCTGGCTGACAGGCTTCCAGTTCTGTTGATTCTACTTCCTGTCCTTCTTGTAGATGGGCGTCATGTTTGCCAGCCTCTGGTCAACTGGAGCTCCCCAGTTAGCCAGGTCTGCTGATAAATGATGGGAAGTGGCTCATTGGGAACTTCCACCAGCTCCCTCAGTACCCATGAGAGGATCCCGTCTGGCCCCATAGATCTCTGTGTGTCTAAGTGGTGTAGGAAATCACTGACTATGTAGTCTTGGATTATGGGACTTTATTTGCTCACTGTACCTGTCTTCCAGCTTACAGGGCCTAGTACTCAAAACCCAGTTGGTCTTACTATTGAAAAGTGAGGCAAAGAAGACATTTTCTTTGTGTTTTCTTCATCCTTTTTCACTCTTTCCCCCCCATTTCCAATAAATAGGGATTCTATTTCTTCAAAATTCCTTTTAAAGCAACAAAGGGGAAGGACTGTTTTTTGTCCTTTTATACTCTCCCTCTTACCAGTGCAAGGAATGAATATTTTTAAGTTTGTATTTGTAGTGAAAGGAATAAAAACCATTCAGTATTAAACTACCTATTTAAATAATCAGAAAAAGTTCAGGACCAATTTTCATATTCACTTATAGCTCATATATAGTTTTAAAAATTAAGTCAGTCCCTTCCCCTGTGTGGGATGGAAAATACTTTCATCTTCATGCCTACCTTTCTGGTGTTTTCTGTCGGAAATCCTAGAGGAGATGTGTTACTTTGTAATGAGCATTTCATACAGGGAACTGTCAACCCAAGTCATTGAAGAAAAAGAGAAAACTTCTATTTTGCAGCTTTGCAACAATTCTGGAGAGATTTATTAAAGTGAATCCAAGAATCTCTCTGTCAGGATATAAGCAGTAGGATCTTACTCAATTACAGACAAAATAAGCCATGCATTGGATATATCAGGTATGCAAACTTTAATCTGTGAAGGTTTGATTTAGTTTCTCTTCAGATGTGTGGTAGTATGGTGACAGATCTGGTTGAGCTTAGAAAATGAGGGTAATACATTTGCGCACTGTTTGCATTTGTATTTCAATAGTTCATAATAAAAATTCCATTATGAAAGAATGACACTGTCTTTGATTATGAAGGATTATTTATTTTTTCTTAAAGATCTTACCTGGTTACAGTAAATTGTTCTGCATCTCAGGCAGAATTTCACATTTTTATCCAAAAAGTCTTCCTGAGTAAAATGTTGAAGAAGCATTGGTGGCAAGAGCGACTAGCTTGTAGAGGCTCTGGTTTGAGAAATTCTGAGATGTAAGCAACTGCAATGCATCCACTGTTGATATGTAAAATATTGTGATGCACCTGGTCTTTAATTCTTTCAGAACTTCAGCGGAATTGTAAGCTTTGTTGGGAGCTAAGCATTGAATGTGATTAAGGGCCAAGAAATATTATTGTTCTATTCTGTGTGGGCTTCCAAATGTCTTTAAAATAACACTGATGATAATATGACATTCAGAATTATAATACAAATAATAAAGATTATACCTACTATTTCCTGGGTAAATATTCATAGTTTTCAGGTGAAAAGTATCACTTTCCAAGTGACTTCATTGACCAAAAAGATTTCATTCTCCTTTAATTCATAGTATCAAGGTTATTGGTGATGAATTTTGAATACTTTTGATGGTTTCCAAGTTCAACTCTATTTCCTCAGTCATATTTTCTTTGAAGAAGGAACAGGAGGGTATGAGAAGGAGAATCTTTGCCCAGGTTATTAGTCACACTAAGCTAATTTTCTTCTTTCATTCAAGGTCAGAAATCAGTGTGGCCTTTGCTAAGATAAAACAATTTTATAAAGATTTGACTGTATAAAAGAATAAACTTTATTCAGATCTCTCTGCTGGTGATTATCATAACTAAAAATGCAATTTATCTATCCAGAATTATTTTGCTTATTGACTTTCTTGAAATACCTTTCCAAAATATTATGAAAAATTAAGAACTCAGTTAAATTTTAAAATGCACTGGTCTTGGTTTACAATGTTTTATACTGTATTAAGCTGTTATAAAAGTGTTCTATTCATTCATACTGTGAACCAGAGCCTACACTTAGTATTTCTTTTTAAAGTTATTAATTAAAGACTGGAATCTGAGACAGCTACCTTATTTTCAGTAGGCCTTATTAACTTTAGGTGACATTACTTACTGGTGGTGATATGAAGACTTACCTGTGTTGCCAGCATATGTGTGAGGGATACTAGGAAGACAGATTTATCTTATTCTTAAAACCTCACAAGGTGTAAAAGAAATGCTCAAAAGTATCATTATACAAGGACATTACATAATTTATAAGTTTGCAGAGTAGTTACAAGAAGAAGCAGAAAAATGACAAATTTCAGTTTCTTAGTACAGAACTGCATCTAAGATTTTTCAGAAGATGGGTGAGGATTTTTTTCCATGTACACTGTCAATGAAATGCATGGTGGAAAAGAGACAGTAGTACTATCTGATTCTGGTCTAATAACCCATGCAGCAAAAGGAAAGGTTTTGCAGCGGACATCACTGCATTTTTATTGCAGATGTTGCAGTCTGATCATATTAGTGTTTCATTATATAAATAGTTGGAATTACAAATATTTTCAAAAGTGTTCTCTTGGTCACCTCCATAGATGGTTTCGATAACCATTGCATGATATGTTACTAAGAAATACTGAAAAAAAATAAAAAATTTAGAAAATATTTAAAACATGGTTGTGAATATTTCTTCTGAGTTTAAGTAACAGTTAACAGTATAATGATCAAGTGAAAGATAGAGTAAACTTTAAGAAAACTGCAAACACATGAAAACTTTCTAAGAAAAGTTTGGACAACGTTATTTACTCACTAAATAAAAGCTAAACAGAGAAGTCTGTACTGAGTGGAGAAAGCAAGTCCACTGGATTTCAGGAATACAAATTAAACATTATGACTATGTTTTTTTCAAATGAATAGGTAAGAAGCATTAATTAAACTGTTTAAAAATAAATTAGAAACACATGCAGACATGCTGTCTCTCCCTGGAGGGAGGTAGATAGAATAACAAGTGTCTGCCACCTTGAATTTGCCAACAAATCCATACAATAGGCAGAAATAAGCTCCACATTTTATTTTACTGCTCAGTGATTTAATGTTTTTTAATTCAATTCTTTGGCTTTTGCTGGACTTCTTCAATAACAAGGATTCTGTATTCCACAGTGAATTTTTTTTCCAGCCAAAATATATATAAAAAAATAGGTGTCAGATTAGTTTCGAAGATTAAGTGAGAAACATAATGAAATCAAAAACTGAAATATATGGAAACACAATGAGCTAATAGAATGGCACCATTCTTCATTCAAGTAGAGCTGTAAAAGTGAAACAGAATCTGTGTGCAGTTCCTGTGCACATCATAATCAATATCTGTAATTTTTAAAAGTATACTTAAGTTTTTGGGGTCATCATTGGTTGCTGATATTTTACCTGTTTTAGTATGAGTAAATAAAAGGACAGTGTTCTGATGAGGTGATTTCTTCTGGCTCTGGAAACAATTTTACTGTACTAAGTTGCTAGAAAATGTAGGTGCAAGAATAATGGAAGTGTTTTGATGCACACTTAAAGCACCAAGTTAGATTTGCTCACATCTTTAGCTCTCAGTAGACTTGAAGTTTAATCTATTTCTTATTCTGAGGTGATTATTGCTATCCCAAAGTATTCTTATAAAACAATGTGTTTAATTTATTGAAAAGGTAAGTGAAAAAAACCAACCCAAATATATGCAATAGCGCAGCGTAATAGAATGTTTCTCCTCTCCTGTTAGGAGGCAGAAAATTTACATGAACCAACACAGAAACTGAATTTAAGTCTTCATGTAAACAGAAGGGAAAAGCACATAAAATTATTTTCTGTTAGGACAGAAGGTGAATTAACCATGACTTCAAGTCTCCAAAGTATTTATGGGGATGAGTTGAAGGACACACAGTTCAGAGGCTATTTCTGAATACTTTGTTTTGTTTTATTCAAGGAATGTAAATCAAGTATTTTCCACTGCAGCTGTGTGAATCTCACTAGTATTTATATTGACCTTTTAATTGTTATAAAATCATGTATTTTGGTACAATTATCATTAACTTGCAAGCAATAACCTTTTACATGTTTAAAGTGGTTGCAGTTCTTGTTATTGTAGACCACTTTTGATGCTGTTCATTTAGTATGCTGTGTTTTTAACACAAATGTAATCCACTCTGCATTTTCCATTTAAAATGCATAAGGCAAAGTGCATCATAACAGGATGTAACTACGTATTAATCAAATTAGCACAACACTTCAAAGGCCCTGGCTTTTTACTAGGCTACTGTTAGACCACAATTCATGATGGAAAGCAACAGTGTAATGAAAGGCTTGGCAAGGGAGCTGTTTATTTTCTTTCCAGAAAGATATATTGTGGGTTAATTTTCATGATGGGAAAAAATGTGGAGGAAAAGTAACAGTAAGCATTAAGCTAAAGCACAATAAATGGAATTTAAAATACTACTGTGGGTTTGCTATTGACAAGCATAAATGTAGTAATTAGTTGATGACACAACAGAGCTCAAACGACCTATTGTTTAATTATTCAAACTTCATGATCCAAACAAAGAAATGTCAGATTATTCAATATTCACATTGTGAAACAGGAACAGCTGGGAGGGTTCTTCCCTCATCATACATTCAACTTACTACATAAATATAAAGCCCTTCAGCTAATTATTTTTAACTACTGTTTCTCAACAATTTCAAGTATATACTCCCTATTTTCAGTTTATGAACATTTTAAATTTTGTTTCAGAATATGAAGTTAGATGTTATGTCATACTGACACCTGCATGGAATAGTCAAGATTTAGGAAACGCAGTGTAAAATATTTACAGTGTACTGCAGCAAAGCATCAGGAATTCCAAAGAAATGGTGTCTACATTGCTGTCTTTGCAATGTAATGGCTTGTTGTAAAATGGGGAAGACCTATAATGTAATTTTTAAACCATTCTCCTGCTTGAATGTATATTCTAACATCATTAGAGTTCCAGTAAAAATTAAAATTTTTTGTGCTAGATTTTGGAATTAAGTTTAAATTTGTTCATATGAATTCGTCCCATTAACCCAATGTCATTTTCTTCATTTATGTTTTCGGCTGCAGGGTAGTTTGAAATTCAGTCTGAAAGCCAGGAGTGAAAATCCTATTGACTCTAACTGAAGAAGTCCTGAATTAATGTTTTCATCCAAGTCTTCCATAACATAGCAATAACTTCCTTGTCTTCTAAATCCAGCCATCCACTCTTTTGTTACTCATTTATTTATGCAAAATTTTATGCATGCAAGCTATTAAGATTGTTTTCTAAATCAGTATGTAGTCGTTACACCCACTACTGTTTTCTATTTATTCCCTGCAAATGAAGGAAATAGTACTCCATCCTCTCATTTATGTTTTGTACAACATATAAGAAATCTTTATGGCCATATCTCTCTTTTCATTATTGAAGTGCATTAGTAATAACAAAGTCTGTATGAGCACCTTTTTGGAGATACTAAAAATTACTGAAATTTATCCTATGGAAACCTGCTTTGACATACTTGGTTTGACATGCACACAGGCTCTTGCTAGAGAAAATCACTGAGGAAATGTTATTTTAAGTTATGATGGTAATGCTTCCAAAAGGAAGATTGAAGGTGACAGGATAAATCTTTAGGAACCTTTCAATTACAAAAGAATGCAGTCAGTGCAAATTCAGAAACTGTTCAGAGATTAAAAATATTAAAAATAGAATCTGCCTCTAAGAGTACATATGCTTCTTTTATGTGACATCTATACAGGAGACACAGTACCTATATGAGAATTTAAAAAATGATAACACAAATTTGTCCTTCTATTATGAATCTGAGTATTAGGTAACACGGATTTCAAATTATACTGGACTCAGTTTCTTAAAAGCCAATATAAGTTATTTTTTGAAGAAACTTAGTATTTAAATATATCTTTTGCAATCTGCTAAGCAAAAAGTAAAAACTACTGAACTGGAACCCTAAGTCAACTACATTAATAATCCTTAAAGTTTGATGGTTTAATGTGATATTTTTAATGCTTCTAATTTTGGGATATTTTGTTTAGCTTATTTCTCTTTTGTGCTTGGGAAAAGCTAGATTACTGACAAAAATACTGTGTATATTGACAGACATTAATGTGGTTGCATAAAAAGTAGCTGTTGTTATTGACTGTAACAGGAGAACTGTGCAAACACACACATACAAATATTTCCTTTGACTATAAAAATTTCCACAATTCAAATCACTCCATGAGACTTCATTGTACATGAAAAGCTGCTGTCCAGTAATTTGATACATACTTATTGCAGTATGCACATTTATTTCTGACTCTGTGATGTGTTGTATAAGAAATACTTTCATCTGAAAATTTCCAGCTAACTTTTAGTTTCAGTTTTAGCTTAACCTTACTGGTTAAGTTACTTTTTTGTGTCATGTCCACCACAACGGCTTCACAGAAATTGCCTATATATTGTCCAACGGTATCCTGTTTTCATTGTGAATGGCCAGGATCAAATAAGAGGATAAATTTTTATCTTAATCATGAAAAATTCTCACAGAAATGGCTGCATTGAACTGTCCATTTTAAGAAAGAGAAATTGTAGATGGGAAGACCTATAATGTCATTTAGCTACCTCTTTGCGTCATTCTTTGGGGTAAAATATTCCCATGTTCCCTCTAGATGAGATGTAGATCATTCAAATCACATCTATAAAGAGTCTTTTTCATACCTGACAGTCCTTGAAACATGAGAATATATCTTTGTTTTAATTATATGTTTTCTCAGTTTTGGTCTTTTACTTCTAGGTTGAATTTTAGAATGTCAAATTAATATTTCTTATCAAAACAGGAAGAGGATAATTTTTTTTCTGTTGCAAATTATGAATATTATTCAAACAGAGAAGATCAAGATCTAATGATTTGCAGGACATCTTGATATGTTTGGTGTGACAATCCTACAAGAAGAAAAAATTAATGCTGAATATTGGGCTTCTTCCTAAAGAGTTTATGTATTAGAAGTCCAGTGAAATTTCATATAAATAAAGTGTTTATGGGAAAATAAATACAGTACTTTGAAATTTCTGCCATAGAGAAATTCAGCAATGGTTTCTGGAATGGGAACAGAGGAATCATATGTCTGTGCCTTTATCAAGGAGAAGGGGACTATCCAGTCACTTCTTCACGAAAAAAGTCAGGTTTATATGGGGAACACATGTATTATAATTTATTTAGGAAATCAGCTTGCCTGAATTGGGTTTTTAGAGCATTGAATTTCCTCCTACACCAACACCAACACCAACTACACAAGGACTGAGAACATCAAATCACTGAACTGATCTATATATGACGGTGCAGAACAATTTCAGCAATAGTTGCTGTTCTGGTAGGAAAGAATACTGTTTTTAAGATGGCTTGTCTCTCATATCACTATTTAGGCAGTATAGATCAGAAAACTGAAGGTACAGCATCTCAGAGAGAATTATATCACTTTAGCAGAAGGTAGAAACCTTTAAAAATCAATCTAAAAGGAGGGGAATAGTGCTGGTAATGAACAGAGTGCTTTTTATAGGAAAGACCACCTGGTGGTGGGAAAAACAGTATTATATTTTATTCATATAATTTCCTTTGGAAATATATCTAGAAGAACTCTTCCAAAACCAAGAAGTAGAATATGTGGTGAGAATTCAAGTATCTCTCCAAGAGAAGCTCTCATCCAAGGAAAGTCTTTTTTAGATTCTTTAAATAAAATGAAATTTTTAAACTTTTGAAATTCTTACTGAATCATGACAGTTTTCTCATCATATTTATTTTCATTTTCCTTTTGATTAATTTAATTCCTCTCTGAAATTACATAGTCTTGGATAAAATTCGTCTGCCTTTATTTATACATAAAATGAAAGCATCCCATGTTTCAAAGATATTTGTTATTCATTTCATCACAGGATAACAGCAAATAATCTCACCCCATCCCACAGGAAATTTTCAAAACACATACATCTAGCTTGCATTATATGTGCACGTGTTAGGTGCACATATATTTGATTTACTTAGTACATTTATTTTTCTGTTTAAAAATAGCTAAAAAATTTAAATTATTAAATTAATAATAAAAAAAAGAAGCCTTCAGGACTTAAAAAAAAAAACTTTACTTAGGATATACCACACATATGCAGGAAATTGCACTATTTATTTTTACACTACAAAACACTCAAATTCAAGTATTAGAGACAGAGATAAGAATAAATAAACCAATTTAAAATAAAATTCCTCATGTCACTGAAGTTTTATTACCCTAGACTTCCTAATACCCTAGGAATTATTACAGATGCCAGACAGCTACATTTCAAATATTCACACAATTTGCCATATAGAAACAGCACAATTGTTCTTCAGTTTTAGGATTTGTAGACCTCCATAAAATCAAGCCAAATCTAATAGCTGTTTCTAAATAAATGAAGAGCTGCAATGCAACTAGTTTTTGGTATGTACTATTTTTAAGGATATCTTCTCAAGACACAAACTGGGAAGGATAAAGTCAAGATTCATTTCCAAACATTTAATGCACATTTCTATGTCAACCTTTCAATACTTCAATCATGCTAAAACTTTTAATCTAAACCTGTAAACCAGTTTCATCTAAACCTGTAACTATATCAAATTATCTTGCTAGTACATGGGATTTTTACTTCTTCTTTAGTTAATTATTCAGGATGTGAGATTTTTTTTTGTATGTGCTTGCATAAAAGGGTGCTAACATCTCCTCACCCTAAATATGTCAAAATGGGACTTCTTTTATTAAATTTATAGATTCTACGAGGTAATCATCTATCCTATATATGTCTTCCCATTTCTGTGTATGGTAAGAAAGTATTAAGAATTTCCATTAAAACAAGCATACAGTGTTTTAGAGTTTGGTGAATGCAGAGAAAATCCTCCTATTATAGCCAGTTTGACACTTTGAGGTTCACTGAGTGGCAAATGTGGTTCTCTTCTGTTTTGCGATGGCTGAAAAGAAAATTCTGATTTACTTGGTCTGCATGTGAACTTTTAGTCATAAAACAAACAGAAGAGAAAATGCGGTCAGATACTGAAGCCTTTGTTCAACAAAGTCAAAAAGGCTTTTTAAAAGAATTGTTTTTCTAATATTTTTCAGTAAAACAAAATAACATTTCAGTGAAGAAATTTGGCTGTTTAAAACTTTCGTAGGGCTTTTGGCATCAAAGTTTTCTATTTTCAAATGGTATCAAAATGTCTATTTTCAAAAATAATTTACTATTTTCTAAAAGATATCAAAGCTATGGCAAATGATGTTAGGATATCCAATAATTACAGTGTTTTTCTTTTAGCCCTAGCTGACTCTAATGTTTATTTTTTGGTTTCTCTCTGTTGTTTTTTCTTTTTCAAACAAACACATGTTGCCATCCATATGGCAGTTGCTGGCCCTGAAGATTTACTAATGTGGTTGCTGTTTTCTTCTTTGTTCTCCCCTGGGTTGTGATATGACAGGTACCTGAGGTGGACCTAAACATCTTACGTTGTTTAGATCCATCTCATGGCTGAGAATGAGCTTTGAAAAAATTCCCGTACCCTTTCCTGCTTTTATTCACACTATAGAATGAGATGGTTGCTACGTTTTTCTTCCTTCCTTTCAGTCCTGGTAGAGCAGGAGGGTACTGGCAATAGAAGTCCTGCCTGTGAGATTTCATACCCAACTCCCAGAGCAGAAGGCTTAGACAATGTCTGGTGTCCCTCTAAAATGAAATGAATCTCCTAAATTTTTGGTCAGTTTTGGTTATTGTGAATACATATGTGCTGTAGTTAGTCAACATCTTACTTAGGTAAAGTTTACTTAATAAAAAACCCTCTAATTGTATACAGCCATATACCATTAATATTTTTGAACAGAGTTTTTTTCATACAGGAAGATATGAAGTAAATGAGCAAGACATGACCTAAGACAATACATAACTATTTCCTTAGTTCCAAAAATGCATTTATTGATTTTGTTTTCACATGGTCAGAATAATACAAACATTTGTCAGCTGCATCCTCTAGCACTCAGCCCATGCAGAGCTATTAAAAGTTACCCTTATAGATCCCACCACAAATAAAATGCTGTTGTAGTACATACCATTGTGTCCTTTCTTCAGATATACAAATAAATATAGTCTTCACATAGTAGTGTTAGCAGTGTTAGAATACTTCAGTTGCCATTGGTACTAGTAGGCATGATAATACTTTTGCAATGAATTATGTATTAATTGTTTTGTTGAAAAATGGAGATGAACTTTATTTATGGCTGGGTTTCTCTAAAAGGGTTACAAGGGTTGCTCTTCCATTGTGCACACCAGGTTTTCAAATCAATATTTATACATTTTATGCAATGCTAATGCAACCCTATCCATTTGTTAAAATAAACAATAAAACCTGACCTATTTACAGTGTTCTATATATGTTATACCAGCTACTCTATAAACATCACTGTGGAGAATTAATACTCTGATTTCAGTAGTGTAATTTATCAAATATGCAATCTGAAAATTTAAGATCCTGTTCTATGGTCCTTTCATGTATATAGCTCTCTGAAATGATGTGGAGGACTGTATGAGAATGGGTTACAGGACTGCACAAGTTAATTGCTCTCCATCAAAATTTGGAAACTTATTGGAAAATTGAAAACCCAGACTTAGGTTCAAGGATCAGGCCACTTTCTCTGCTAATGTCCAGAAAAAATAGCCCTTTTGAATCCAAATTTATACCTTCTGAAGATATAATTCATGTCTCTGAGAATATATCTCCATTCTAAATTGCTAGATTTCTTAATACTCTTCCCATCACTCCTCAACTTTGACCCTGCAGAATCACTGCCTACTGAAAGGAGAGGGGCTTTTAGCCCACATGGCTCATTCATCTTTAAATCTTTTCTTCGATCTTCTTTCCTTTTTAAAACCAGGAGTGCTGACAACTGCACTGAGTGTTAGCTGAGTGAGTAGCCTTAATTTATCTTATTAGAATCTGAGCCCCAACCACCAACCTCATTTCACCTCAGACCCTTTCCCCACATTTATTAAAAATGACTTATGTTCCTCTCAGATAATTTGCATAGAAAAGATATGTCAAGTGCTTAAGTGCGACGGATCCTGAATTCAATAAACCCATATCAAAATTTTCACTATCTCATAACATTAAACATTAATTTTAAATATATAATGAGAAAAGCCCTGATGTTATAAATAAGAACTCTAAGTAGCTATGTTGAGAAATTTAATTTTGCACAATGTGACTGTGTAGGTGCATATTATTGAGATTTACTGATTCTTCTGTCGTGTTTTGGTGCAAAAGAAGAGAAATTGCATGACCACAACTAAATCTAGAGCAGATTTTGATTTATATATTTGTAATAATAGACCCAATGTTTGAGAATATTTAACAGGACCAGCTACAATTTTAAAAATAGGTACATAACTGTCTCATAGGCTATGCATTTCTTATTTCTTTATCGTTAAAGGATGTTTAAATATACAATTTAAAAAAATTAACTTTAATTTTTACACCAGTAGAAGCTATACAGACATATTCCTCTTTGTTTAAGTCAATGTCAATCTCACTTCAACATGTAGTGTTGGTTTATATTTTCCAGGGATTTTTTTAAAGGAAGATAAAAATGGCAATTGAAACATGGTCATGAGAATCCAAAAGTAAGTGTTCATGGTCAAAAAAAGTCTTTGTGATAGGCAAAACTCAGCTTCATCCTACTTCAATTCCTGCAAGTTGTTCTAAGGCAGTTTTGCTTTCTTGTGCAGTCACCAGAGAAATCAAATGGATGTGCCTGGAGAGAGTTTCATATTTCATAATATCAATGTCAAAGTTACATGGATAGATTACTCTTCAGATGCTTGAGTCTCCCCACTGACTATGAAAGAGCAGAAACAGATCTTTTATACTGATTATATCAGCATAAGATAACTAAAACTAGGTGATGAATCCTGCCCTAAACCACCTGAATATTGAAACCACTCTGAAACTTTAGGCTCTTGACTATTCCAAAAGAGAATTATGCTCACTGTTGAAGGAACACTAACCAAAAATGCAAGAATGGACTAAAGATGACTTATCAAACATACAATATTTCCATTATAATAGTCCAAGTCTGTAAGTACAGACTTGGCAGATGTCATCTATAAACCCTAGGGTTAGCTCTAGGACGAACATGCAGAGCTCCCTGAAAGTCCAGAGGAAGCTGGCTGCTCTACATGAGGAATGGCAAGAAGCCCCAGTTCTGCAATAGCACCATCTTTTATGGGCTAAACCAGTAGCAGACTTACGAAGGCAGATTCAAGATCAGACTCATACTGAAGGGCAAACCTTGCTTACAGATACTGAACATCACTTTTCCTTTGATAAACAGAAGTCACTAACAAGGATTTAACGAAAAGTAAAGAGTTTTTATATGTACATAGGCATAATTTCCCTTGTAAATAAATGAAAAAATATTTGGTTTTCTGCTTGAATATTAAATATGTTACTTGAGGAAAAAACATTATCCTCAGATATAAGCAGCTTTGTTGCCAATATTTTGAAAGTATGAGACAAATAAACAACAAAACCAAGTTTTAATAGTCTTTTTAGTTCTCACTGCTCTTGTTGGTTTTACCTTTTTCTTTTTCTTTTTTTTTTTTTTTTTTTTTTTTTTTTTTTTAAGATAGCATTCAGTCTTCTGGCTAGAGTTAAATTTAAAGATACATTTAAGATTAATTATTAGGAAAGTAAAGTGCTTAACTTTTTTTGAACTGATTGCTGATAAAAAGCCTTTCAATATCACTTAGCATGCACTCTAAACACTCGATGGGCAGAAGATACAAGTGCTCCCTCACTATAATGAGAAGAGGCTGGCTGTGCTCTGAAGTTGCTGTCCCACAGGCTACAGTTGACAAGATCCCTGTATTATCTGTTCTGCAAGTGGAGCACTCATACTTATCATTGCAGGAGCTATCACTGTTACTTTTCCCCATATCATCTTTAAGGAGACTTCTTAAGCTGTCTACTTCTTCCTCCAATTCAATTGTGGTGTTAAACAAGGGTATTTGTACTCACAGTTGACACAGCTGAAATACAGAAAGAGAAATTATTTGCACTCTTTGCCAACAGAATTACTTTGTGATTTTCTGGGCAGTAACATCATCAGGTTTTTTATCTTTATTTATAAAGCATACACATGTATATACTTATGTCATTAGCCACATTTGGAACAGACCATCATGAAAAAAAAAAAAACTCACCAAAAATGTGTACATGAAAAGTGGAGGAAAAGAATCACAAGAGTACCCAGAAGTCTTTACACACTTCCTGTGATGTGAATTCTCTAGTAATAGAAAATGGAATTATGCTGGTTAAGATACATTTAATAATATTATTCTCAGAATAGTTTCAAGAAACAACAGAATATGGGTGAATGAAAGAGTAGAGCTGTCTGTGTTATTCAGGACTCCCTATTACATTTATGGTCCTTGCTGGTATTTTCCAACTATTTGAATTAACATGGTAATACAGATGTGTCTAAACAAATGTAATTATATATAAAACAATCTCAAAAGTTAAATACTCTGTCTCTTACAGTTTCTCTAAAGGCACTTGTAAAGCACACTCATTTAAAATGCTATTTAGCCACCTGAAATATGTTTTTTTATCAATGGAATTGTTTAAAAATTAGAAAACTAATTCATTCTGTGTAAGTTCAATGAGTTCATAATTTTTTGTTTTATTTGATAACTTGGATAAAAATGTTGAATGAATGAATAATTTATTCATTAATCAGTATTACAACCTTTTTTTGAGGATTGTTGCACTTCTTACTTTCCTTGTATTTCTCTTCCACCTTCCTTCCTCTATTTCTGAATAGTGTTTTTTGTTTCTGAAATATGTTTTGTCATGTAGAGAAATGGAAAATGTTTGTTTCTTTGCAAGGTAGAAGGGTCAAAATAATGTGAAACCAAAAGCAAAAAAAAAAAAAAAAAAAAAAAAAAAAAAAAAAGAAAAACAATCAGTTATAAAAAAAAAAAAAAATAGAAAAGCCTCAAAAATTTATAATTGGGCCAAAAGTCTTTTTTTTTTTAATGCCTATTTTTTTTTTCTCTTCATGTGGACATGATTTTTTCTTACACCTTATTCCACTTTTTGGTAGGAATTTTGTCAAAAATTCAAAATGTCTAAATTGATAGCTTAGTGTTAAAAGAAATAAATTCCCTGGTCAATTATTTTCTATTTGCAAATTGTATCATACTGCTTACACAAATGAATGTAAAGCTGACAAGAGAAAAATGGAAATACCTTTGTGTAGATTAACTTGAAATGAACATTGACCATATCTTAGAGCTCAAAACAGGCAGTTCTAAAAATTTATTCAGTTTTCCTCTGCAGATGCGAAGTGCAATGCAATCTGCCTTATCAACAGAGGAGAAAGCACACAGAGCCAAGAACAGGTGGGTTTCACAGTTGGGAAAACCATCAGGAAACCAGCACATGGACTCACAAGCTGCCACTCTGCCAGACTTGAGCTGCTCGGGCTGTGCCACCTCTGCCCCGGGTAGCCCAGCAGGGCCGAGCATGTGGCCGCAGCTGTGCCTGTGGCAAGCTCCCCAGGGCTGTTCAAGGGGTTTTAAGCTGATGTTGCCTTTTGGCAGTGACTGTACAGCTATCTAAAATCCCACAGCTTTGGAAGGGGAGCACATCATCCAGGATGGCTGGCTGTACCTATTCCCCACCTCCCTCTGCATCCTGCTCTGCAGCACAGAGCTAACCCTTGTGGTGGTGTGGAGGAGCAGGTGGCAGCTATCTAATGTCTTGCTATGAAGCCACATGGACACGTTTTTCCTGCATGCAGACACCCCAGGGTCTTCTGCCTTTAGCAGAGGCCCATCTGCTGCTCTTTGCTGCAGATGCTGTAGGGGATACTAGTGCTTAAAGAAATGGGCAATAACACTGTGGCACATATATCTGGGACCAAAGCACCAGCTGACATAAAGTTGTGGGGGCTGTGCTCTTTCTCAAAATTTCACTGTCTGCCCCAGGTTATGAACATGGTTTTGAACTGTGCTAGAATTAAAAGATTTAAAATTATTATTTAATTTATATTTTGATAATTTTTTTGGAAGTGCATTGAGTATTCAAGCACTATGCTGTTCTCTATGAGGCTTCAGTTTTGGAAATTCAGATGTAAACTCTGTATTTTTCTCTTGTAGATGACTGAACCAAAACAAACAGCATAGAGCAGAAATCTACCAGCTATGCTTCAAATGCAGTACTATAAATATAGAAAAACTACATTTCAGCTATTACATTATAATGGTATGTTACTTTGATCAGTTTAGGATTAAATAAATCAAGACAGAAAAAAAAGACCAGTATATAAATTAGCCTCTAATATTCTGAGTCATGATCCTACACTTCTGGAGTTTAACACTGATTTTAGTGTTATAGTAAATCCATGCTAGCCTTGGATTACTTTTCAGAAAACCATCTCTTTGTGAAGCCTTCATCTCCTTAGCCATATCTATGATCTTCTAAGAAGAGATATGTGAGAAGAATAACACTCTGCCACTTGTGAGAAGACAAAATTTGTGTGTGTTTATACATGAAGGGGAAAGTACTAAATCCAATACAATTTCAGCAAATAGAAATTGCGTCTGTCTGCTTTCTTGATTTTTTCAATATCACTAAGCTGAGCAGATTATACTCCTCTAGAAGTTCTGAAAGTCACAGACTCGCCCTTGATATCATATATCATGGAGAAAAAAAATGTGAAATAGGCAACCGTATATTAAGTATTAGATTTCCCATAAGAGGAAACTTTTTCAGCTGATCTGTTGCTGTGTCTTTAATTACTATTTTTCCATTTCTTTAATCTAGAAATTTGCTACATTTGAGATTTTCTTTCTTTCTTTCTTTCTTTCTTTCTTTCTTTCTTTCTTTCTTTCTTTCTTTCTTTCTTTCTTTCTTTCTTTCTTTCTTTCTTCCTTCCTTCCTTCCTTCCTCTCTTTCTCTCTCTGCTTTTTCTCCCTCTCTTTCTTTCTCCCTCTCTCATTCATTTTCTCACTCTTCCGTTGTCTCATTGCTTTTCTCTCTTTGTCTCTTCCTCTCTTTCTTTCTTTTTCTTTCTTCCTCTCTCTTTCTCTCTCTTTCTTTCTTCTTCTTCCTTTTTTTTCATTGGAGGAATAATTGCAGTTCTTTTCAACTCTCCTAGGAAATTTTTCAGCTATGTAAAGTTATAACAAGATGTGACATCCAGTCCTAGCTAATCAGTGTTCAACACAGACCCACTACAGCAGTGCAGGGGGTGGCAGTTTCAATTTGCCCGTGACACTGACCAGGTTTTAAGGAACTGTGAGTGAAGGGAGAAAATAGCATAAAAATGCTTAAATTTTTATAGAAAAGGTATAACTTTGTAAGAAAGCACTATCATAAATTCAAAAAAAGTATATCTTAATGATACACTTAGAGTAAATCATTTGCCTTGAGAGACAGGAGGTCTCTGGTGACCTGTATGGCAGCCACAAGAGACTACCAGGCTAGCTACTTTCAGCTAAATGTACTCTCATATTAATATTTTAAAATGCCATAATGCCTCTCTGAAAACCTCAGAGGACAGATACATCAATTTGCGAGGTCTTCACTCCAGGAAATAGAAACAGGGATAATCTGCCATTAAAAGAAATAGTTCATTATGTCTGCTTCTTGGGAGCACATAAACTATGTCCCTCACATACTTATGTTGCAAATCCTCACTTTAATGTGAAGGGAAACACCATGCCCCAGAGCTTTATTGTCCCACTGTTTATTAGTACAAAAAGGTTTCTTGTGGTATGAAATCTTAAGCTTGTTGCAGTAATCAATCAGCTTCAAAGAGTCTCTTCCCTAAGCCAGAATCATTACAAATAAATCAATTAAACATAAAGTTTCTATTTTCAGGAGGATCACAATACAGAAAACCAGAAGTGCATCAGTGCACCATAGTTATAGAAAGGGATTTTACTGGGCTGAACTCTCTCTTTCTTTTTTCTTTTCTTTTTTGTTTTGTTTTGTTTTGTTTTGCTGCAAAGAGAAAGAGATTTATTTTTTTTATTCCAGTTAAATCTAGAGTATTCCTTTCTTAACTGCCTATTTCAATATGTGAAATTTATATACTTATGAGAAAAATAAAAACTACTTAATTTATCTAGATATAGAAAGGAACAAGAAAATAATTGGCATTGCTTTGGCTATTAAGGGCACACAAAATCAGAAAAGAATGAAATGAAATGAAATGAAATAAATGAAATGAAATGTCTGAATGAAAAAAATTATATTTTATAGGTTTATCTGCTGGAGGAGGTACCAGGTATTAGAACATATATGGATATTTTTAATCCTTGAGGATTTTTGGTTTATTGATGTTCAAATATGTTCCTGAGATTTCCCATGGTATGAAACAAAAATCAACAGGGAGACCAATATTCACTTCACTTCACTTCACTTCACTTCACTTCACTTCACTTCACTTCACTTCACTTCTATTCTATTTATTTACCAGTTTAATAATATCATCACTTTGCTTCAGTGTGTAAACTGGCTACTCACTAAAATGTCTTGATTAGCTGGCTTTTAATTTTATGGAGAAGGGATGAATATGTGGCATGTTTAAAAACACATACATACCGGTTATGCTTATTTTTATCAATGACATGTCAAAGAAGGAGCCTTTTTTATACTGGTATGGGAGATGATGTCCTGATCCTGAGATACATGATGATCTTAAGTTTCAGATTTTGTACTGTTGTATACTGACTGCTAATTGCAAAATATTTTTGGTGTATATTCTATACGTCAATGTTCTAAGAAAAAAAAAGTTGGTTTTCAGTGAAATAGAGCTGGTGCCTTTGAGCTACTTCTGCTGTTCAGGCTGGAAGCTATGTTCAAAGGATTCAGAAAAAGCAGAGAGTGGACAGCCTTTGATGAAAACACTCCCCCGCATGACTACAGCCAGCTGCTATTTCTGACACACAGATATCCTGTGGATAAAGCAGATGCATGGTCACACATTGTTGCTGGGCATAGTCTTGCTTTTCTGTGTACACAACCTGAGATTTACTAAGTAGGGCCTCAGGTCTGATTTATAACACTAATTAATGATTACAACAGAACTGTGCTCAAAAATCTAGGCTGAAGGCTTGCTGAATCAGATGCCTAAGTAAATCGATCATTTTTGTTCGACTTGCAGTTTAGACTCAGTTCTGACAATTTTCTCCATGAACAAATTCAAAAACAAATTTTGTTTTGGATCAGCTGAAACAAACTTGTCATGTTTATTTACTGCAATGATGTCAAACATTTTGTTCCAATAAATCAGCCATCTGTACTTGTCTCAGAACCTGGTGTTGAGGAATTAGAGGCCAAGTTCTTTGAAGAGTACATCTTCTACTGCAAAAAGCAACTTTCTCCTGAAAAATGATGCATTGATGTCCCTATAGAGCATGACACAGCGCAAAGCGCCCAGACTCCATCAGAAGGGTGTATAAGAGAGATTTATCATAGCAACATATTGCTTCTATAGTTTTTCAAGATATTTACATTTACTTTACAGAAACACACATCGCCCATTGGTCATAAGAAAGAAACAAAGTTCTCAATAGGTGAGCAGGGAGCCACGTCATTCTGTGCGCCAGCTAAAGTCCGTATATTTTAACTTTCTCTCTTCCATCACATTGTCATAGTGATAGCCTTGGTGTCTTCCTCGAGAGAGATACAGGGCTTTCCTTATCTCCAGGAAGTCTTTGCTGGCTCACAGGAACAGCACAAAATGTCTTTCCTACATATTATCAGCTCCAGCACTGCTGGAAGAGCACATAGAAGATGGCTCTTGACTTGACGGCAAAAGGTAAAAAAGGATCCAACTGCAGTGCTCATTCCCTCTCAGGCCCTCTACAGGGTTTCCTAGTTTTGAACAATAATCACACTTACCTTCCAAAGTTAATTTCTAAGCCTACATAAATCTGAACAATTTTGTAGCAGTGTTTTCACTTGCTATAAATGGTGCTCTGGATGTGTATGTTCATCAGTCAAACCATTCAGTTAATTTCTAATACTGTGTAGATTAAATCAGTGTTAGAGAGACCGCTCCTAAAGTTCTTAATTTTTTATTTTGTTTCCAAGCAAGGTAGTCTCCAGACACATTGCACTCTGCCTGTATTAAAATTGAAAACTCAGGTTAGCAACCTGAGTTGGATATTAGGCATAAACTGTGTTTGTAGCATCCCAACATTTTATTCCACACAGACATATTTCAGAGAAACACAGAAGAATGGATCCATTCCAAGCAATTCAAAGATTATGTAGTCTTGCAGAGATGGGAAATTATTTAGAAAGTACAGCTATGATCTTGTAAGTATTTTCAGTAAGAATAAAAATCCTGGATGGAAAGCAAAGAAACATATTTCTTGTCTCCTTTAGCCCTGATGGACATTTGTTGGAGAAAATCAGTATCGTTCTAACGATGGAGCTCATCATCCCTGCAGAATTCAGTACCCAGAAGTACATCAGTACAAACAGCTGGCCTGAAAGGAGATTTCCTGAAGCCAGGAAATCAGGCCTGAAAGAATGAATTTATATTCTCCAGTCAAATACCACACAGAGAATCCTGTTAATGCCATACAATACATCTTGGAACAAGAGCTCTAGAGTGGTTGGGGAATCTCCATCTTTAAAAATTTTACGTATGGACTATAAAATGTCCTAAACATTCTGGTCTCAGCTCAGTATTGACCATGTTTTGGGTTGCAGGTTGTATAAGATGCCTTCCCAAAACCATCCCAGACCGAAAGTTTTTGTGATTTTACAGCTCTAGTACCTGCACTAAAAGAAAGACAGAGACACAGGAGTATTCCAGGAATAATCAGAGAAGTATAGTTCTTGCCAGGATTTCTACTTTTTGTAGGGCTGTTTTGCTGATCCTGGCAAGACAGTGGACAAAAAATATTGCTATAAATAAAAAGAATTGCTCACAATTAACACAATCAATCAATCAATCAATTAATTAATCAGTTCTACAGTGATGAAAAGTAGAAGCAAAGAAAGATGAGACAATATTTGTGAAAAATAGATGTGACATGTAAAGAACAAAAAATATTCAATCTTCTTACAGCTACCACAATTTATCAGTTTACCTAGTCATATATATGTGATTTCAACGCTTGTAAAATGGCAGCGCTGAAAATAGCTGGCCCCAGAGGGCTTTCTAGGCTAATGATGCCAAAGAATTAATTTGTACTGAGACATAAAATTAAGGTTTTGTTCCTAGGTAAAAGGAGAATAAAATAATATAGTAGTAAATCTGTATGAAAGGAACCAGCATCACAGCAAAGCTTTCTTCCTTATGAGAAACAAAATGAACTAAAACTGTTGTTATATCCACTAGTTCCTTGACACATAATACACTGTGCATATGGTGAAATGTCAAAGTGCTCTTCCAGACCCACAAAAGAAACAAAGGTACAGAAAACCCACTTACTATAACAGTAATACTTCCAGAGGATTGGCACTAATTCTGTCATTCTGTTCAGAGAAATGTATAAGCATTCAGGCACATTTTCCTTTGAGTTACCAGATCGTTCTTCGAAGAGAGAAAAAAGATCTTTGAATTAATAGTTGCTCTATTTGCTTATTTCTCTGAGATGAGGTTGTATCAGGAGCTCTAATTGCTATAACACACCTGTTCTGATAATAAACAAAACAAGTAAAGGATAGAAAGAAAATAGACTTTTGGTCATGTTAGAAGGCTTTTTGCATGCTTTATCTGAATGCTTGAAAGCTTCCACAGATGTATCACCTTTGGAATGCTGGATCTTCTGACCCTACCACTATAAAAAATACTCTCTGTGCAGCTGAGTGATAATAGAGAATTTTGTTAATGAATACAAGGTACTGTTTTACTTTTAGGGCCATTTACTTTATTTATTTATGGGGAACTTTTTATTTGCACCCATGGACTGCACTTAATTATCACTTTGCTAAAGCTAGGAAGAGTAGTATATCTACAAGCTGGGGTCTCTTTTTTCCAGCAGTCTAAAGCATACCATGACATGTATCTATGAGCTAAGATCTATATTTCTAAAATAAATGCTTACTTCTTCAAGATGATTTCAACATTGTTGTGAAGAATTGCTCATCTTCTGAAAACACACCGAGAACTGTCTGGTAAGTGAATGTTAATTTAGAAAAATTCTAAGTGGAAATTTTTGCCTCTCTATTTGTTGTTTTCAGATCCATAATATATGGTTTTCTCCTAGGTACACTTCCATAAAAGAGAATTTAATTTTGTTTCATTGAATGGTAGAATATTAGAATAGATAACAGATCCTCCAGATCTTACCTGTGAACATCGTATCCCTCTAACTTTGTTACATACATTTTTCCACTTTTGATGATAAGGATTTTACATGAAAATCATTCATTAGGAGAGAATCATCCATTGTTTTCTGAAGTTTTTATATCAACATTGATCAGATTATTTGAAACGTAAAACCTACTTTGTTTAGAAATAGTGGGGGGAAAGATTCGCAAGGACTGTTGCTATGATATTCTTCCTATGACTCTTGTAGTTCAGCCATGTACCCCAGTATCTTACTGCATGCCAGAAAGCCATTAATTTCATAAACTGTCTTTTCAAAACATTTCTGCCTTTTGTTTATTAACTCTGGCACATGCTTTCCCTGCGCTTGGCCCATGCAGCTCAAAGAAACTCTCACTGTCTTAGAGCAGCAGACAAACAGAGGAGCTAGGGCACTTGCTATGTTGTCCCAGCTTTCCCAGCATCTGAATTTGCTGCATTTAAGTCAAGGAATGCTTGCTGGTAACTATTATTCTGTTACCTTGAATTGTGGTTGACAAAGCAAAACCTGAGCACATAAAACAACTCATTTGTCATATTCAGAATGATACTTTAAGATTTAGCTTTCATGTTTTCCAGATTCTGTACTGCATTAGTATGTAACTCTGAACTTCATACAAAGAGCTAGCAAGTTCTCTTCACAGTTTAGTCAGACAAAAAAATCCTTTTCCAACCTGAGAACCAAGGACACCACTACAGCTTCAGGGCCAAAAAGTATAAACATCAAATTGAGGACAGCAACCTGGGAGGATGGGATTTCATAACCTGAAGATGTCGTTGGACAGTTAACCCCAATATGTAAATGGACCAGACTTATAAAAGTGTGAAAACTCATGGCATGTCATCCATCTTAGGTGTAGCATCGGCTGGGCTCTTTTACTGCCCAAAGTGTATCATTTGAAGGCCTTTTTAATAAATACTTACTTTATTCCTTTAACACTGTCTAGCCTCTGTTCTAGGTAGCCTGTCAAGGCATCAAGAACATAATTTTTTAGAAAATAAATGAGTGAATGTAAAGGGTTATTGCATATAATATAAACAAAGATTAGGTCAGAAGGTCTGTTTTTACATCAGCCTGGCTACAACATTTTTCATGTTTTAATGAAGGATCTTAGAAGAGCATCCTAACCAAAGATATTCATACAACCAAACTTTTTCCTTGATTTTTAAGAGATCTAAGAACCATTTGGTCTTTCTTTCTAAATTTCTATTGAAATTCACTGTTTTATTTGGAGTCTGATTTTTAATTAGCATAAGGCTTTTTCCTTCCTGTATTAATGGAATTGCTTCTCTTCCCAGCACACCCCTACATGGTACTTCAACAGTTATTAAATAACATCCTCTTTATACAGTGTGTAAGGCTTCCCACTATCTGTACTGTCAATTTGATGTTCTTCAGTCTAGCATGTGGCTGTTGTGAACCCACTACAAAAACCTGTACAGTAAAGTTAAGCATAATATCAAACTGCTAGGCTTATTTGATATAGTTTATGATTTGCTGCTGACTGAGACCCTACCTGTTGACAGAAAAATATTTTGGGGTGACAACAAAAATGGCATGGTTTTTACCTAAACAATTTTTAAATATCCACTTTTATTCTGCTAGAATGTAAAGGTATACTAAGGAGAAATATATTTGGACCCTGGTTTTTTAAACACAGTAATTGACTTAGGTTTTATTACAAAACTGTTATTAATGCCTTCACACAGGCAGACTCTTCAGCTGCAGGCACCAAAGTACAGCAATTTGTTATCTAAGAAGTAAATTAGAAAGTTTGATTCTTTAGACATTATCTGGAGTAGATAGATGCAGAACAGGAAAGACCATTAAGGGCCATATTGCTGTAAAACTATATCCTTATGGAATAAAGGGCACTTAGTGTCTACAGAAGTATCAGCATCTGGTGCACAACATGAAGTGGAAGAGGTGGATCCTTTGGCTCTGCATTGTGAACTCCCTGGCAGCCTTTGGAAAAATAATAGAGATGTTACTAAAATGACTTGTGGCAAGGGGCCAAATGTTGATATTTTTCACACAGCTGGACCTTCCACTTAACCCAATGAAGTTCGCATGAATTTCAGTGCGGGGCATGAATCTATCTATTTATTATATCTCCATTTTAATAAACTGTTTGACCTTGTACTTTCTAAGCTTTGAATAAAATCTATTTGATTCACTGAAAAGCTAAGCTTGCTACAGACATCTTGTGAAGTTTGGTATTATTCAATGCTGTCTTCATTTTGCTGCATATAATGGTCCTATTCTTTACCATTCATGAATTATGTAGGTCAGTACATACACATGCCAGGAAAACCTTTCTAGCACCCCATACAATCATGTATTTTGTACATGTAATGACATTGTGATTCTTTCAGAAATATTTCGGGGAAATGCTAGAATGTTAAAATGACTATTTTTGTTTGCCTCCTTCTCTATTGTCAAGTGAATTAGTTCTCATGAATGCCACTGTGCATAGATAGAGAAGGAGTAAAATAAAATACAGGGAAAGGTACAAAACTAGATGCTTGGCCAAAACCAGCTTTGCTATACATAAAACACACTGCTGTGTGATGGTCTGATTTTGCAGGTTTATGAGTTTGTACACTCAATGCTAGGAATTATTGTTCATTGTAAAGATATAAATGGAAAAGTTGTTAGAAATCTTCCTGTGCAATGATAAATAAAGGAGAGTCACTAACAGTCTGCCTTCATTGTGTGTTCACTGGTTTTTCCCCCAAATCTCTATTATGGTTCATAAGCATTGCTACTAGTAGTCTAAGACTAAGAATCAAGCATTTCTGGGTTCTGAGATGTTAAAACATTACTACTAGTGAGACTAAGGTAAAGCTGGGGAGCAGCTGCTTCCAAAGCTAGAACAGGTTTTTGTGTCATAATTGCTCTTTGCCCATGCTTCCAAGTTTCAAATTTTGTTTAATTTTAATTATGTACTTAATATCATAACACATAAGCCCTGAGAAATTGTCTAACTACCAGTCATTTAATTGCCTCTGAAGTCCTTGTCTATCAGGTGAATTAATGGAAGGGTTAGCAAATTTTTGACACTTTTTGTATTAATTAGGGAATGAGAAACAAAATTTTAAGTCTTCAGAAAGGGAGAGATATTAATTTCTTTATTTGTGCTCAAAGAAATAAGGAATCTTCAGAAGCTACTCAGGACCCAAAGGTTTTTATAAGTTTTTTCTGGAAGTAATATAGCCAACTGACAATGTGGTCGACAAAAGCTTTTTTTTTATACTTCAAGGCTTACATACAAGACTTACAAGTTGATGCATTCTTGTCTGAAACAGATCTCAACCAACATTAGGCATATATGCTAATATATTTTTAAACATTTGGTTTAGCATACCATGTTAGCATTTATTGTGTAGAATTTTTCAAAGTTTTGAAAACCTGCAAATCACTGCTTTAAGAACAAAGCTCTGATACCTGTGATATATTTACACAAAAAAAAAAAAAAAAAACAACCCCCAAAAAAATCTGTGTGCAGCATTGTTTTCTTGTTTAATCTGACAGCACTAAATATGGAATCTGTAACTACTCAAGTTCATCCTTGTAAGCTTG
The DNA here is from genome assembly GCF_017590055.1 of Onychostruthus taczanowskii. Lineage (NCBI taxonomy): Eukaryota > Metazoa > Chordata > Aves > Passeriformes > Passeridae > Onychostruthus > Onychostruthus taczanowskii. The sequence goes on along the minus strand of NW_024506221.1, from coordinate 1,966,683 downwards.
GTTCATGCAGAAAGATTTCCTGGCTGATTGTGGCCCCCAGAACACACTTTCTGATGCTACTATCAGCTATCAGTCATTATCAGCTTTCAAGTCATTATGTATAGTTAAACAGAGACACAGCCTATCATGTATACCTGCAGTCCAGAGAAGTTTGGAAATTCTGTTTTTTACCAATCATTGTAACAAAGTAGATGACCCTTTCAGTCTATTACGTGAAAATCACTCTTAATACTTGCTAAAAAGGTGCTGACCAGATGTAGCAAACATAGATGGCAGAAGGAAAAGAAAAGCATGTTCATTTTCTTGCTCAGACCTAGAGGGTTCATTTGTCTCCCTACTCTTCTCTCTACTCACCTGTATAAAAGAAATGGTTTTTAGACACTAATGTGAATATATATGTACCCATATATATAATGTAAAAAGTTCAGACTCTGAACCTTATAGTTTAGATATGCAGATAGTCAATAATTTTATATGCAATACATACCTGCATTTTTTTACTCATTTTTCTTTGAGTGATAACAAGATTCAAACATTTATGACCTGATTTTGTAAGATACAGAATCCTCCAGTCCGGTCTTTAGGGTGTCCTATGACATATACTCATTCTTTTGTCTGCTAAATTGATTTTCCTAAGTTCAACACTCAAGGAGATTTACCACATCTTTAATTGTCTGCTACTATTTTTTTATAAGTCCAAATGGTTTTGCTCGGTTTTAGTATGTGATTTAATTAACAGGGGTCATGTCCTGATGAATCCAGTACTGGTCATTAGCCACTTTCATGTGAGGCTGTATAGCCACAGGATACAACATCCAGGCTCTGTCAGGACTGAATCACAGACCTCTCTCTCCTTCTGTCTTTTAAACTTTAAAATTTCAGAAAATCAGCATTGGAGCCTTTTCCTTCACGCTTTCATACCTGTCATATTCCATCAAGGTCACTTTTAAAGGCAGCTGTGCACTACTGAAAACCAAAGCAGTGTCCAGACTGGTGGTGAGGACTGCCAGTTTCTTAGACAAGCCAGACTAATTTGTCTCTGCATGAAAAAGACAATAAGTGCATCTAGTTATTTTATGATTTCACAGCTAAAGTTCTGTGTATCTGTAAATAAATAGACACGGGCTTTGGCAAATATGGAAAATATGTTATTCTATGAACAAACCTAATTGTTTAGCAAAACTGAAATCTCTTAAAAGATCATGAACATGACTTTTTAGTGTGGTTTATTGCTTGTAAAATGTGCTGAATGTAAGAACATCTTGGATGCTCAGTTCAGGCCCCAACTATAATGAGATTTGTTTTGAAGCAACTAATAATATAAAGCAGCTATGGTCTTTATGTATGATACAACTGAAATATGGGGAAAGAGCTCTTATATTAAATTTAGTAATATAAGACAATTGTGAAAATTTATTCCACAAAATAACACTGGAAAAAGAAGCATCTAACATTGACTTTTTTGTCTCTAATGGTCTATCCTGGGTGGTTTCCCATCTTTTCAGTGAAATGGTGATTCAGTTTAGAGGAATGTAAGTTATATTGAAAAGTTAAGTTAAAGATTTTACTAGAAATTCACCTGAGTCCAGTTAATTTCTTCCTTATGAAGCTGTGACATTTTACAGTTCTATAATTAGCCTTTTCCCAAGGTTCCTATTTCTGGAAACAAAATAATACTAGTCTAGTAACAAGAAGAAAAATGGTGTTTCTATAAATACTCCATATTTTTGTTTATTTATCTATAGAACTTCACCTTGATATTTGACCCTGTTTTCTTGTGTCATTTTTAGTGAAATAACACACTATTCCTTAATTTCTTTTCCACTTATGTAAGCAATTGTTCAGTATAATTAGAAATTATGCTTCAGCTGAATAAAATTTTTTGGCTCATACCTATTTTCACAGCAAACAGGGATAATTGCTCCTTTTTCATTCTCCAGCCGTCAGCTGAGCTTGCCTCTCACAGTTTCTTTTTTTTCCCAGCATTCTGACAATATGAATCTCTCTCCAGTTGTCTCTGAGGTAGATTGGATACTCTTTCCTCAAAGGAAGAGTCAGAAAGGGAAAAGGTCTCTGAGTTCATTTTATTGGGAGTTTTCACTGTCTACTTGCAAGGCCTCATTTGCAAGCGATGTACCTTTCTTCTTTTTATTTTTTTTCTTTCTCTCTCCTCTTTTTGAGTGGAAATGTGGCTTTTTTTACCTTTATGAACCAGTTGCAAGGGAGCAGAGCTGTGTAAAAAGGAGACTGCTGTGATGGTGCCCAGAGTATATCACTGAGTGAAAATTATTAGCCTCTGACATACTGGAGGTCAGTCCAAATGATGTATTAGTCCCCTTGGACTTCAGCTTTATAGGACTATTATTTTAACACAAATTATGAATAAAACTCCATCATTATCTTTCATACTTTTCATGGTGAGGGATGGTAAGGTGAGATGGGTTATTCAGTTGATTCATTTAGAGAAGGCCTACAGAACAGATTAAAGAAATCTGCTGTTTGGTTCCCTGTCCACAGCTACAGTATAATAAGGATTTGCATGCTAATCAATGGCAAATTGCATGGATAAAGAATATTGTACATTGGACTTTATTAGAAGGAGTGCAGCTAGCAGAATAAAGGCAGGTGTTGGTCTGTGTTCACCAACAGTGAGGCCACTCCTGGAATAATGAGTTCACTTTTGAGACTTCTGTTTCAAGAAGTGTTTTGAAAAATGGAAAAAATCCAGCAGAGAGCAGCCAGTGTGGCTAAAGGCCTGTAGAGGAAGGGGTTTAGGCTGCTGGGGTTGCTAGTCTGGTGAAAAGACTGAGGAGACAGCTAATAGCATTTTACTGTTACCCAAAATGTTCCCAGTGACAGAACCAAGCTCTTCTAGAGGAAAACAGCAAGAAGAATGGCCAATGGTGGATTTTTCACTAAGAAATTTACCTAGGAAAATAATAAAGTCTGTTTAGAATACTGTAGAGTAACATTTCAGAAAATAATGAAGAATCTCAAGTTTTTTGAGATTCATATGGAGAAAATTGTCATTCATAGTCCTGCTCCACACAGGAGTCTGCACCTTAGTTCTTTTCAAGTAAAGTTTGTGTGTCTCCATGGTAATTGTTTTGCTAATATTTTGAAATCCATTAGGCTAGATAAACCACTCTACATCACCATAAACAGTGATGTATCAGGCAGTAACGCAGCAGTGCTCTAAACGGGGATGTGCCTCCACGAAATTATCCATTTTTGCAGGAAAATGTATAAATGTGCATGTAATAATCCACTTAACTCCCTGGCAAATCAGCCTCCAAAGTTTTAGTATTTTAAGGAAAATGAATACAAGACTTTGACAAATTTCTTCTTTAGTAATTCAGAAGAATGGTGTTGTTACATACATTATATATATGAGAATGGATTTGTCATGTAGAAATGTTTTCAGATTAAAAGCTAATTTACACCACAAATGAACCATAATTTACTTAGATCATTGGATGATTTAAAGAATTTGAAATATTTTTTCTTTTTTTCATTAATACAAGCTCAGCTTTCAGTCTTCAGTCACTTGAATTTACATATGTGAAACATTCTCAAAGAATAAGACAGAATCATTCATATTTGTAAGCATCTGTATGATTAGGTTCTAATGAATATGGACAGGTAGGCACAAGACATGATAAAAAAATTTTAGTTTTTATAATGTCAACCAACTTTTTACCATGATTTGGCACACAAAGGATACTACAAAAAACAACTGCAAATAGAAAAAAGTGACAATGGGTAGTAAGATTTCTGTGTCAAAACAACATCAAAACACTCAGAGGAGCCATTTATGATGTCAATGAAAGAACTACAATGCTACTGATTCATATTACTTCTCTTTTCCTTACTTAATTGTTTGTGTGCTTTAGAGGAACACAGCTTTCTCAATAGATGGTACTGCCTTGGAACAGTTTTTACTACTGCTCCCTTATAGGTCAAGCATGTGTAAGACACATCTGCATATTTTTAAAACAGAGTTTAAATCTGAAATTCTGAGTTGTGACATCTGAATTCTGAAATCTGGGACTGAGCTGTGACAACTCATGTTATCTTCTGAACAACAAGAAACAGGTAACAAGAAACAGTTTTTTTGAATTATGTGTTGTATGAGAAGCTTGATTTTAATTTGAATCATGAATCAAAGCCTTCAGAAAGAATCTCAAGAAACTACCAGAGTCAAACAACAGATGTGAAAATGCTGTTTTAATTTAAGACAATAAAATATTTCTCCATCAGTCTTCATATCAGGCTTGATATTCTGATGCATAATATTCCATTTTAAATTGTATTTTCATAGATACAAAAGCAGTTTTCAATTTTTTAACTACTACTTAGCATAGTTAAACACAATATAGCAGTCTGTGATGTTTTCAAACAGTAGCCACAGTCAAGCAAAAACCTATCAGAAAATTGTTCTTGATTTTATGTATGACTCCAGTATCCTTAAGTAATATTGTGATATTAATTTCTTAGTTTAAAGTTAATTAAAATTCAGGATCATTGTTATTACATAGTCCTACAATATTAGATAAAGGATATTCTCTTGAGGTTTGGCAGGAGTTGACTTAAACAAGGAAATCCTAATTGATACTTCTACTGAATGCTTCAGTCATGGTGCTTTGTCTGTATTAGCAAGATGCTGGGTCAATCAATTTGTAATGGTTAATGTTTTACCAAATGTATTACAATTATTTCACTTCATGAGCAGCAATTCAAATCAGTAACAGAAACTGAAGACTGTAAATCCCAACTGCATCATAAATGTAAATTTGTTTATTTCAACAAAAGTATCATTGGTTTTTTATACTTGTTATGAACTGGTGAGAAGCAGAAAAAAAAAAGCTATTTTTATGGTAGTCTTGCTAATAGCATTTGACTAATTGCATTCTGCCTGTCTTTCTCCAGCCATTTCAGATGAATTTTCTTGTCCATATAAATTCCAGTGACTTCCCCAGACGATTCTTCTTTCCTCTTTCTTCACCTTGTTCAGACATACACAAAGGCAAAAAGCTGAGAGAATAAATGGTCTTGTACCCTGTTCTGAAGGTCAACAGATACAGGATTTGTAAGCCCAGTTGAGAAAAAATTTTGAAGTCAAGGGCTTTGGTAAAGTGTGCAACAGCACTTTAAATTGAACTTTGGCTCTATTTTAACGTATATAGAATGGATTCCGTTAAACTACAGTTTTCTGGAAGAGAATGTTTTTTTTTTTTTCATAAGCAGCAGTATTAGGAGCCTTTTTCTTGCATCCTTTTTTTAAAGCACTGCTGTCAGAACCTCTTCAAACTGAAACCCAAATGTTTTTAAAAGGCTGTCTTGCAGGTGTTACATTTGGACATTTTAAGAAGCAGTTCAAAAACCTATGGATATTTAAGATATGTTCAATTCAACTACAATTCTGTTTTTTTTTTTCCTTTCCATCTTCATCTTTCCATCTTTGTACTTTTTTTCTTTGTGTCAATGAAAGTATATGTTTTGTGTGATTACATTTTGGAACTGGGGAGTTAGAATTTAACTGCTATGTGTAAGAGCAGTTCCTGAAAGCAACTCTTCACTGGCTTACTTGGAGGAAGTTTCTAGACTGCTTGGATTTCTAACATTGCAGCTAATTGAGTTAAACATTTGTAAGTGATAATATCAGTATGGATAATATTGGGATGGAAAGAAGAGCAGAAGCTAATCCCATGAATAATCTTACCAAATGAAAATAAATTACAGTTTATGTGAGGAAAAATTAAATTGATTTCCGTTTTTATCTTTAAAATATATTTTTATTTTCAGGCACTGAATTTTTGACCAAAAAAAACCATTGGTTTGCCTTTTTAGTTATCCATGGAAATGGTAACTAAAGAGAAAATGAGAATAATTTTACTGATATATACGTTTTCAAAACTATATTTTGTTTCTGTAAAAAATATATGCTTAAGAAATAAAAATAGTCCAAGGACAAGAAATTAACTCTTATATTGAAATTGGAACAGAGATTTTATTAATAGTCTATCTGAATGTCCCTGGCATGTTGTGTACCATTTGCCTGACTGAGTTATTTAAACTCAATCATCACCACCCTACATACATAACATTGTCATTAAGTTAAAAGCAGAAATTATCATTGGAAAGATTAGCTGTATTATTTTAATCAGTGGAACTTACTATATTTTTTGAATGGTTTTCCTGAGCACTTGCCTTATCCCAAGGATTTAAGTTTTGCATGTGTGCATAGGAAGAGAAATTAAAGAAGTTAAGTGCTTTTCCACATGAAAAAGCATTGGAAATATCAAATAATAATGCTGATGTGAATCTCTTTCTCATTTATCTGAGGAGTTCCACTACAGAGATTTGTATCTTTCATACCTTTTTATTCCTTCTCTCTTCTTTCCCATCTTCTCTGTGCCAGGCCCATCTCCAGTACTTAAGGTTTTGCCTTGCTTTTAGTTCTTTATCTCTCAATATGTTCTCTTTGAATATCCCTCTTGCTTTACACAGTGATCTTTTTCTTTAAATAGCTCACTGAACTGTAACTGTGTAGGAATTGATTGGGAGTACATCAATGGCTCAGTGCTCCACAGGGAACTACTGAGGGCCAAGTTATCACTATGCTCTGACACAGCTGGTTCCTGTTAAGTTGAGTCTGAGATGCTGTGTAGGTAACATTAAAGTAAGTAAGCAATAAGCAGTGCTATGAGACCTTTGCATCGTATGGCTTTTCCTAGTGTAAAGGCAGCACTATGTAGTACTAGATAAAAATATATATAAAAAAACTAAAGAACAACTATAGCTCATCTAATGGTAAGGACTAGGTGAATCACTATCTACTGAGTGTGCTACTTTGCATCTGGAGGTTGTAAGGCTATGAGCCAGTCCACACTGTGTACTGCAGCTTGGCTGTGTTACCTGCTTGAGTCTGACTGTGCTGAGGTTCTCCTATGGCTGGAAAATCAGTGCATGATGGAGTACTCCATGTGCCATGCAAATGCAGCTATTGTTACTACTGCCTTGGACAATCTAGTTCTGGCAAAACAAATTAGTGAGGGAAAGTCAAGGGCTGTGTGACATAATCTGGTGTAGTGTTGTGCAGTATGGTGTAGCACAGTATACGGTGTTAGTGAAGCAAAGTGATGTATTGTGCCATGTAGTGTGGTCTGATGTAGTACAGCATAGTGGAGAATACTGTGGTTTGATGTGGTTTGGTTTGGTATAGTGTCAAATCACAACTTATGGAATGAAAGAGAGAAGTAAAGCTCTAAATGTTACTCCTCTGTGATTTCTATTAACTAAGCAGAAACTGGGCTGCAGATGGTAAATCCAGATTTCAGTCCATAGATCATCTCTGGTTTATCAGACATGCCATTTCAGTTCAAGAGACAAAAATCACATTAAACTCAGTTCCAGATATGTCCACAAATCAGTACATATGACAAACCTATCACGTACAGAAATTATCTTAATTGAGTGGGAAAAAGATTCAATAATCTCAGGTGAGCAGGACAGGTTCTTTTTTTTTAAAGCCATTGTTACTCTGGAGTAATCTAGGGAAGTGGGAAGAATCACAGAAACAGAGGATCACAGAATCATTTAGTTTGGAAAAGACCTCTGAGATAATTGAGTCCAACCTTTGGCCATTCACCATCTTGTCGACCTGATCATGGTACTAAGTGCCACAAGTTTCTTAAACATCTCCAGAAACGGTGATTCCATCACCTCCTGGGCAGTCTGTTCCAATGCATGACAACCCTTTCTGTGAAGAAATTCTTCCTGATGTAAACCTGAATCTCCTCTGGCACAGCTTGAGGCCAATTCCCTTTGTCCTCTCTCTGGTTGCCTGAGAGATATGACCAACTCCCACATGGCTACAACCTGTTGTGCAGGCAGTTGTACAAAGTGATAAGGTCTCCACTGAGCCTCCTTTTCTCCAGGCTAAACAGCCCCAGCTCCCTCAGCTGTTCCTCATAGGAATTGTGTTCCAGACTCTTCATCAGCTCCCTAGTCCTTTGCTGGGTTTGATCCAGCCACTCAGTGTCTTGGAGTGAAGGGCCTGAAACTGGACACAGGATTTGACATATGGCCTCACCAGTGCCCAGTACAGAGGAAGGTTGACCACCTCGATTCTGCTGGCCACACCATTGCTGATCCAGGCCAGGATGCCATTGGCCTTCTTGGCCACCTGGGCACAGCCTGGCTCATGTTCAGCTGCTGTCACCAGCACCCCCAGCTTCTTTCCAGCCACTCTGTCCCAGCCTGTGGCACTGCCTGGGGCTGTTGTGACCCAAAAGAAGGACCTGGCACTTGGCCTTGTTGAACTTCACACCATCAGCCTCAGCCCATCAGTCCAGACTGTGCAGATCCCCCTGCAGAGACTTTGAGCAATCCAGGAGATCAACACTCCTACCCAACTTGGTGTCACCTGCAAACTGACTGAGGGTGCCCTTGATTGCCTCATCCAGATCATCAATAAAGATATTAAACAAGACTGTTCCCAGGACTGAGCCCTGAAGAACCCCACTGGTGACTGGCCCCAGCTGGATGTGGCTCATCATTACTTTCTGGGCACTGCCATCCAGGAAGTTTTTTACCCAGCAAAAAGTGCATCTATTCAAGTCATGGGCTGTCAGCTTTTCCAGGCAAATGATGTGGGAAACAGTGTCAAAGTCTTTACTGAAGTCCAGGTAGACAACATCCAGAGTCTCCTCTCCATCTGACCCAGATGGGTCATTGCAAGGAGATCAGGTCAGACAGGACCTGCCCTTCCTCAGCCAGTAGTGGCTTGGCCCAATCACTTGGTTGTCCTGTGTGTGTTTTGCAGTTGCACTCAAGATGATCTGTTCCGTAACCTTCTTGGGCACTGAGGTCAGGCTGTCAGATTTGTAGCTTCTGAGATCCTCCTTCAGTCTGTTCTAGTGGGTTGGGTATCACATTTGCCAATCTCCCTAGTTTCACTGGACTCATGATGAAGAATGAACAGTGTCTTGGCAAACTCTTCTGCCAGGACCCTTGGGTTAATGTCATCTGTTCCTATTGACTTGTGGTTGTCTGGGTGCACAGCAGTTCACTGACTACTTCCTCCTGGATTGCAGGGGTTTGTTCTGCTCCCCATCCTTTGTCAAAGAGTTTAGGGGGCCACTTGCCTTGATGATCACCAGTCTTTCTGTTAAAGACTGAGGCAAAAAAGGCATCAAGTACCTCAGTCTGTTCCCCATCCTTAATGACGAAGTTCTTCATCACATCCACTAAAGGATGGAGATTTTCCTTGGCCTTACTTTGATTTTTGGTGTATTCATAAAACCACTATTTTTACCTTTCACAACAGTGGCCACATTGAGAGAACTGTGAACAGAGGATAATGTCCAGAGATTTCAAATAATTTCTGCTAGGCAGTAAAGACATATCTTCTGGTTTTTTTAAAAAAAAGGAAGAAAAAAAAATCAGATTATAATATAGTAAATATTATTTTCAAGAATATTACTTCTGTGATGGACGTTTAGTTAAAATGCTGAGCTAAGATAAGAATGAATAAAAGTGGAATACTTGGCAGAAATGTGTCTATGGTTAATAGAGCTTTATGATCACTTGTAAATTGTGTGGTAGATGAACACTCTTCATTAGAATAAATAAGTGCACAAGGTTATTCTACAGCCCCAGGGAACATACTACTTATTTGGCTAGTTCTGGATAATTGTGGTGTCTTTTTCTAAGACTGTTTTTAACTTGATGCAATTTTTTCCTCTATTCCTGCTGGGGGTGCAGGCATGTATGCATGTAGAGCAGACACACCTTTCCTTATCTTCCAGCTTCCTGATGCTTCCTGGGGCAAGTCAGCAAGACAGCAAAGGAGGGAGCTGTAGTTAAGACAGACACCAAGCGATCTGCCACTGATGAAACTTGGGCTCTCTTGCACATGTTTTTGCATGATGTAGAGAGTGAAGCAGGCTAATTTTATTTACAGAACTAACTCTTGATAGTCAAGACTAACAAGTTGCAAATACCACCTTCTTGCATTTGTCTGTTATCTATGCTTACACTTGGTCTCAGTCATTCTGTCTGCACTGTAGCTGTCTTTCATTAATAGCTATGCCCAGTATGCAGCCTCGAGTTTCATAAAACACAGTAAACTGTATTTCCTGCAATTCATGTCAGAGAAAACATATGAGGAGAGAGACATTTCTCTCATTCTGACATTTGCATTTTTCCCTTAATGAGAATTATCTGTTTGTATACTTGAAGGAGAAATTTGCAGAGATTAGCAGAAATTTAATCTTAAAGATAAATAATAGAATATAATGTTATAATGACAAATTCAATTTAAAAACAGGGACATGAAGAATAATTTCTGTATTTTTCATTCACAAAAATAAGCAAAAATAATAGGGATTGAAAGAAGAGGGAGAAATTTCAGGAAATTCAGGAAATTGTCTGCTTTAAAACTGTTCTTGTACATTCTGCTTTGTAACATGCAATTGTCCATGTACAACAATTTGCTATGGACATATGGCAGTGAAGAACAGAAATCCCATGAGAAAAATTCTCCATGTCACCAAGAGGATTGTTTGAAATGGCATAATGTTTAACACCTAAGAAGGCAGGAAGAAAATTAAACAATTCTGACAAAACTGGAAAATCCATCATACTACCTATGCAGAATCATTAACTGTAGTTTCTAACATGCCAAGTATGCTTCTATATATCCAGTAAGATAAAAAAAAATTTGTCTGGGGCTGTGAGAAGATCATCTAACATACCAAGCAATTCAAAAGACAGCTTTAAGCTGAACTCAGCTGATAACTCTCTGCATGTACCTATTTGTCCAAGATGTGAGATGAAATTTGTTACCTTAAAATTCAGATATGAGAAGGAACCAGTAGCTAAATAACATGCACTCAACAACAAAATCATTTAATAAAACAAAATGTGTTGACAGTTCTCAGGTGCGTCTTTTTTTAACTGTTTTCACTGTCAGGCCCTACCTGGTAGACATTGCAATAAAGTGCTCAGGTTCCATTTTGGCAGCTCTGGTGCAGAGTAATTCCTGGACATGACAGATAAGCTGGAGGAAGTGGCATCCTAAACTGCAAGAGCTGTTTAGTAAGTGTATAATGTCAAAGTTCTAATATATTTTATGAGGGTCTTTACATCAACAATATCACAGCAACTCAGTTGATTTGTATGACTCACATTTCTTTTGGATTGGGTCACTCACCAATATACTTATACATACAGAGATCTGCTTCAAGGATAAATAATTACTAATAAAGATAATAAGGACAAATTTAGCACATAACATTTTTGATATACTTGGTGCAGAGAACTTTTTCTTTCTTTGCCTTATGGACATAACTACCCTAATTTACTGCACATTTTAAAGAAATTAACTTAATTGAATTCAGTAAATCTCATATATGCTAGCACTATTCATAAGATACATGAGACACCAGTAGAATTCGAACAAGCTCTCTTCTCATTAAATTCAATAGGAAAATGGAGGTACTGAACTCAGTAAGAAATGGACGTCCTTTGTAAAGGAGAGTAGCAACTCAGTCACTAAGGGTCTTGTCTACAGGAACTTATAAAAATAAACCTCATTATTGTATTACTTGAATCCTTCTTTTGCTAGTGATCACTTAGGCCAATGAAGCAATGTCATTCTTTTAACTCAGTGCTGTTGTGTTTACATGCTGCATCACAGTATGTGAAAAATTATTGAAGTATTTTTGGTTTGTATTGCGGCAACAGAATTTACCTGGAAGAGAAACTCCAGTATTATAGGACAAAAGGAAAGCATAATTTAAAGACAACATTAAAGATGAGCTAGGAGTTGTTGACAGAGGCAGAGGGAGCTTCTGATTCCTAGAATTGTCGTGAACACTCGTAGTCTTGGGAAGAATAAAATATTATGGTCCTGGTGCCTGAACAAAAGTGAACCCACACCTTATATCCTGTTTCTGCTCAAAATACAATACAAAATGTAAGTCAAGTGTTATACTAAGTGACAGTGGATTGCAACCTACAGATTAAAAACCACAGTTTTTAAAATGGCTAAAAACCTAGATAGAATATTTTACATGTTCTTGCTTTTGTAAGTTGCACTGATAAGTTGATCTTATCCATCCTCTAGTAGCTGGGAAAGCTGACTTCAAGCATTATTAAAAAGGATTGTAAATAAAAATACACTTAAAAAAAAGAAAAGTTGACTTTACCCTTTTATAATTTCAGAAATACTGCTAACAATCTGACTAGAGATTTCTGAGAAACCTAACTAGCATTTTTAATTATTTTGCAGCTATTTTTCCTCTATTGAGTCAAATGCTGAAGTTCTGGTGAACTTGTGGAGATAACTATGCTGTGTGTTCACTTGCAACTGCATACAGCATACTGCAGTTTCCCACCATAATGCCATCCATGATATGAATTTTCTCTGAAAAGGAAATTGTTTGTCTCTAGGGATTACAGTTCTTTTAACTGTCAAGAAGTTTAAAATGTTTCCTAGATGAAAGCAGATGTTCACTTACAGCTGAGGATGGTTGAATTTTGATGGATTAAAATGTGTATTTTTACCATTTTCTGAAAAGAAAAAACCAGCCCCAGACTGTGGGTATACATGACTCTGTGCATGTGTGCACTTTGACTACTGTGCTCTCATTGACAAATCATAGGCTAGAAATAACAAAGCCCATCAGTGGCTTAGTTTTCACAAAATCTTTAGAATATTTGAACAAAAACTTTGGTAATTGAATTGTTGTTAGGTTTTTCTTGTTTTTATAAAATATCCACAACACAGAATGATGAACTGGATCACTAGCTTATTTTTATAGTATGAAAAAATATGAACGTGCAATTCCTTCAGTTTGCTGCTACTTCAGTGGAAGAAGAAATGACATAAAACACTGAGTTCCTTATAGCTAAGGATGATTTGCCTTCTATATCCTCTTTCAAAACCTTAGGTTTTTTCCTTTGCTAATTTCCTTGTTTTTTCTAATTTCAAAGGGCTTATTTCTTATGATTAATGATGCTTAGATTTTATTTTTTACTGGACCAGATCCTGTACTTAATAGCAAAGCTTCTATGATTTTTTAACTTGAAAATAGCATACAAACTTGAATTATCTTAGGTTGTGCTAGCAGATCTTTGTTAAGCTACTTGGGGTATATTTGTGTCAGGATGTTCCAATGTAAATCTTATAAAATATCAAGCTACTGCCAAATTTACTGGAATGCAGTTTTTCTCTCCCTAAAAGGCTCTCTGTCAAGAGGTACATTGTTCACTGCATTTCTTGGTGCTACAGCATTTCAAATATACAAAGATTCTCTTGTTCTTTCTTTCTATGCATACGATTTTTTAAAGTTTTTAAAAAAATTTTTTTAAGGACACATGGATGGAAAAATTTTTTAAGGACACTTAAGGACACTAAAAATAGTCTTTATCTATTATTATGTGCAACTCTTTGTGCATGCATGGTTGTATTTTAGTATCTGCAGCAAATATCACCCATTTCATTTGATTCATATTTTATTGTGTAACTCACACAAACTTTTCTTGACAGAAATTTTGAAATTCAGTCAACCCTTTAAGACTGAAAATCTGAGAACTTAAATCTTAAAATGATGTGGGAATCCTGCTTGCTTAATTCTGATCCCAAAATTCATGTTATGGATGATTCAGATATTGTGAGGTGAACACACACACAAAAGAATATTAAATACTGCTTAGTCCTGACTTTGAAACCATTGTATCAACATCCTGCCTTTTCAAAATTAGTAAGTTTTTTCTGAATTTTTTCTCATTTTCTAATGTTTTTAAAGAATAAAAAATCTTTACTATTTTCCTTACTTTTATCTACCTGTTGTCATAAAGCCTTTAATAAATCCAACTGTTATATTACCACAACATTTGAAAAATAAAATTACTTGTGCCAAAATCTTGAACTAATTGGATTTGAAGTTTCAGGCCAAATCAATAATAAAAATAGACCATAATTTTTAATGGAGTGTGATCTATTTTTAAATATAAGAAAAAATCTCTTTCTGGAGATTAATGACCATTTCCGCCTTGGATTTATATTTATTTCCTTCCATGTAATGTTGCATTTGTTGGTTATTAGCTAAATTGTCCTAAGAGAAAGAGAAAATGAGAGCTTTTCAGTCTAGTAAAGACAAAATTAGTCTCATAAATGTAGATTCTGTCTTAAGAGATATCTTGATCTTTTCACTGTTTTAGTAGAAGTGCTGGTCTCTGCGCAAGAATGGTCTCAGCTGATGTTCTTAGTATTTTTTTCATTCTGCTGTAGTTCATCTCTAACTTGTTATTGTACATGACAAAGATTGCACCTGAGCAGAAAGTGAATAAGCCTTCCCTGTTGTCAGTGTCCAAAAGTGGAAGGATTACTTCTATGATGTAGTTATTATGGCCATCCAGGCAGGTGAAGTGAGAGACTGGATATGGGAGTAATGTAATTTGACGGCTCTTTTCATCTTATAAATTTAAGGGAGAAGAAGAAGGTCTGGGGTGTAATGGTGGAGCCATGCCATCTTCACTAAAAGTATTGGGAGGGGTAAAATTCAAGGTGACAGATTTAAAAATTGTGTCAATTAACTAGTTGTTACACATGACACAAAAATCATACAGATAGAAAAACACCTAAAATACTATCATCTTAGGAAGAAGTCATTTTGATGTTTCAAGAAGATATAAATCATCTCAGAACAAAGGATTACATTGTTAATTAAGGAGAATGTTTCAAAGCAGGGTTATACAGAAGAGCAGAAAAATAAAAGTTGGCATCAGGTGACATCACTTCTTTAAGTGAAATTTGACTTTCGTTACAAACACAGTTTAAAGAATTCAGACATTTTCAGTCAGAACAGAAAAAGAAGTGACCCATACTAGAATATTTAAAAGTAGAAACCGGATAGTCTTGGAATAAATGACTCCACTCTTTCCAAGTTTCTAATTTAGCACAATGAAGAAGTGTTGATGCAGGATGCCTGTGAATGTGGTATCAGACAGCAATGGTCATGGTAGGCCTGACCACCCACTGGCTTGAGAAATAAAAGTCCATAACGACCACAAAATAATTTTAAGACAATTTTTGGCACTAGTTTTGGAAAAATACATTGAATTAGTAGAAGAAACTAATTTCTGCAATATATTTCCATTAATTTTTCTTCTTCTTCAGTACATAATGTGACTTTTGTGACACTGTAAAATGTGGATAAGACTGTTTGCCTGTTCTGAATACTGGCAGGAAAATCCAGAGAAAGGTCTGTAAACTCCTTGAGTGATAGAGTAATACCATCCATACCAAAGCAAGGATGGTTGGATGGATGGATGGATGGATGGATGGACAGATGGATGGACGGACGGATGGATGGATGGACGGATGGATGGATGGATGGATGGATGGATGGATGGATGGATGAACAGATAAACAGGTGCGTAAAAGGGTAAACATAACACAGAGATTGAAAAGGGTTCAGTAGCCAATTGTGTGTACTTGTAGTTGTTACATGGATGCTTGTGAGCAAAGGGAGATGATTATTAAAAATTATTGAAACAGTGATAGAAGAACTCAGCATTGGTGAAGGACTCTAATCTGTGAAAGCCACTAAGAACATTTATTGATTATTGATAGTTTGCAATGAGTAACAGAGAAGTAGCAATTCGGGCTCCCATGTCATCAAGAGTACTTCAGATGTCACTTGTTGAGTATTTTGCTTCAAAGAATTTTAGAAGGGTTAGCTAATGCATACAGGGCCCTCAAACCAATAAGTGGATGATAGGAATTTTAATTTGTTCAAGGCAGCGGGGAATGACTTTCTAAGCTGTAGTGTACATAAATCATAGAGTTATCAAGACTGCTGTGACCCTTGTTTTGTTTGGTTGGGTTTTTGTTTGTTTGTTTGCAAGGTTGATGTAGCAAGGGTCCAATCTCTACAAGAAGTAAAGAAATAGAGGAATAGACACGTGCCTGTCATGCCTTTAAATTGTCCTCACCAGTCCTGAGTCAGTGAGGTAAAACAGATTGTTAGGCCAGAATTCACAGTTGGGAGACTAAATCCTGGAGAGTAGTGGGATTTAAGATTCAGACTCCTTCAGACTCTCTTTTCTGACTGCTTCTAAGGAATTGCTTCATTTTGACTTTTGTAGCTCCTCCTCTGAGTACTCCGCTCTGGTATCCCTCTGCAACATCTCCCTGTGGCTTGTAGAGGCAGAGAGGGGCAGCGCTTGATGAAGTTCAGCTTCATGACTCCCAGCACAGACGGCCTTAAAGTACTTTTCTGCACAGCTCCAGATCACAGTACTGGACCCCGGGCTAGGTTAGTGGTCCAGGTTATTAACTTTGTTGCCTCCTTATTTCCTGTCCTAGAATATAAGTGGACCAAGAAGTAGTTTTGTGCTCTGCAAACACACAATTCATATGTTTTTGTTACCCTATGGAAAGTTATGCTAGCGCACCTCCTTGTAGTACAGTTGCTACTTGTAGAAACACAGCTGCTATTACTATGTTTAGAACTAAATAGATCTGAGAATCTAGTCATAAACATGTATCCCTTTCCTCTGTAGCCTAGATCCAACTCTGTCAAAAGAAAGTTACAAGTTAAAGAAACAGAAAAGGAACAGAGCATGTGTATTACAAAGAAAAGACACAGTTACAACACAGTAACAAAGAGTTAATATAACCACAGTAACTTTACATTACCTATTACACACCTACCAGTATATTTATGCTATTGAGTCCTTTTGCACTGTGGCAGCAATGACCATAGAATCATCAAATCATTAAGGCTGAGAAAGATCTCTAAGATAGTTGAGTCCAAATGTCCAAACATTAAACCAGCACTGCTGTGTTCACCATTAACCACGTTCCTGTGTGCCACATCTGCACATCTTCTAAATCCCTCCAGGGACAGTGATTCAACCATTTTCCTGAGTAACCTGTTCTGGTTTTTGACCACTGATTGTGGTGGTTAACAGCTGGCCTGGAGGCCTCGCAGTTATAAATAACGCTAATTAGAGCTTGACCAGTCTAGGCCATTAGGGAACCAGTCTAGGCCGCTGGGAACACAGGCAGCTACTGGATAGTAAGCTGGGTGGCATCCAAATTCTGCCAGCCAGAACCAACCATGAGCTCTCAAAAATTAGATAAAGCTTTTGCACTCAGTAAAGGCTGGCTATTGCTGCATGAACCCCGAGTCTTGTGTCTCGTCCGTCTCTACTGCGACAAGTGGTGATACCTGACGTGATCACAGTGGAGAGCTGGGAGACACAGCCCCAGCGGAGGAGGGCAGCCCGGGAAAGCTGCCAGCAGCAGGGATTGCTGCAAAGGTCCCACATGTGTAAATAGAAAAACCTGCTGAGGACATGGGGATGCAAGTTTCCATTGAAGAAAATGCTGTGGTAGAGGTACAGACCCTCCCTTTCTGTGAACAGGGGATAAACATACATGATCAGGCCCTACAAGCCTTGTGCAAGAGCCATGGACTGGACACAACCACAACACCTTTTCAGTGGAGATGTTTTTCCTATATCTAATGTTATCCTTCCCTGGCACAACTTGACGCTGTTTCTTTTTGTCCTATTACTTGTTACATGGCAGAAGAGAGTAAAGCCCCACCTGGCTACAGTCTCCTTTCTGGCAGTCTCCAAGAGCAATGAGTTCCCCCTCAGCCTCATTTTACAGTGTCTAAATATCCCCAGTTCCAGCACCTGCAACTCATAAGGCTTGTGGTTTGGTCCCTTCATCAGCTGTGTTGCCCTCCTCCTGGCTGTGTATGACATAGTCACGTTCTGTCATTACTGGATTGCTCAACAACATACTAGTCCATGCCTACTCTGAAGCAAGGGCCATCTATTATATTTAGACCACTGTGTGATGATATGAAATGGAAATTTGTGGTGACAATTCCATGGTCCAAATGCTGGTTTTTGAATCATCACAGTTCAGTCAGGTCCCAAAATGTGTCTTTTGTGTACATCCAAGCAGGCACAATGTGAATATATGGACTTAAACACAGCAGAGTGGCCATCCCCTGCTCTCTGACACCCTGTCCTCTTGACTAACATGGAAGAGAAGCTACAGTGCTGTGTCATAGATCAGCATGTCAGGATCCCTGCTGGAAAGTGTGTTATCTAGCCGCAGCTACAGAAACGCCCCCGCCGCCCCCGTCTTGGTGAAGTACTTCTATGTGTTTTGGAAACTGGGTAAAGTGAACATAATTTCCAACACAGTTCAAAGCAACTAAAAGCCCTGTGAACATTTATTTAGATAATTAGATATTTTACAAACTATTTAAATGTACTTAGATTAACACATTAAAATGCTTTACTTTATATGTCAACAAAAAAAAAAAAATGATTTTAAACAGAGGAAAACTAGAAGAATTTGTTCATCATTTTGTCACAGGTCAAGGGCTTTAGAATTAATAAAACCAGATAGTTCTGATCTGTTTCATGTTAAAATCTTCAGAAACCTCAAAATATGGCTCATACAGAGCACTTTATTATGAGCTCTGAGAACTCCTCTGTCATTGGCAGCTCTCTGTTGCTCTTCTTGAGGCACAGATAACTGTCCAAAAGTATTCTAGTCCTTCCAAGGGTAGGGCACTTCACATTCTTATTAAAGATGCTTGATAAAATGGAAAATTGAAACATATTTTTAACACTTTATGAATCAGATTAAGGAATGAAGCTCTATCTCTGCAGTCCCTTCCCTGTCATATGAGCACTTTGTATTGATTCAGAAATTACTCCAAAATGAGGACTTTAATTTTCTTTCTATCAGTTTACCAAGTACTTATACATCAGTCAGAATTTGTAGGGGAAAAGTAAACCAAAAATTCAATTAATATTCTACTTTACTAGCATGCAGAAAGTAACATTGGTGTCCAAAACTATGAAAGGGATAGAAAAAGAATTATCAAGTATCATTGAAATCTTTGCATCTTGCATTATAATGACTGAAATAAAAAATAAGAAGTATATGAATACAATTTAAAGACAGTTGTCACAATCCTAAAACATTTGTGAAATAGGTAAAGGATAAGTGAGGATTGCTTAACATGTGTGCCCTTTAGAATATAAATATATCTCTGTGAACACATACAGAAGTAAAGAAACCTCTATAAACATGAAAAAATTGCCTGAAAATGAATTCTGTGTAGCAATAGAAAATTGTTAAATATCACATACACGTAAAGGCAATAGGGACTTTTAAGTAGGCAGAACACAATTATTTGTTTTGGAGTTCAGCCAGCAAACAGGAGTTAGCTCCTTTGCCTTAAACCTAAATGAACCTGTGTAGGGATGGCTGTGTGGTGAAAAAAAAAGCTATGCTGCAGGTTCAGTGCTAAGGCATATCACTTCCAGTAACCATAGATCAGACAGATGGGTCACATTGTACCACCTCTCTGAGCTCTGTCTAGGTTTATTTTTAACTTGTTGCCAGCATTTTGCACCACTGGGTGCAGACAAAGGGAAGAAATCCTGACTATTAGTGCAGAGCATTTTTTCCTGGTGGGGATTTTTTAACTATTTTTGGTGACAAGTGATAGGCTGTAATGCAGGGCTTTGGTGGGGTGGACAGTCTTAAGGGTAAAAAATTATTGTGAAATTTCACACTCAGCATTATGTTATTGCCAGGTTTTGATTCTGAGTCTTAAGAGATTGGGAAAAGTTAGAGGGGAAAAAATTGTATTGCAAAATGACAAGAATGAATTTGACACTGTAAAAAAATTTTTTTTCTTGGGTATGTGTTTCTACTGCACTTCCTCATTTCACAAAAAGATGTCTTTTGCTTTTTGAATACGTTTGGCTTGCATTTCAGATTTCACTGGGTGACACGGAAGGAAACAATACCGAGCATGCAATTGCATCAGGTCACATCTTGACCTTCACATTATGCATCCTTGGCAGTCAGCAATGTGTCATGATCCTTTCCCACCCTGACATCTGCTCTAACTTCAAAAGATGAAAGCCATCTTAGGCTTCTAAGAATTGTTCTACCTTCTCAGACAAACACTGTTATATGTACTAGTATTTTCCATTTCCAAGCTTACCACCATTTCCACAGAATTACATGAAAGTTGTATCATTCTGATAAGAAATCCTACTGGTTTGCACTCTGTGATCCCCTTTGCATATGGTGTTTGTCTCCATCTCTGGACACTTGACATAGTATTAACAAGACAGTGTGTAATGTCTCCTCTGCACAATTGTCTTATAACCCTCATATTATAATTACGCTTCCATTCGTTATGAGGTACAAGAAATAAAAATATGTCCTACATGTTTTCTGTAACTCTCCTTTCTTAATACACCTAGAGAGTATATTTTTCAATATTCAGCCTCTGCTAATTTATTTTCATTTGGACACTTCTGGATCATGAGTTTTGCTCCCTGAGATTTAGAAAAACCCGTGACAATGTTGTATTTTTCAGAATAATATTTTTCTTACCATTCTGTCTTCTTCAGGTCTGATCTCTGACTCTGAACTAAACTTTAAAACTCCTGGTCAATGAGTAAGTGGAAAATATTGGTTGGCAGGAATAAGGGTAGTTTCCAGCTGCAGAGCATGGGCACATGACATGTCTTGAAAGAAATGAGTCAGACTTTCCTGTCAGACAAGCTCCCAGGGCTCACCTCTTCCTTTCCTATATTCATGCTTTATGACATGCTTCTGTCCTTGAAGCTCCACATAGTTGATAACTATGACAGGAGTTGCTTCCACCTGAGATATGCACAGAAAAGCTATTTTCTAATAAATATTGCTTCATCCTACCATGAGCTCCTATTGCAATGAATATTGCAGAGCACCAACCTTAATGAACAAAGACATTGAAAACAAATTAAAGTTCACTTGTTAAGGACTTGTGCAATTCCCTTTCCTCTGCGTGCAGTGGCTACTTAATATCTGCCCACTGGTTCTTAACTGCAGTAAGAAATACTAAATCAGAATCATTATTTCTAGGTGTGCCTACACCCAAAAGATCTTTTTGTTAGACATCATTTGTTAGCCAGCTTTAGGCAGAGCAGTGTTTGGCTACATTCTAGCAACGTCTTTGGCCCTGAGCAGGATGCCATTTGTACAGCTCTCAGAAAATTATCCCATTTTTAGAGGAGATAAAATAGTTGCATGTAAAACAGGGTGTTAATGCATTTACATTACAGTTCACAAGAACTTTGCTTTGCCTTCAAAGGAAACAGAATGCTATCTATTCATCCCATAACAACACTTAATAAAAAGTTACAAACTCTTCCTGCTCCTTGAGAAAGGAAAAATGAAAGGGAGAGGAAAACAAAAGGAGGGGAAAAAAAGCAGTTTTCTAAATGGAACCCTTGGCTCTTGACACTGCCTTAGTCTTTCCTGGTAGTAATAGGGGAAAAAGGAATAGATTTAGACTTTTCCAAGTTTTGGTGTTTCATTGATAAACTTACCAAGACAGCTATTGCTGGTCTAAGGAATATATAGACTGCTGCAAAATCAAAATCCTTGTCCAGATTCCTCCCCTGGTTCATGGGGTTTGGATCAGGCCTTCAAAAGCTACATATGTAAAAGCCATTGTTGTTTTGGCATCTTACATTGTTTTCCTACTTAGTGCTGAATTTTCAGAAATGAAGGATTAAAGATTAGGAACAAAGCTCAGGAAAAATGGATTGTACAGATGACAGGGATTGCAAATCATGTCAGTGTGTGCTAGAAAGCTCCTTACAGCTCTCACATAAGCTACAGAGATGCAGCCTGAATCTCCAGGAAGCAAACACTCCCTGCCACAATTTTAAAAAGAGGCACTTACCAAGCCTATGTATTGTTCAGTCACTACAAATACTTCTATTTTTTTCTTGATTTCTAGAAAGATATTTTGCTCATGCTATATTAGAATGGCAATGACATCTAAGTCAAGGCTAAACCCACAGCAGAGTGATGAGCATCCTGTCTGAAAGTGGCATACAAGCATAGCCATAGCACAAAGCACCATTTTATCTTTGTATATCCCCTGGATGTTTGCTCTAATCATCCAGCAATGCTACATACAACATCACAAAAAAAAAAAAAAAAAAAAAAAAAAAAAAAAAAAAAAAAAAGGTAAAAAACCCCACTTGTAGATTGGAGTGTCACATTAAAAAGAAAATTAAAATATATTAAAAAAAGAAATAATGAAACACTTTCTTGTATGGGTTGTACATTTTCTACATGTACACACAGGGAAGCAGGCACCCAGCATTGAATATATGGTTTGATATTCAATCAGAATTCAGCTATTTAGATATTTTCTTGGTCTGTCTCTGGATTTTTCATATAAAAATACGTGGTTAACAGCAGCCAACCTGATTTGCATGTGTGTGTGTGTGTCTGATTTGTTCACCGCTATGCCTCCTGTGTCCTACATCTTAATCACATCCAGGCACCCGCCCCATTACATTACCAGAAGGGAAGTGATGGACATCCCTTGACTCTCTTCATGACCCTCTGATAATCCTGTTTCACACACAGGCTCCCTGCTGTATGAAACACAAAAGCTGCCACTGTAGTTCTTTACTTCCAGTCGATATTCTGACAGACTTGATCTAGCAAATTAGTATGCCGTGGTAGGGGCACGACAAAAGACCCTTTTGACACACTCTGAATCGATACAAAGGCCAACAGAGAGCCATTTCACCGTAGTTCTGTTATTTTTCCCCTTTTGATGACCCTTCTTCTTCTTCTTTTTTTTTAGCTTGTATGACCTTGTCAGATTTAAAAACATAATGTTAGAAAAGTCATCCTTGGACAGGAGAAGAAAAATCTAAACATGCAGAAATGCAAGAATACCAATGTAAAATTACAATACAGCTGGATCAGAGGAATACAGATTTTCTTGTGTGAATTTGCCCTTCAAACTGCTGAAATCCCTACAAGAGTCCAGCATTAGAGTATAGAATTAAACACTATTCTAGCCATGAGTGCTGTGTTGCATCTGTTTATTCTATCCTTTTTAAAAAATATTAAACTGTTCAGCATATTAAAAATGTATGTCTATGTTCTATTTCTTGGTATAAAGAATCTTGCAGCAGCATCAATTATTTTACAAGGTTGTAGTCACATTTACTTAACTTCTAAGGGTTTATGCTGTGAAATTTAAGTGAATTTATGCTGATATTTATCATACAATACAAAGAATAATACATTTCTGTATGTGACATTGTTATAAAAAAAATTATTAAGAGCAGATTAATCAGTGCCTGAAAGCTTATCTGCAGGAATTTAACTTCTTCAAATTATGTATACATAGAGAAACTACAGATTTAATTGAATTGCATCTGTAAACAATATTTCTGCATGTGTATGTCTACCTCTGCAAAAATTATTCATTTCAGAATTATTAATTTTCAGAGTCACTATAATTTTAATTTACACCTTTTTAGTTAATATCTTTACCAATATAATTTATTTTATTCCAGCAAAATCTGTGTAACAGATTTACATTTTGGTCTTTAGGAAGCATACATGAATGAGGATGACAACTACTTATCTCATAATTGATACTTATGTGTTACTATATCCAGCTACATGTAGACACTATAAAGTTCTCTTATCATAGTTTTAATGATGTAATTATGTCATAATAAGGCCTAATTCTTGTAATTTGCATGCTTTTTCATTGTTCTGAACATATGGTGTCTACTCTTTAATGAAAAATAAACACTCAGATAATCCATATTTTCTTTCACATAGTAACAAACCTGAAAACACCTACTCAAACTCACTTTCCAAACCTAATCTTTGAAGTTTAAGTTTTTAAGCTGAAAGCAAACTTAAGTCAATAAAAAATGAGACATTCCCAGCTTCAGAAAGCACTTTGCTGTAACTCACAAAGAAGCATTTTCCAAAAATACAGGTGCACAAATTACTTGTGGTATTTGCTGTACAGTATGTACATTTGACCTCTGCCGCACTCCAGCATTTTTCAACACATAAACCTTGTTCTCTCAAATAGAACTACTATATAAACACAAGGGATAAAGCATATTGTGTAAGAAATTCAGGCCACTTCAGACAACTCAGCTTGATAACAGAGGCAAAATTACACTAGCTGTTCCAATTCCTCTAGCAGTTTTATCTAGCCTAAGATTACCAGACTCAACCCCCTTCTGCAAAGCCCACAAAAGACAGGGTGACACACTGGGTGACATACCTGTGGCCCACAAAAAACTTTTACCTTTTACATCAGCTATGATTCACACTGAGAGAACATTGGGAAACACGTCAGATTTCACTGAGACAGAGAACTCGGTCCCAAGATAAATATAATACAAGTTTGTATGAAGCAAGAACTATCCTTAATCTTATCATAATATGCATATGCACGTGACCTTTGTGAAGCTCACATTTGCAGAGCAATAGGTTGCATTACTATTCCAAGAAATTAAGACAGAACACTGTTCTGTCCTTCTCTGACACATATTAATATTCTTCTTTCTAGAAGAAAAGCCTAAAGTGTGTGGCAATTATTTTAAAAGAGTTTGGGCTAACAAGCTGCAGCATAACTTCATATCAGGAGCAGAAATTTATGTATCTTGCCAGTAGGATCCTCTTTTATATAATTAAGGTGTTTCTTCTCTTCCCCCATTTGACAGTCAACTAAAACAAATATAATAATCCTCCAGTTTGGTACATAAAATGCTACATGGCTAGCATGTGTCTTAAATAAAACCTCTACTGGTAAAAATTAATGATTAATTTTAGTAATCTTGGTTTGCAGATGTGACTGCACCTCGCTCTGAGGCTGATAACATGACAGCTTCAGTACTGGAGGCTGCAAGGATCTGAAAGGAGAGAAGGAAGAATAGCAAAAGGAGGAGGGGTTTTCCCTGGTATCACTTCTTTCTAGCCACACTAATGCACTTTTCATTGCATAAAGCTGATAAGGGACTGGCTACCACCTCTCCTTTGTTGACTGGTTAACCATTTTCCTTAAAATTTGCCTCCAGTGGGGTATTCTCTCAGGGGAATTGGCTCTATCCTGATATCTAGATGTGTTGTTCCAAATTATTCCATTAGACATCATTATTTCTCACACCAACTGGTGTCAACCTGTACTCCTAGTGTCCTAAAACTGTATGACTACCAGGACATTGCCTGATTTTGTCCTATGCCTCTGTATCCTCCTGAGATCACCCTGCTCCAGAACACTAAAGCCTGGACACTTTTTTTAAGCTATTAATTTATACCAATAAAAATACCCTTTAGTTCTGTCTTTGGCAAATTATATCATTCCAAACTCTGCCTCCTCCTTCAGACAGGACAGTGTGATGTCTTCTGCCTGTAAGGTGGGACTAAATATCCAATCATCCAGAAAACTAAGCCAAGATGTAGAGGTGTGAGTCCTTCCTAGCAAATCAAGTCAGCTGGGTTCAAAAGAAGCATCAGTCTTGCATTTTCCAACAAACTTTTAGAGAAAAAGGGTACAACAATGCAGAGACAACATCAGGCTCTAGAGGAAGAGGCGATGTCTTTACAAGGACAAAATCTCATTGTTTTAAAGATTATGTTAAGAATTTCTGTATGTGGTAAATATTTTCTATGTGGTGTGTGCAAAATTATGAATGCACATTCATTCTTTTTTTTTAATGATGGAAATTCTTCATAAAGGCATAAAATACAGTAGCTAGATTTGTTCAACAAAGAAGGATACAACAACACTGTTAGCTTAAAAAACATCCAGAACCTTTTTCTGAAACTAATACCAGCTGATGTGGAATAGCAAATCAAAGTTTCAATCTCCTGTTCATGGGAATAAAAAGGTAACATCCATACTGTTTTTGGGAAAGTTCAGTGGCCATTGTTTCTGTATCAAGGAATTGTTTGGCTTGTTGTCATAAGCCATAAGAGAGACCCTTGAAACACATTGCTAGCACAGGTACTGCTGGATTCCTGTGCCTGTGAATACTCTTTGTCATTGTTTAATGGCACAGATATCAACTTCTGCTCCTATAACTCAACTGATCCTCATCTCTTCCACTTCACATAATACTTCCTGGGTGGCTCTCAGCATCTACTCTTCCACATTTCAGAATAAAAAAGAGGAAATCTGGCTGGTTAAAAATACATCTGTAGTTTTACTGTGATTTAACAGTAGTTTCACTTCTCAGCAGCACTTCAGGACAGTCAGTTTTAATTTGTGTTCTCTTGAAATCAGAATCAGCCCACTACGCATTGGCTAAACCTACCATGTGGACATCAATTTTTAACTTCTGCCAAGCAAACGTAGACATAATTTTCTTCTTTTAGAAAAGTCATTGACCTCAGAGAGTGCTTCATCGAAGTAAAGATAGAAGGATTCAATGCAGGAAAAGTGAAATATTTTATTTCATATACTGGATAAAGGTAATATGGTGTGCCACTCACCCATATATTTATTTTCAAATTGGTATTAGTTCTTTGTGCTTACTGTTTGACTCACCTATTGTATATTACCCATCTGTATGTTTATACTGCACTCCTATTTACCTCTTCTAAGCACATCACAGTTCACCTTCAGCATCTTGCCTGCAAAGGAGGAAGAGAAATCACTCCAGCTTAAATCTTTCACTTCTTGCAAGAGTTTTTCCTACAGCTTCAGTAAATGAATCATGATGTTTGTTTTATTCTAATCCAAGAATCTCAAGCAACTGACACAGTGTGTAGCCAACTAAATGTCAGCCTCTATTAATAGGAACATGTAAACATAATCCAATATTTAAAAAACAAACACTCAAGAACTGGTGTCTTGCTGTACCTCTAGAATCAGCTCCTCAGCTGGCATGAATCCACATGGCGGAAGCACTAAACTCTGGTGCATTATGTGTCTGTCTACGAGGATGGCAGAATTCAATTTTCTAATTGACAGTAGACCCAGTGTGCTTCACTAGACCATGCAGATGAAAGCCTCAGGCTGGACAGATGAAAGCAGGAATATGTACGGTCAAAGCATCTTTAAAAAGATAGTGTTTAGTCCCTTCTGCCAATCACTGCGTGCAAGTTTTAGGTAAAATGAAAGAATGGAATAGAATGGTGTATAGCAAGGAAAGGAAAGGAAACAGTGATGAGTTTTTTAGTTTACTCAAGGACTCTTGGATGTTTTTTCATCACTTATGCTTCAGTTGCATCCTTGCCATTACCTACTTGTATCAGACCAGTTTGGATATTGGTTGCAAGACATTTCTGACATTATTGCTCTACCCTATAATAAGATGAGAAAATCTCTACCATTCTAGAGATTCTAAGAAATGTCTGGAGTCAACATGCAATTTTTTTTTCCCTACATTTAATAAACCCCATACCATTTGGCTGGCTGAATGTGCACTGATTTATACTGTCCCTGTGCCAAGCATCCCATCAAACTCCTCTCACCACTGAATGGCTACGGGTAACAGCACTTGAAGGGGGCATCAATAAAAATCTTTCTGTGAACACAGTTTGGAAAGAAAATTCTAAAACTGAAGATAAATGTAAAGAAAGGAAGAAGACTTCAGGTAGACGTGTCTGGTCAAATTAAAATTTTTTTTAAAGGATTAAATGAAAAAACATACCCTTCTCCCTTCACAAAATCTTCCTCTCAGTTTCTGTCAAAACCTGTCTGCACCCTACTCTCCCTTCAAAAAAGTGAAAACAAATATGCAACAGGCTTCATATTCATTATATCTTAAAGAGTAATAAGAGAGAGAGAAATCAAAGATTTCTTTTTGTGGCCTCAAAAACAGATGAGAAAATGAATAAATAAATAGCCTTGAGCCCAGTTTCAGGAAAAATAAACAAATCAACATTTCTTGCAGGTCACCTTTGAAACTTCAGGCTGCCTTTTGTACTGAATTGTTCTTATATTCGCTTACTAATCTCCTCACATATTACAGATTTCACAAGTGACTTGTGATGCTGAATTCCTATAGCTATTTGTACAATTCCCATGTTATTCATTGTTTGCCCATTTGCTTTATCCAAATTGGAGAGAATGCACTTTTAAAGTAGCTGTCAAAGTGTGACTCATCTGGAAAGTCAGTAATTACTTTTCATAAAGTAATATCCCAGAGCACACAAAACTCATAAGAATTACACAAGGTATTGGGATACATGAAAACAGATTTCTAACTACCACTTTTCACAGTTCAAATAATCGTAAAAACCCCTTTAAAATGTAGAACCAGATGCATAAATTCACCCCTTAAGTGCAAAAGGAAAAATATATTTTTGAGAATATTTATATTTTTTAAAAGGGTTTTCAAGGGAATATTGAAGGAAAGAATCCTACACTTTTAAGAATATTTTGAAGTGTATAATAGTAAAATAGACTAAACCTTTCTCTCCTTTAGTTTTAGATCTAAAACTAAACTGTATTAGAAAATTAACTGCTTGTTTCTGTTATTAAGACAAGCATCAGAATAATTTGGACAGAGATAACATCAAGAACAGAACATTAATAGCCTTAGTCCTAATCTTTCATCTAAAGCATTCACATTTTCCATTTATAACACCTTCTTAGCCCTACAGTTCAGCCGTAGACCACAAAGCATTAGAGCACCTATCACTGGGGAGCTACACAACCTTGTTTTCAAGAGGAAATAACAAATATATGAGTTTTTTCTTCTCCTCTGTGCCCTTAAACACAACTGTAGGATAGGGCTGGTAACCCATTCTCATACTTGGTTTTACAAATAAATAGCAAATAAAATACTTGTGCTTACTCTCTAAGAAAAATGAATAGTTTCATTAATAACTTGAGCCAAAAACCAAACAAATAACATTTTGCCTCAGTGGACTGGCAATGGCAAAGTGGACCTGTTCAGTTAGGCTTTTGTTGTGACACGTAATAGGCATCACAGGGGGAAGTGTTAATGGGTATTTAAGGGGACATGACAACCCCATTAGCTTCCCTGATAAATCTGCCCTGGAGTAAATGACTATCCTTGCCATGGAGATTTCACTGCTGAGAACAACAGTAGAAAAGAAGGAAAAAGAAAGTTGTGAACAGGGACAGTATCAGAGAAGGTTATGGTAAATCAGAGATTCTGATTGCAAGATGTGGAAAGCCCACTGGAAATTAGTAGCATTTAATTCTTTACCTTTTAAACTGAACTGAAAGATTTTGGCAGTGAAATGGTGCAAACTTCTCATCAGTTATGTGAGCATGATTTTCCTCTTTTCCTTTTTTATTTCCCAGAAGATGATCTTTCAAGCCTATGGGCAGTGTGTCTGTTCATTTATCTACACGTATACTTCTGATCTTTAAATCTCTGCCTATCACTTGCCTATATTGCTTCTTTTCTTCTTCCTCTCTGTCCTTGAGCAATCAGGTCAATAGCTACAGCCAAACTTGGCAGCTGTTAGAGCAAGATGTCAAATGTTGAAATATATATTCTTCCTGCAATGGCATCATGGCCTGTGGCTAGTCCTTTGTGTGGATTCACTGCCAGCAATGTGGCTGTGTTCAGTGCTGACTGCTCGCGGGTGTAGAACTGCCTGTAGGGTTATATCAAAGTCATACTCTTATGTAGCTGACTGTGTGGCTTTCACTCCTTAGATGGCATAATTTTCTGGCACTGATTTAGCTGCATGATATTTTCTTGCATCTATTTTTATGCTGTGTGCCAGAACATCTCACAACACCATCAACTTATCTCTTTGAATTAGTCTTGCATTATTACATTCCCTTCTAATACAGAAAATATTGTAAAACCTGGAATGATACAAATAAATATATGGCAATAAAGAAGCTAATTTTTAAAAGCTCATTTTATGTAAATGAATGTGTACTTCTGAGCTTTAGCCACTGTCTTCAAACAGATGCCCATTCCTTTTATTCAAGTACTTTTGACTTTGATGTACAATTAAGTAGCCAATATTTTTTGCTTTAGTCATGCAAAAATGATTTATCCATCCAGATTTCTGAACTAAGGTGCACAAAGTCTAAACCTCATTTGTTAAACTTCTAGGAGCAAAATTATGTTTTGCTCCAGAAGCACATTAATCCTTATTGGTAATAATCTTCACAGAAAGCATTGAAATATTAACTAAAATCCACTTTGTTTTTTCACAGAACCTAAAAAATTATCACATTAGTTTCCCTCAAAATATTTCAGCAAAGATGTAAATACTAACAGGGCAACAGTTTGTCTGAATCCTGTTCAGAAAAATTTTTCTTTGGAAATGTCTTTGTGATGGGAATCTATTTGCTGTCTGAAAACATCAAAGAGCTCTGTCAGAGATTCAGAAGAAGAGCAGTCACATGGTGCAGACTATAGCTGGGGCACTTGAAGTGCACTAGAGATGGAAGGTGACACTTCTAAAGTAGAAAGAAAGAGGCAATGAATCTGTTAGTGTGTCCAAAGATTCTTTTTCATTGGTGTCATTCTTGTGAGACATGCATGAGCATGAGTACAATAATCCTGCTTGTAGACCCAAAAATAATTTTGATAAACTGACATTGTCCATATGTTCTGATGCCAGAGTTTGTTGCTTATCAAGACAATGGTTTTAAGGAATAAAATGACACCATATTTTCCCCTTTAAAGGGAAAAAAATCTGGAAAAATCTTTTTTACGGTCTATAACAATAGGACATACACCTAATGCCATAGACTGCACACAGAGCATGACATGGTCTAGATTGGGCATTATAAACAACTCTATTGGTCCCAGTGCTGCAGTTCCTTTTCAGAAAAATACATCTTCATGGAAATTAACATGTGAGAGGAATGCAAAAGAGAAACAATTATCTGAAAGATTAAGCATTAAGGTGAGATAGAGAGCTGGTTAGCATACTTCAGTCCAGTCCTCTTACAAAAATTTCTTTCTTAAAAATTATTTTCTTGGAAAAAAATGTCTGCAGGCCAAGTGGTTCTCAGTCATGAGACTGTTGGTCACCTCAGGAAGATTTGTTATAACATAGGAATTAGATGCATGAATACAGATTATAAATCCAAACCCCAGTGTACCACTTTTAGATAGAATTTCTGCAGGCAAACCCTTTCTTCAACATCAGTTTTGAAACTACAGCTATGAAAATGAAATCTTTCAGTAGATATCTGTTCACTCCTTGTTCTCTTGGGAAAGAAGTTTTCAAAAATGGAATGGGGAATGTACAGCCAGCAGCACTCTTCCTTCCCACTGAACAGGTGTCTGTCTTCTGGGTACACCAGTCAGACAGAGAGGTTTAGCCTTGCATCCTCTTTCCTCTTACTATGTCCATATCTCTTAAAGGCCACAAACTACAAGGGAAAAAGAAAGGTTCAATGAAATACTCCATTACTGTATTTGGAAAAACTTAATTTGTCTGCACAGACGTCATTAGGAAATATCATAATCAGAAAGATAAATCAGTAAAAAGAAAGACTGACAAGTTTGCTTCTACTTTGGTAAAATTCATAGCTCAGTATGTAGAACATAATTTTTATTGTTCAGACATTTTTTATCCATTTCAATAATTTGAACCAATGAGAAGCTGTGATGCAGAAAGTTGCATTGTATTGTACCCCACCCTAGTAAGTTCAGTCATGTATTCTGTGAATCCTGGTGTATGTACTCCACATTGTGTCACAAAACTAGTGCATATAATTTTTTATTAATTATTTGTACATATATTTGGTTCTGCTATGAACTATCAGTGTTTCCCCTATGGGCAATTTCACTCAGCCAAAATTTGGCTCATTGTTCCTTTGTTCTTTTAGAGGTCTGTGTGTATTTGTATGCTGAACTTACTTTATACACCCAATTAATAGGGGCAGCATAGAAAAACAAATGCTCAACAAATTCATTATTAATATATTCATTTAACATCTACACAAACTTTAAAACTGCTGAAATAAACTAATTTTGAAATAAAATGCAAATTATATCAGAGAACAATTATATTCTCTTCTAGAAGCAAAAATAGCATGGGCATTTTTATATTTCATCTCAGAATGGGATGTGACCTAGATTTAAACTCTTATCTCCAGAGATGAAAGATCTCCACATTAATCTACTGTTGCTTGAACATGTGGCTTTACATATATCAAGAGGGGGGCAGCTCATGAAGTTGAACTTCAGTTGCTTATCTTTTGTTCTTCACTAGAGCAGGGCAGTGAAATGATCCCTCTCCTTTCCCATCCCCTCCCCCAAAACAGGAAAAGAAAAAGAAAAAAGCTTTAATCCTCTCTGGTACAAATTTCCCTAATATTCAATAATCACTCCCTGTCTCCTTCCCTGTGGGAGACGTCTGGTAGCATCTGTGCCAGCATATGTTAGACATCTCTGAGTGGGTCACTACCTCATTTTGTCACCGACTCCTCTATCACCTAGAGAGACAGCAACATCCCTCCACAACACAGTACTCCACAAGACACAGCACTGTCATGTCTCTCTCAATAAACTTGGTTCAGTACACTTTAGCCCATTCTCTGTACACTTTAACCCACTAAGTGTGGTTAACCCACTCTTAACTGAATCCTTTTCATAGTGGCATTAATATGAGTGAAAGGAGCATTATTATGCGTATTGCTTTAAAATGAGCCCTCTGATGCTAATTTCAGACCTGTACCTGAGAGGACAGGAAGGAAAAAAATAGGTCCTTATAAGTCACCTAATATGCTTCAAATGCTTTGAATAATACATACGTAATTTGCAAATAGGTGATATTTCAAATCTCACTTGTAATTCATTTCTATGGCAATAGATTTTATTAATGGTTGTGAAAAAGTCTGCTTTTTTCTTTCCTTAATTCAACAAAATTAGATGGAAACATCTGGCTGCATTAGCTCTCAGAAGTTGTCTGTGAGTTTCTTTTCTTTTTCAGTTTATGGTGCAATGATGTATTGTAGGACTATTTTCAGCAGAGGTGCTATTTCTGAAGTGTGCACTGAGGTTGTTTCCAAGCTAATGACTCTTACATCTGCTCTTCATTTCAGTCCTGCCTCTATTTTTTCTGTAATCATGGCTGATCCTCAGAAAGTTTCCAAGATAATTTTCTGGAATCTAATCTAAAAATAATAAATAAACCCATTTTTAAAGCCTCAAAATAGTCAACCTGTTGCTAGGATTAATTTTTCCATTATTTCTGATATTTAACTGAGGCAGAATAGGAAAACCTGGAGTATCTTGTCTGATAATATGGTGTAGCAGGATGTTGGGGGTTTTTTCCTGTTTATTTTCTTTTCAAATGCCTAAAAACTGCTAAGTGAAGAGCCTGTTAAACTTTTATGAAAGTCAGTTTAACTTTCTGTGCACTTAAATCATGGCTAAAACAATACTAAATAACTTTTGAAGTGTTATTCTCCAGGTTTAGATCCTGATTCAAACTGATGCAAAACAAATAAATGTATCTTGATCTTTTTAAGATCTCTACCTTTTAAGCATCACTTAGCTAATTTAAAATTTTATTTTTTCACACACTAGTCAGAAAAAAATGTCATATAACTGAATAAGGAATTCAACAGTCAGTTCAGCTTTGTCACACATAATATTGAAAAGGCTTTCTCTAGGCTGGTTTACCTAGAACTGTAATATTATCTAAAAAGGGGGTTTCTAAACCTTGAAATATAATTTCCTAATTAGAAAAATGAAACTAAATACACCTCCTTGAAGCCATACCATATGTTGCTAAAGTTCCATCCGCTTCATAAGTCATCAGCACCTCTTCAGAAGAGCTAGCCCTTCTCTGTCATTTGAGCAAATTATCTGGCAGATAAGGAAATGGTGATCTAGAGGGCTCAGCTCTTTTCTGTACAATTATGCAGTATGAAAGGCCTATCAATATTTTGGATCATAAAAACTCCTCTGATGTACTTACAGACATGATCATGTAAGCATGTACTTACAGACATGATAACTTACAGCAATATATTTTTGAAGTGCATTATGTTTACCCTATTGGGTATAAATATAATCAACAATTATCATAATAGGGGGGCATTGTAACACTTTCTTACTGTCTGAAATATCCAGATTACCAAATCTGTATTAAGAGACTAGACATGACAATTTCCTGCATTATTTTTAACAGACAAGATGGCAAAAAATGGAATGGAAGACTGTGCTTGGGTACTATGGTATGAGTTCAAATTCATAGGAGGGTATTTGTGAACAGAATATGGCCCCAAGTGTTTTAAATATATGATCCTTGTTAAGATTCAGACACTGAAGTGGATCTGATCTCATGGGTGCCAGACTACTGTTGATTTTAGAAACCTGTGACAATAAGGGTTAATACTGGAAACACTGATAGACCTGTATGTGTAGCAGCAGCATGAACAGTGCTGCTGTAATTGCATTTTCTTTCTTTCCTGTTAGACAGAAAATAATCAATATCCAAGGAGAAGTTGAATAAGAAATTTTCAATGATTTGTAGTACTGTTCAACAGGGACATGACTTTTTTGACTCTTAAGTCAATTGTCTGCCTCAGAATTATTTCTGAACTATTTTCTGAAGTGTCCATTAAAATTTGCCTGAGAAGGTATTGTCAAGCAAACGATATTTCATAGTGTTTTCAGGAGCATGTTTGAATAATCATGCTGAATTTCTTTTTGCTACTGAGTACCTTAATGAAGAATCAATACTGCAGCAGGCATCAGAGGGGTGAATCTTCACATAGTCTTTTGCTTGGCTCAGCTGACACTGAGAATATCATGTAAAGATGTGCACAAGCATTGTCAGCCAGCTTGTCCTCTTACTGATCAGACCTAGGGACATATTTGATTACAGAATAGATGGGCAACATGCTTTGCCACTCCTTCTCAATATAACTTACAATTTTGCTACACTGTAGAATGTGACTGAGAAGTTATTAGGGTTTGCATTTGAAGGATAAAGCATGAGGTGAAACAAAATAAAAAATTAGAGAAGAACGAAATGCCAGAGAATAATATCCTCTTACCTTTACAATTGTAGAGTACTGTGGTTGCAATCACATTTGATGAGAAGAGGTTTTGAGTGAAGACAAGTTCTGACTGTTGTCATAAATAGATTGGAATTGCCATCTATGTACAAGATTTGTTTATGTCTATGCCCTCCCCTTGCAGAAGTCCATACAAACTCCTCAGCTAGAGTACTTGATAACAAATTATTGAAAGTTAATTTCAATACTTTTAGCTGTTCCTTGTCTACTCCACCACTGGAAGTCTTAAATTGAATATTTGTCTACAAATACTTATAGTCTAAGAGAGTTGTGTGATCTAATGGACTAATCAGAGAGCAGATGGTGGGGTATCAGTATATAAAATAAAATAGAAAAACTTTTCATTCTATTATTCTTTAAAACACCCCCCCCCCCTTCTTTTTTTTTTTTTTTTTTTTTTTTTTTTTATTTCCCCCGTCATTGGACATACATTAGAATATAGGTCACAACAGGAAAAACAACTTGTGAACAGTATCTCCCCAAAATGGAGATGAAACAAATAATTTCACAGAACTTTTCTGTGTTGAATTACAGAATAGCGTAAATGCTCATGTAGAAGTATAAAAGCCTGCATGCACCAAAAAATATATTCAGATCCTTTATTGAATTTTCCACTAGTAGCAGATCACATAATATTCCAAGCTTACCTCATAGAGAATTTTCTTTTTCTTATTTTTTAGAAAATTCTGCATAGTGAGCACTTTTTTGTCTTGTCTTTCAGTGCTTTCTTCAAAAATAAAATTAGTTTTCACATGTGAAGAAAAAAATATTACTGATTTTCATATTCAATTTCTGTTAACAACAGAGTATTGTCTTGGTCCCAAATGTATTTTCATGATCCATCTGAGCCTTCCAAATTATTTATTCTTTACTTAAAGCATAAGTTAACTTATAAAAATGTACTGTTCAGTTTGGATGTTAAAAAAAAGGATGACTGTCATGGCGTACTTGATACTGTGGTTGTAGATTTCTACACAATATCTATGTAATATGCTCCATTTTCAAGACTCTGCTTTAGAGCTATATTTTTCACTAAGTAACTGCAAATAGCTGAGAAGTAGAAAATGAAGAACACTGATTTCTTAAAAGTTTATTAATGAATAACCTACTAAATGAGGAAATATATTAAGAGTTACATTGAGTATTCATTATATCTGCAAGCAACAAAATTTTGCTTTTACTCCTCAAGAAAATTGTTTTTGAAGCTGCAACCCTTATCATATAGTCCAGAAGAGTTTAGAATTTAGTTTCCTATCCACCTCCCACCCTGAAGAAAAAATTTGCCTCTTTTCATTTTTAGTCAGAGTTCAAAGAGGCAGAGTAACCACTTACTCAGATCACTTTGGAATTGATGCTTGAGGAAAAAAAAGATTTGTTAATTTAGTACACAACTTTCAAAAGGATACTAATATTTACACCAAAATATAATTTTTATAACACATTAGTCATAATATTGGACAACTGCATTTCTATCATGTAAGTGAAAATTTAGATCTTTCCATCAAAAAAGGACAATGTAAAGAAAATATGAAAGTATACAGTATATAAACACATTGCCCCAAATGTCATCAGAGGGGGATGTCTTTCCACTGAAATCTGTAAGAAGGGTTGCTTGAATTTAGAGTTAGATGATGAAAGTCACATTTCATAAATATATGGTCCCAAATGTCATCAGAGTGGGATGTCTTCCCACTGAAATCTCTGAAAAGGGTCACCTGAATTTCCAGTTAGGTGATGTCTACAGGGCACAGGATACACCTACAAGGCACATGGTTGATTGGGACTGGAGGCAGTGAAAGGTGGCTGTGCAGTAGTGAAGGCTACTGCCAGCACTTACCACCTCCTTCTTTCCCAGGAATCTCACTGCTGGGTCATCCTTGCACCCTCTCTATTTCACATCCTGCCACCCACTGCTGCTCACATCCTTACCCTGTCTGAGCCCCAGCTCAGCTCCCACACTCACCACTCCAGCCAAAGGCTAGGCTGCTGCTCTTTCTACAAAGAGACAGTTGGTCAGAACATCCTGTGCCACATCCCTAGGGCCCCCTTTAAAGCACCGTAACATTGGCAAATGCAGAGCCCTGCTGTTTTCGTGGCACGGTCAGCAGAGCTTTACACCACCTGCATGTTTCCTGCTGTGGCTTGTACTCTGCCTGAGGTAACTACTGCACTCTGCAAGACTCCGTCCCATAAAGGGTCATAAATCTCTGTAAAGTCTAGGGATTCAGGCTAATAGTAATTAAAAAGATATGTCCATGTGCAGAAGAAGGTTCAGCTTTTAGATGTTTGAGGTCTGGATTGATTTTAAGACTGTTTGAAAGCTGAAATTTGAGTGGAAGATCCCCAACACTAGGATGTAGCCATTTTTGATTACCTGTAAATTCCAACCATGAAACAATAAGACTTTCAGCTTAGCAAATATTGAAAATTTACACTCTACTCACCAGGTTGAAAATGTGTCACATTTTTCTCATTAAGGCCATGCTGTTTTGTCAGAGGTGGTTTTCCATTTCTGCTGTCACTCTCAGAACTTTGCGGCAATGCTACACTGCAACTCAAGATGACCAATCTGAGAACTACATAAGAACAGGCCTTGTTAGAAAAAAAAATTACAAAAAATATTGATTTACCCTAACACTCTCACAATAAGAGAAAGATATTTTTCAGAAGCCATTTAACTCAGCAAACTTCAGACAGCTTCTTCCTTACAATGCCAGAGAATTCAGAGATTATAGATACTATTTTCCAGCCAAGTTTGTGGCATTGCATTCTCATGTGCCTCACAGTCCTTCTCTGTGTATAACTGTATAAATACATGTGTGTTCATATACAATTCTGGGTGTTATGTACTTTTTCTTCCTCATTATCATGTCTTTGCTCATGTATTTTCACCTAGACCACTTTAATGTCTCCATTTATGTCTGAAAGAAAGAGGTTTCTCAGGAATTTCAGTCTCGTTCAAAATGCAGAATGGTGACAAGGATTTTTTTCCTTGTTTTCAGTAAGTGATAGCAAGTTTATTAATGTACAGTTTCTACTTAGATGCATGCAGAATCTCCATGTAACGTGAAAGGTAATATGCAACACTAAAGCCACACTAACTCTGTGTATGCATCCTGTAATGGTACATTGTAAGCCAGGATCATAACCTGCTTAGCAGAAACACCCAGAAGATTGAGAAATGCCCAACAAAAACTGTCACTAATGCCTACCTTCAGAATAATTTTTGTTTTCTGAAACATGAAACACCACAAAACAGAACAAAACACAAACGAGGCTAATTCTGCAAACTCACCACGCAACATCTTTCTGGTTAAATGGTTCAATATGACACAGCTTCACTTCAGTGTTATTGACAAAACAGTGCATTCATCAATAAATATGTCGTCTCCTGCGCTCTGTGATTCTACTTTGCCTGTAAACATTCAGTCTCCTGGATGGACATATCTACTGAGGGACTGCATTAATGTTCCACGTTCCGAAGATAGTCATTAATCATAGCCCATAAACTTTGCTTAGAAATACGCAATCTCTTAAGACTAGTACTAAGTGAAGCTTTAAAAGTTAGGTTGACGGATGTCATTAAATCATACACATTAAAATTTTACTGCTATTATTTCTTTAATGTCTTTATTTATAATTAATATCACCAAATACAAGCCAGAGGAGTCACCAGTTTTTCTACCAGACATTCCCAGTCTGAAAAGCCCCTAAATGTGAAGAAGGAGGAAGAGCAAAATACTTGTAATAATGCACTGGGAGTGTTTTTTTTTTTCTTTTTCTTCAGTTGCACACAGGTTCTGCAGTGGGACACGAAGCACTAATATTTCATCAGACTTCCTCATTGGGAGAAGTAGGTTTGAAGGCAGAAGCTGAGAAATAAGAGGTTTGCAGTGTGATGGAGTCCTGTCAAGGGTAGTGTTTTTATGGGAGACGCTTGAAATACAGAGCTGGCAGGGGTCACAAATCAAAGCTTAAGTTCCAACTGGACCTTGTCTTTCACATGCAAAGTTCAGGTAATTCTTATTTTTGGTTGGATATCATTGATGGCAGAACAAAGGATTTGGGGTTTTCTTTCTTCCAATTTCAATTACATAATACTATAACTCACTGTCAAATCCAGAACTGATATGTTCCTCATTTCTATGTAGCTAAGTTATATTCATAGTGAAGTTTATGTGGACTAAAATTCATTTTCAAAAACATGTCTGACTCTTATGTAGCTTATTTTCATTAATTTAGGGTATGTATGTCACTTTCTTATATAAAAATAAAATTACTTTGATAAATATCTTATTTGCCTTAGCTTTTGAAAAACACACAAGCTACAATTTTGATAATTTTAGCAGGTGGATATTGTAAATATAGTTGTCTAATATTTTGGATTTTCTCAGTTATATAAATATATTTGCAAACACAAAGTAGAAGAAAGAGAGACAGGGAGGGAGGGACAGAAAAAGAGAGAACACATCTTACTTTCTTGATTGACATGTAGAAACTTGCCACTACACAGTACTAAGTCAGCATAAGTCTGACCTTGTCTCTAATGTCAAAATTTGTCCCATCATTTTTCTTAGCAAACAATTTGATTGACTAATGCACTTGTTGCTGGGACAACACTTTTATTTCTTTTGAAAGTATTCTTAATGGTGATGGAAGATGACATTGAGGCTTTATAGATGAATTTGAACTTCCTGGAAAAGGTGAAAAAGAGCTGATC
The DNA here is from genome assembly GCF_017590055.1 of Onychostruthus taczanowskii. Taxonomy (NCBI): domain Eukaryota; kingdom Metazoa; phylum Chordata; class Aves; order Passeriformes; family Passeridae; genus Onychostruthus; species Onychostruthus taczanowskii. The sequence goes on along the minus strand of NW_024506221.1, from coordinate 1,927,068 downwards.
AGGGACATTTCATAAAATTACATTGTTCAAGTCACAGAGAATGGGTAAAAAAATCTATTTTACCTTGCAGAGAAATTTTATTTTTATATGACTGATTTGATGTCTGAGTAACTAGCAATTAGTAAAATCAAAGGTTCCCTGTAAAAAAATAAGAAGGTTGAATTACAAAACTGGGAGACCATAATTATTTGCTAATAATTCCCAGACTTAAAAATTGAGCTGGTGATTTAAAGTAGAGTAGTCATATTTTGATACAGGTTTTAACTGGAAACAATTTTAAAAGCCCCAGACTACTATGTCATTTTGTTTTGAAAGTTTGATTTTTCTAAACTTTAAGACTCCTTTTCCTTCTCAGAAAAAAATTACTGTTTTAAAATGTGCACTCTCTGGACAGAATAAAAGAGTCAGAACAAACGCCAACCAGGCACTCCTCTCAGAATTACATTATTAATCAGATCATAGTAATGAAGGAGACCAGGGACTCAGTCATGATTCCATTTACACATTTTCACAGGTAGAGTAAAGATGTAAAAAGTGCCTTTTTCACAAGTTACTAATATCTGTTGAGCATGTATGTACTTTGCTGTAGAAAACCAGCTGCCACAGAGTTACATCTCTTGTGATTATGCAACATGGTTGAAAGTACAGAAAGGCTGGGGAAAGACAATCTTGGCATTGTGAGGTTAAATAGAGACGCAAGAAGCAGGCAATCACCATTTCATTCCGTTCAGACCTCATAAAAAAATCTGGTGCTATTGTTGGCATTGTGGTGACCAAGCATTGCTGGGAGAGGCATTCCACACCTTGGTCATTCAGTGGAGCCACTGGCAGTGTAGCTGGAGAATAGGGAATTGTGCATGAGCCATACAAAACGTGTTGAAGAAGCTGCATACATGGGCTTACACAGACACAGGGGATGTGGGCAGGTGTGTGGCAGAGCAGGAAAGCAGATGAGCTGGGAAGAGGTTTACTCTTTGTGGCATTTCACTCAATGTTCATTTGTGCATTTTCAGTGAGGAAAGTACTGACCACCCAGTAATACAGTTACTTGTACAAAATACAGAGAGTTTTTTCACAGCAACCCAGGATTTTGAATCCTGCATTTCTATTTTTCTTCAAATTTCTCTTCTGTTTTCTCTCTTGTGGCCAAAAACCTCATGTTGTTTAGTAAAAATGATTTTTTTAGAAGAGCTTCATAACTGCTTTTTCAAGGAGGATTTGAAAATATAAGACTGGTATGATTTTGGAGGTAAAATTGCCAGGGACCACATGAGATAAAGGAAGCAATATCAATAAAAGGAGATGAAAGAAAGCAGAAAAATTTTTATCTGGGGCAGAAGCACAGGCCTGAGGCTGGGAGTGAAGAGAAAGAGTTTTCTGTGCTGACATCTTCAAGGATTGGACCCAAACTTAGCCTACAGCAAATCTTGTTGAAAAACTGACTTTGTAAGAGGCGTTTGTTATTCTACCATTTCCAGCAATTGCCTTAGGGCAATTTGAGCATTTCAGCTTCTGGAAAAATAGCTAACATGATATAATATATATTTATTAGCATCCGAACACTGTAAATTGTTGATATTTCCACATATCAAGACAATTGTTAAAAGCGAAACAACAAGGCAGTCTTGTCTTACATTTGACAGTTTCAGCTCCTGGCACACTAAGCTCTTGTTTGATAAGCTACACTCATTCCATATTTGTGTAATACCCTGGAAGAAATTAGGTTGCAATGAAGTCCATTTTTGTCACTGCATGTAGCAATGAATATCACACCCAGCAGGGTACAGTGGCACCTGGCTGTCCAGACCCAGTGTAGCACAAAGCCATCTGGGGGTAATTACAACAAGGTATTCTTTAAAGACCAGATGGGACCAAGGAACAGAAGCCCCTACCCCTCCCAGTCATTTACAACATAATTCCTTTCAATGATATACTTAATCCTCCCACCAGCTACGCTTTTCAGCTTGCTGTTGTCACTGTTCCTTTATGTTAATTCACTTGAGAGACACAGAAAGGGAGAGAGAGCGGAGAGCAAGCCACCGGTGCCTCAAGGGGCTAAAAGAAATTATTCATCCTTAAATTGTTTCCACTACACCAAGTACAGTAACAGTTGTTTTGTTTTTTGTTTTGTTTTTTTGTTTTTTTTTTTTGTTTTTTTCTGGTTTTTTTTTTTAAGAGGGCTGAAATTATCCTAAAGAAGGTCAATACTATAGCCCTGTGCAACACCAGCTGAGTTTTATTCAGCCACCTGTTAGCTAGGAGTGTTCTGCACATGCCCATGATGCATTTAAACAGTTTAAAGGGTCTTTTTATTGACTGGCAGCCTCCCTACATTCAGAGTGCTCAAGACATGGCTCTGCTTTGTGATCATATGTGGCACACAGGACTTAATTCAATTATGTTGTAAGCCTATCCAGTTTGTATCAGTGCCCTTTCACTTTTGTGTCATTTGTCTTGTATCTTGTAAAGAGTTGGGTGGGTTTTTGTGGGGGAGGGGTTTGTTTTGTTTTGTTTTGGGATTTTTTTTAGGACAAGGCATGCACTAGAAGAAAATTCCCTTTATTTCATCATTCAGATTTGCACTGCAGATGTACAGGCAAAACACAAAAAAGTATATTTATTAATACAAAAGTGGCAAAACAAAAGAAGTTTCCTGGAATTTTAAAATCAAAGATATACCCATATATTTAATTTTGAAAGAAGGTCAGGCAGACAGCCCAGACCTATTTTAAACAAGAAACAAATAGAGAGATGAGTAAAGAGAGAAAAAAAATGTATTTAAGAGTTTTAAAATTGCAAACAATGAAGGCCCAGATATTGCTGTCTTTTCTCTCTGTTTTTTTTTTTTGTTTTGTTTTAAAGAAATAGTACATCAAATTGCTTCCTTATAGGAGTAAGCTTGAATATATTTCAGCCTTGCTTATGTTGCTGTGTAGCCCCTGAATTCATTATCAATGTGTGAGCGAACTGCAAATTTTCAAAAAAAAGTGTTTTTAAAATTATACAGCAAGTTGTTGCTACCATTTAGTAAATTTGTATGAATTATGAAAATGAGATTAAAAGATGTATTTTGATCTTGACTTACCTAAGTGAGATGGTCCTGAAGTTCAATGTGATGTTACCATCTCCTTCTCTTTCAGTCACTGTTCCACAATTCTGACCAAACATTTCAAGAAGTATCAATCCAGACTTTTCAACAAGCCACCAACTATGTCTTAATGACATTTAAAATAGGTTCAAATAAAAATCTATCTGTCATGTAAGAAGCTGTAAAGGACTAAGCTTTCTCCATACAGAGAACACAAATGCAAACTGAAATCGCACTGACAATAGAGTTCCAAGAAGTGTGGTACAGACAGAAGGCAGATTGAGGTTTTTTTAAAATTTGATTTATGAAGACTAAATTAGTTTTTGCTGGAAGCTGAAATCAATAAAAATATAATGTGCTATGGTGGAATGTACCTTTTACCTTTTTATAATGACTTTTACTTCGAACATGGATGGTGTGAAATCACAGTTATAAAATCCTATCGCTGCTCAAGTGTGTATGCGGATTCCATCACAGTAATAGATAAACATACCTTTGTTAGACTGGGATAAATATTCATTGATATCTCTTCCCTCTCCTTTTTCCACAGAACAAATGTCAGAGAAAGGGCAGTAGTGCCAAGTTACTTACTAGTCTGCATGGCAAATAGGTATCAGTTGCTGATGTATCAGCCTCAGCACTGAAACACCCTGACCATGAAAGACCTTCATAACATCTTCCCTCCAGTCATTAAAAGAGCTTGTCATGACTGTGAACAATATATATCTTGAATCCGATACTTTTCTGATTAACATTTTCCACAAGAGGATTGTTGGTTTGGTCATTTTCTCTCTTTGGTCTTGAAGACTTGAGGAAAACTTTGAGAAGACTGCTGAAAAGCTTAACTGAGTTAGGAAGAAGGATAAATGGCCTGGAGAATACCACCCATTCCGTTTCACTTGGGAGCTCTTAGTAGCATGTGAATACCACAGACTGCATAACAGTATTTCTAGTTCCTCATCAAATAATGTAGCCTTTATTATGGAAAAGAGTTTCTTGAAGGAAGAGCTGGAGTATTTAATTTTGCACAAAGAATGAAGAGATAATTACCGGGAAAGAACTGCAGCAAAGTATTTAAAATCTAATTTCACATGTGTGAAGGCTCACATGGGTCTTGGCATTAGAATGAAGTTAATCCTTCCTCATCAAAGGTGACTGTCATGAAACTTTAGGATTCTGATTTCAGCCTCCCCACAAAGAAAATGGATACATGTATTTTATAAATTCTTAAATAATATAAGATAAGCTGGGTAATCAAACTATACAGAAAGCAATTTAACATTATTCAAAAAACAATACTTGAGGCTATAACCCAGGTCTTCAAGGAAGTCAGTGAAAAATAAGGACTGTGCTGATAACTTTCCACCTTGTTTTCATTCTACTTTATCACTTCTCAAATTATGGATGACTGATTAGATTATTACAGGCATTTATGCATATAAGTCCCAGCAATTCCTCTGAACCATACAGTTCATGTATATGAGTATATTTTTTCACATAAAAATTACATGTTCTTGATCACAGTGAACTGCTAAATCTCACAAACTGCAAACAATTACAGTACATCTTATGTCAAAAATCACAGATAGACATGAAGAATGGACTAATGCAAAAAGCTTCTATCATATTCCCAATCCCTAAACACTCACAGTAATTACTTGTGCTTATTTACTTAGATGTTAGCATGTGCCAACTGATTTAGTTCAAATAAGTCTTATACATGAATCTTATCTAGCCTACAGCACAACTCAGTCCACTTTAAAATGCAAATTATTCCAGTGTAATCTCTCAATTCTGCATCTACCCTGACATTAATTTCTTTCTTTTTCACATATTGATTGTTTCAGTTTAGTTTCCTATGATCCTTGATTTGCCTGGAAAGGTCTTTTAAAAGCACAGTGCTGGTGAAAATCTCTAAATAATGTGGCAACTGGAACTTCCACAGTTGTGATACAATGAAATCATGTGCAGTCTGACATATGCTGCCCTGGCATCATAGACTGCTAGAAAGCTCCTTTTTCACACATCATAGGAGAACTTATTGGGGAAACAGCAATAAAATAATCAAGTGAAAAAACAAGAGAGTCCAGAACTACTGAGAAAGAAAATTTGGTTCTGTGAAGAAAACCCCACTCTTTATCTTTTGGATTTACTGAAGTTATACATAAGTAAAATCTCTGAAGGTGACTTCAAAAAGGTGTCTTACCCTCTTGGTATTGGCAAGGAACTTTCTCTCCTTTCTTTTGAGAAGATATGCAGCTGAAAGAGGATGCTAATCCCTTTTCCCCCATCATCCCAACCTTTCCTTTTCTTGTAAGGTAGCGGTAGTTGTCTCTCAACTGCACAAAGTAATAAAATGAAAATTCATTCATGAATTCCACCAAGGCTGTAGCCCTGTCATAGAAGACCACAAAATTTGCCAGGGATGGTTTGCCCTTAGTAAAGCCATGTTGGTTGTCACCAATGGCCTCTTTGTTTTCCGCGTGCTTTAGCACAGATTCCAGGAAAATTTGTTCCATTATCTTTCCTGGCACAGAGGAGAGACTGACTCTGGTAGCTTCTCTGGTCTTCTGCAGCCCCCTTTTTAAAATGGGGGCTATATTTCCATTTTTACTAAGTCGCTAAGCACTTCACCTGATTGCCATGATTTAAAAAAAAAAAAAAAAAAAAAAAAAGAGAGTGTGGCTTAGCAGCTTCATTTGCCAACCCACTGAGGACCCACACATGAACCTTATCAGTTCCCAGGGGTTTGTCCATATTCAGGTTCACAAGATCATCTTGGCCCTGATCCCCTCCTACAATGGACTTAGGGTCTTCAGTCTCCTAATCTCTTCTTCTGCCTTTCTCAGCTGGTATAACATGGCTGGAGTACTTGTTGTCTGAGGCACAGAAGCTGTTGAGAAGCTCAGCTTTTTCTTTGTAAGTTTGTAGGGTCACCAGGTCTCTGGTTTCCTTTTGGAGTGGGTAGCATTTTCCACAGCCTTTTCCCCACTTCTAATATCTATATAAACTTTTTCTGATATCCCTTATATCTCTGGCCAGACTCAATCTTAACTAAGAATGAGACAAGCACAAAAAGACATGCCTTCTGTATAAAAGTCAGTCAAAGCATGAAGCTGTTGGGAAATAATAAGTAAGTAAGTAAGTAAGTAAATAAATAAATAAATAACTGTATTGATTAATTAATTAATTAATAGCAAAAAAATACAAAACCAGGAGCAGTGGCTCAGGAAGTCTGTGAGACAGGACTTTGGAAAGGCATTCCATGCAAATACAAAGATACATGCTTTCTGGTACTTTCTTATTGGAGGTTCTTGCTGCAGTTGTTGCTCACTTGCTCTTCTTTTGAGGAAATCAGCCTCAGCAGTTGCAGTATCTATAAACCCTCTCTTAGCAGATAGGTACTTAGGACTAAAGAAAGAAGACAAAGAAAGAAGAGGTAGAAGGGTTGTACAAAAAAAGAAAAAAAGAAGTAGAAGGGCAAGGAAGACACTGAGCAGGGCAACCTTGAGGGCACCCACAAATCCCTGATGAAAAGCCAAGACTGTCATTGCACTGGGCATTCTGAAGTCATTGCAGAACACAGAGACACTCCCTATTAGTATGGAGTGACTCTTACTGCTACTCGTATGAATGTTTGCATATTTAAAAAGAAAATACATTAAATGGATGTCCTAATGATGATGTTATATAGGAAGTAAATAGAAAAGTTGCTGTTAACTCTTTTCCGCATCGTTCTTCGCAGAAATAATTTGTCTTTTTAGACATCTTTCTATATCCTTAGTTATTTATAGATAAAACTGTTTTTGTTTTAAGTGACTACACTTGCCAGTTTAGGAACTGTCAGAATACCTCAATTTCTCCAGCTTGGTTTTTATTTGTTTTTGTTTGTTTGTTTGTTTGTTTGTTTCTATTATTTTTTTAGACAGTAGAAATATCTAAGTTTGAAGGTGTGAAGCCCAGTATAAAGAAATTATTTTAGTGGGGGAAGTATTGAGATACTAAGATGTCTTTAAGAGAAACTAAGAAGTCATACAGAAGACAGCAGTGTTTTACAGAGTTTGATATAACCTGAAGCTAAAATAGAGGAAAAACATTAAATGGAAAAACCAATAAAAAGTAAGTAAATAGGTTTTTTTTTGATTTTATTTGGAGTCTTTTGGTTTTTTTTTTTTTTTGTTTTTTTTTTTTTTAACATTGCCTAGTGCTTTGAATTCAATTCAATGTTAGTTCTTCTTGGTAGGATAGACCCTGGTCTTGGTAAATCCATTCACATTTTTAGCTCACTTAGTAGTTAAACACAATCAGAACTCTAGAAAAAGAGAGAAGATTATCAAGAACATGTGAAAACTAGTGAAATAATAGCCAAATTGTGAATATTTTAATGAAGATTTTAAAAAACCTTCATTTCTGTGCATCTCATTGATGGTATACATAAGAGTTTTAGTACTTGATTTTGTAATAAATATCTTTCAGTTTCAAAATAAGGTTTTTCTATGAAAAATATAAGTGTAAAAAATGAGGGGTTGCTTCCAGTTGTAATAAATTTATTTTGCAAATGTTTCCCCAAAAGCCTACTACTTACTTATTTTGACCAATATTTTTCTTCTGTTTTATAGTTTTAAAACTCAATGTGCCTTAATGCAAGAGACCTGTATGGTATCCATAAACTGATATGTTAAAGAGGCACATCTTCACTTGGAAAAAATTAGCAAGTCTGCAAGTTCTCAGTGAGTAAAAAGAAGTGCATTGTTTTGGATAGTACTTAATTCAGATGAAAATCTAATGTATGTCTAATAATGATGAGGAAAAATCTACAGTCTTCTAATTATATAATGAATAAAATGGGGATTAAGGAAAGTGCAAGGTTCCCAATTTTTGGATATTGATTTAATTTATTTAACAAGTTAAATAAATTTCTTCTAAAACTACTAGATGACCATTCACATTGTTTTAGCAGAAAGATATTAAAGGAATTAGGCTACGTTTCTTAAGAAATACTGAAGATAGGTGTTATTAATGTAATTTATAATCCCTCAGAAGAAACACTACATATTAAGGGATTTGTAATGACTGGCTTTACTTTCATGAACAGCACTGTCAATAGAATTACAGTCTTCCCCTCTTGTAGCCCATGACTTTTCTTGTGTGATGTCTTATCCTGTATCACAACATTTGCTCTTAACTTAGATGAAAAAACAAATTGTTTTGAGTCTCTTTTCTTCTATATTTCAAACACTTCTGAGAACAGCACCAAGCACCTAGTGTAGGAAGAGGACAGCAATTTCAGTAAATTAAACAGTCCCAGGAAATATTTTCAGATGCTAGAAAATTATCACTTAACAGTGCTGAATCACTGGATAAGTCAGTGGTTACATTTGCTCTGCTATTAATGTCTTAAATATTATCTCATCAAATGCACAACACTAGGATTCAAAGTTCTGCATTTTGCATATTTAAGCTCAACTGTGTATTCTCCCTTAAACATAGTACTGAGTACTCCTTTCAGTTAAAAGATTTCTTTCAGAAGAAAAGAATCTCTCCGCTATTGAGATCTCCACCTATCTATTACAACAGGAAATAATTTTCAGAACCCTAGTAGCCTAGGTAGAGAAAACCTACCTCCCTTCACTACTATCATGGAAAATTGTGCTTACAGTTACCTGCATATAGATCTGAATGAAAAGCAACAAAATATATTGGAATTTTGTAAATGTTTCAAAGCAAGAAGGATGTCATTTGAACTAAATGCATACTTAGGAAGAAGAGAATATATTTAAAGTGTTTAAATGCTTTGATCAGGGCTTGGTGTTCGGCTATAAAAAATTTAAAGAGAAGAAACAACAGAATCATACAGAGAAAATGTTGACTTGTAAAAGATATAAACTACTACCTAATAATAATAAATATCACTTTGGCAAGGGTTGTGTCTGTGTGCTTTCTAGAGCCATAAATCTTTTGGAAAAATGTAAAGACCAGAGAAGCAGAGCACTCACTCCATGGACAACAGACACAGACCCACTGGGAGTGGGAATAGAGGCAGACAGAGGAAAGACAATAGAAAATAAGGTTATTGACACTTTTCTGATTTTTTTTACCTGTATTTTTTACTATATCTGCTTATAAATTGATTATAGGAGTTGCATTCTGAAACATCTGGGTATGCCAAGAGCTAGGAAAAAGCCCGTGTCAGTGAGGGAAGATCTATCAAAATATCAAGAAGTGGTTGCCACCCCAGTTTTTGTTGGGGGCCATGGGGCCATGGTTATAGTTTTCTGGTGGATTCTAAAGGCCTTAGATTCCCCATATTGATGATATGGATACAACACTCCACAGTCTGCCTGCCTCTGTTCCCTTCTCACCTGGTGCAGAACCAGCCCTAGGGTATGGAAATAAAATAACCAGGCTTTCCTCTTTTTTTGCAGTCTTTCCTGGCATTTCATTGCTGCTACAGGACTCCAGGTGGTGCTTGTGGGAGCCACCTCGTGCCCAAGCAGCCATGACCAATGGCTTGGTACCTCTGCCATCTGCAACATACTGCTTGCCCTGGAGCCATGGGATTTTGATTCATGAGTAACATCTGTAAGTCAAATTCCTCTGTTTCCATGTGAATTTAAGTCAGACTCCATAGGGTGATTTTGCCTTTGAACCAATTCAAATGAGATCAAAACTGACACCAAAATATATTGTTACTCTGAAAGGACCTGCCAAGGGGAAAGAGAATTGTCACTGGTGAAAATAACTCAAGGCAAAAGTTTCCCTTAAATGTTAGGAGCTCTTTGTGAAATGACACTGTTTTCTTTCAGAGTGTTGAAAGCAATGAAATACCATAACCTCTAGCAGCAGAAATTTACATTTCCTGGTCTATTTAAACTCTTTAATTCATTTACTTTCCTCTAATGTGTTCCTACATACCAAACAGTAGGCCTGATTTTCCAAGCCTTTTTTTAAATCAATACTCTGTTTTCATATTTACTTCCATCGTGTGTTTTTATAAAATAATAAGAAAATCCCCTTTAATATCTGGTATCACTGATGTCCTGGAACTAAATTAATTTTACTTCTCTGAGAATTTGGAAGTGTGTCTTATCATGTGCAGCCATCTCTACAAAACTCCCAAGGTGATCTGTTTGCTCACATTTCTTTTAATTGCTTATTCATCAGTTTATTAGAGAAGCTGCTGTGAGATAGCTCATGAGAGCATGGCTGTGTTTCTGAGCAATGTGCCACAGAGGCAGCAAGCTGACATTTGAAGAGCTGCCCTGCACGCTGCAGTGTAGGGCATGGCATCCACCCTGACTAACTCACACTGCTTTTTGTCTGAGGAATTTAAAGTGTGCCTGAGCTCCTCCCTGCAGATTCATGCAGATTGCTTGCATTTGTCCTCTAATTCTCTTAAAGCATGGAGTATCTTTGTGTTCTATCAATTGTGGGTTGCAATTTAGAAAAATAAGCATGTGAACCAATATATACAGATAAATACAATACCATCAAAGGCCACAGGAACCAGCCCTTCCAAGTGCAGAGCAGGCTCTTTTCTACTTCAACGGCAATATAAGACGCTCTGAAGTTCCCAAACACTTCTAGAGACTAATCTATTATTTTCATTGACTTCAACTGAAGAATGAATACACCTTTATTTACCAAATCCTCTATTTACCAAAATTAGACTTTATTTAGTTTTTTGGCATGGGTGTTTACTGAAAATTCATTACTAATGTTTGTTATGTAGGTGTAATAAAATTGTGCATTTGTTTTACTGTTTTCTACATGACACACATCCTTTCTAGTCTTTCCTCAACTTTGTTTGTAATTAATTTGGAAATAGATGAAAATTCCTCTTTCAAGTAATTATAAAATTATTTAAAATAAGACTTTTAAATGACACCAGTTATGGAATCCCTTAATACTTGGTAAAGGGAGAGCTGAAAATGTTCCTTTAAGTGATAAATGTATAAATCTCTTCTAGGCTTCAAAAAATAATGCTTTTTGATATGTATCTTACCATGCAGTTTTTCAGTTGCTTCAGGATTGGTTTTTATTTTTGTTTAAGTACCTGCCCCATAAATTTTAAAGCACATCTTGCCTTACAGGAGGAAAAAAAAAAGGAAAAGTGCAATCTGGGTGCTAGGACACTAGAAAGAAGCAATAAATTATTGCTGTAATGACATGCTAATTAAAATTTTGCTTGTAACTCACGTAAGTGTTTGAAGCCCAGCAAATTTCTCTTTTCATTTGTGAAGTGTGAAGGTAAATTGCCCAGTGACAGTGGGACATCACTAACAAGTACAAATTGAATAACATGCTATCTTGCTCTATTAGTCCTGACTAGCATGTCTGAATTAGATATTCAGCACACTCCCCATTGTAGGCCTGATTGATAAATGCTAAGGAGAATTTGTCAAAACAACAGGGGCTACACCCAGTGGGACATCAATATGCTCCATTTAGTCACCCACCCTGCACTTCCTACATAGGATTGTCACATAAAATTAAGACTAGCCGCTAACCAGCCATCAAGCTTGCAGCAGACACTAGGCAGCCTGTGTTCTGTATGCATATTAGTCACATGCTTAACAATTTGGGCTGTCATGACTGAAGCATGCAGTGACCTCTGGAGCAGAGGTTGAATTTTGCAACTACACTGAGACATCATGCTCAGCTGTTCAAGATTTTAGGCCATTTCCTGCCTGATCTGTGCACAGATGCACTGCCCTAAGCTATAATCTGTGGCCTAGTCCAAATGACAAATGGCACAGCATAGATTATTGCATTATATATTAAGTACTGCAAGTCTGTAAATTATAAGTAAACTACTGTTCAGCCTGAATGTCTCCTCCAGCTTTTAGAACACTTTCCTTCATAAAGCCTCTCATGTGCAGTACAAATAAATATTTGGAAAATGAAGACATCAAATTTTAGAGATTAAAATAGACTGTTTCCCCTGCAATTAGCTGCTTTAATATGAAAGAGTTTTGTTCTAGCCACAATTCAGTAAGTTAAAGCTGGACTTGCTTCTCTTCTATTCCTCCCCTTTCCACTGAGAATTATTAGCAAATTAAGGTTTTCTGCGGGCTCTATATGTTGAATAATTTTTGCCAGATAAATGGTTGAGGCCAGCCACTTTACATAGTTCTTTCAGTATGGATTAAACATGCAATATTCAACGCTAATAAAAATTAATAAGAAAAATAAACATCATCAGTTCTGAGGGAACTAATTTGTCATTCTATTATGTTTAGTTTCTGTTTATGTACTGAAGTTCTTGTTTATAAGTGGAACAGCTGTAAAAAGTATAAAAAATAAAGCTGGAAAGAAAGGCATTCACTCCGTTTCTTATTACTGAGCTGCAATATTTCATTGGTCTAAATTGGGTTTTTTGTTAGAATAGGGTGTGAGTTTCCTGTGTGTATTTAGGACTCCAATACATTGTCTGTGTGATGTCAACAAGCAAGTTCTTCCTGTTAGGATTGAAAGAAGAAAGAATTAGAGAAAGAGATCAAGAATGAGAGAGGAAGGAAGGAAGGAAGGAAGGAAGGAAGGAAGGAAGGAAGGAAGGAAGGAAGGAAGGAAGGAAGGAAGGGAATTTATCTCTTGTTGCCTAGCTGTTGCAACTGAACTGAATATGAGCTTCCAAGAGACTTTGACAACTTCTCTTTGTATTGCATATAAACATTTAAAACTTTTATAGCCTCCCTTCCATCTTAATTTGTGTTTTCACAAGTGAAAAAATGCTCATGCATCTTCCTTACATTTAGACTAACCCTTTATATTATGATAACATTTTATTTTGGAACATAACAATAATCCCAACAAAAGTGAATTCTGCTGTATCTTCTAGGTTAACTTTATTGTGGCTCTAAAATCAGATTTGATATGCATATGGAATGAACCTTCTTACACTAAATAAGCAGGTGGATCAAGATCCTTGGATTTGGTAACTGGGAAGCATCTTTTTTCTTTTTCTAAGTGTAACAGCTTTCAGGTCAGTCAATCTCCAAGACCTAATGTGTGTTGCTGTGAATTAACTGTCAACTTGTCATCCTAATGTCTGTCTTCATGACATTTTGAAAGTTCTTTAGTTTGATTAGAAATCAGGTAAAAAAAATTTGGTTTTGTTTTTTTTTGGCCAAACAATGTGAAACATTTTAACAGATCTTATAGAACATTCACTGAGTTATGAGTTGCTTGACTTCAGATCATTTAACTGGTGGCAGAAGACACTAAGGTGACAAACACCCATTTAAATACTTCTCTCAAGGATTACATCACGTAGCGATAATATACACCAAAAGATATGAATTAGATAAATGCTTCTAGAACAAATTCACTTTTCTATAATACCAAAGCAAAAAGAAAATTTAGAAAATATCTAGAAAAAATATTCATTTTATCTAGCATGGAACTAAGGATGTTGACTCCATTTCCTACTGCCTGACAGCTTTCCTCTTTCGGGCACCAATTTTTCAGGACTGAAAATCAGTGAGTATTTAGCTCAGATATTGCCTTTTCCTGGTGTGATTAGACACTGAATTGGGAGGAACTGTCAAATCCCTCAAGAGCAGAGAATCCCTGCAGAGAGACCTCAATAAACTAGACAGATGGCCAATCACCAACTGCATGAACTTTAACGAGGGAAAATGCTGGATTCTGCACCTGGGATGGGGCTGAGAGGCTGGGCAGCAGTGCCCTGGAAAGGGCCCTGGGCTTCTGGTCCATGGCAAGCTGAACATGAGCCAGCAGTGCCCTGGCAGCCAGGAGGGCCAAGTGTGTCCTGGGGGCATCAGGGACAGCATGGCCAGCCAGGCAAGGGAGGGGATTGTCCTGCTCTGCTCTGAGCTGGGGCAGCCTCACCTCCAGTGCTGGGGGCACTTCTGGGTGCCACAGTGTAAAAAAGACATGAAGCTATTCGAGAGCATCCAAAGGAGGATCATAAGAACTGTGAAGGGCCTTGAGGGGAAGCCCTACGAGAGCAGCTGAACTCACTTGGTCTGTTCAATCTGGAGGAGACTGACGGGAGACCTCGCTGCAGTTATAACCTCCTTGTGAGGGGAAGAGGAGGGACTGGCACTGATCTCTTCCCTGTGGTGACCTGATGGAAGGGCCTGAATTTGTGTCAGGGAGGTTTAGGTTAGATATTATAAAAAGCTTCTTCACCCAAAGGGTGGTTGGACAATGGAATAGGCTCCCCAGGGCAGTAGCCACAGCATTAAGCCTGGCAAAGTTCAAGAAGGATTTGAACAATGCTCTCAGGCACAGGGTGTGACTCTTGGGCTGGAGTTGCACTCAATGATCTTGATGGCTCCCTTCCAACTCAGCAGATTCTATGATTTTATGACAACGAAAAGGTTTATGCAAGCTTTCTCTTTCTCTTTTGGTGAACTTACAGTGGAAGATGAGTGAGAGAACTGGTTTTAGGGTAGATGTGGCATCTAGAAAGAGGAAAGAAATACAAAAGGGTGGTGTAAATCTAATCTTTTTAATTCTAGTGGAGTTCTTTGGGATTTACAATATTGTAAGGAAGAAAATTATCTTGCCTTGTCAGAAAGTCCCTTTTCTGTTTGTCTTTTGGTGGTAATATGTTATTAGAAGACATACTGATCCCTTAGCATACACCAGTCCTCTGAAAATCAGCTATATTCAAGTTAAGTTGCAGGTTTTTGCCTTTAAGGAACATAGTTTTGGCCTGCTCCCTGTGATAAACTCACAATTCTAATGCTATCTAATCTGAGTGAATTAGTAAGTGAAGTCTCCAGTCACACCAGACACTGCACAGTGGAGGTGGTGGCTGATAATCCCTCCAGCTAGCATTTAGCAAATGAACTGAAAGCCATACACAGACTGTGAAAATGATACTTGTGAAAGTTCTGCAATCTAGATATTCAAATCTATTTAAGAATAATTCATGTTACAGTCACATGCCAGTTGACTGTCTAGTTGAAATTCATTTAAAAATTAGTGACAGTTCCATGTACATACTAATGAAAATGAAGTTCTACTGTGTTCCACAAAGATTCCACAGAAAAAAAATGAGATCTGAAATAGTGGTGGAAATTTCTTTTTGCCTGGAATACACAAGAATCTGCTTATATTTGTTGGTGCAAAGGTAAAGAGAATGTACAGGAAGAAACTGACTTATCTATATGCTATTGAATGCACGAAAGATCTGCTGAAGCAAAGACATAAGTGACTATAAGCATCAGGAAAAAAGAATGATTAGGATTTTTTTTCTAGGAAATGAGAATTGGGAGTATAAAATGAGGTGTGTATGTACAGTCTTTCCTAGAAGGATCTAGTTCAGCAAACTATGTGGATTATTTCAACTCACATGAACAACACATTTGCAACCAATGAATAAGTTTTGAATCACAGCTATAAATAAAGTCTGTACACTTTAATTCAAAGAAAATATTCCTGGGCTATTGTTCTGGCCCTTGAGCGTTAGGAGGAAATAATACTAAAAGGAGATTTCCTACTGAACTTGAAACTAATGTTCTCCTGCAGTAATGATATAAAAATGTGACGTGAGCTCTGTACCCAGCATTATGCATATTTGTGCATGCAACACATATGTGTGTTGTATGATATATCTATAAGTGATATATCTATAAATATCATCTACAATGAACAAAGTGTGTTACATTTTCTGAAGAACTGTACATAAGCATTAAAATGGGAACTGGTGTCTCACAATGATGTTAAACTGAAATATAAAAGAATGAGACTTTTTCCAGACTAAGAGGTAAAAAGATACCTCTATAACTTGTTAAGAAAATAATGCAACTACTCACTGAAAAAAAACCCAAATGTAAAACCAAAGGTTGTGTTATGAAAGTGACATCCTTACTGTGGGGAAACAGATAATCTTCTATTTAATTGTTTATTGTCTTTGTGGTTGAAGTATGTTAGGAATTAAACATTTTTGTTTGTTTTAATTGACACTTTGAATTTACCACAGTTAACACTAACTTGTATGAAATGGACTTTTGTATGAAAGTGAAACCTTAAAAAATGGCTTACTGATCTACCTGCTCAAAAGGCAAAAAAAAAAAATTATTTCAATAAATATATTAAATTATTATTATTATTTTTCCAAGCCCTACTGGGAAAAGTTACTGAAGTGGCTTCCCCCCATGGGAAGGCTGAATCTGGTCCATACTAATGGCACCTCCCCTGTAAACAGCAGTCAGCTGACATTGCCTGGGGCAACATACAGATGATGAATCTTCTCCTCATCTCGGTTCTAATCTCACTCCACTGATTGTCAACAATATCATCAGTGTCAGTAGCCTAAGCTGCTGCACGGAGCCTGTGAGCTCCTCCAGAAGCTCTGGCCCTTCTCTTGCTCCTGGGGTTTGCCCCTCTGCCTGTGCGAACTGTGGTGGTGCCCACGCCAGCACCCTGCTGCCAGAGCATGGGGAACACAGGGTGGAGATGGAGGCTGGGTCTGGCCTGGGCTCTGGAGGGTGGCCTGCATCTGGCTGATGCATTTGTTGCAGCGTAGTAGGAAGGTTGTTGCAGCTGATGTGGCATGAAGCACGTTATAAATAAGTGATTTAATAACATGTCAATATTACTTTGTGTTTGTCACTTCCCACTTACACTACAGATTATTGTGATGGTAGAAGTCTAGCATTCTAAACTTAGGAAATGCAAAAAACTAAAGCAGTTCTGCAATCTGAACACAAGCTTGTGTATGATACCAGTGTTCATTGAAGAAAGAGACAGTTTTCATGAAACACAAATTTTGGGCTGCAATGGTACAGGCAGGAGGCCCTGTGTGTAGTGTCAGATTTATCCCTACCATACAGCACATTGTATCATTTAGTTTCCACCACACAGCTAGCTCAGAACAGTGGCTCCCTCTTAGGTTTCTCTTCAATGATCAGACTTCGGCAGGAAGTATCCACAGACATTAATGAATAATTGTTCAAAATCACCTTAAAGTGAAACTATTACTCGTGTTTTCTCATAGGAGAGAGAAACTGAGACAGAAAAATTTCAATGTCACATAGTTTAATTTTGCTGTATCTAGTATAAAAAAATTAAGGTCTTTACTTTCAGATTGTTTCATATTTTTTTTGTCACATAAGTGTTTCCATCTTAACAATGACAAGATATTAAGTACTGAGTTAGTATAAGATGTAGTTAATACAGCTCATCATCACATCAGAGGTAGGTGGTAATGTAGCCCCACATATAAAATAAATCCCTTTAAAAATATTTTTGTTAGTGTAGGTGTTTTGAAACTCGATGTTGTTTTCTTTATAGTCTAGAAAATGGATAAAGATTCAAGCTGGTTTACACATATGGAATCCTTCTGAAGTCCACAAAAATTGTCCCCTTACATCAGAATTAAATAAACCAAGAACTCTATGTTGCAAGCAGAGATAAATTCATAGATCTATTTGTGACTTTCTTAGTGCATGTATAGACAAAGTTGGAGACGCTGATACAAGTATGTGTTTGCTTATTGCATGTCTTTATGCCTTAGCCTGATGCTTCTGCTTTAGGGACCATCTTCTCAGTTTCCTTATTACCACAGGCTAATTTAATTCAGTCCTCTTCCTGCAGGTTGTGAGGGGCCAGCTCTGCTACCAGCAGAAACAGCATTTTTTCTGCTGAACTCCTCTCATGGCCCTATACTCTTCATGCTGTGCCTTATATGCCAGTGAAGAGCAGAAATCCCATGGACAGGAATTTGCTCTGATCTCTGCACCACGCCACTGCTAATGTTTCTTCTGGACAAGCAGAACTCATGCCTCTAGAGATCTCTTTCCACTTTGGCAAGTAAAACAGCTACCACCTTGACCTTAAAATAATGCAAAACCAATAAGTGAATGTTCATTGAATGCTGACAAAAAAGGCAAATTACAAGATCAACCTATTCAGAAAGGAAGAAGTCATATCAGAGCAATTATTTTGATAGGGAATATGTAAAAATTTCCACTTGGAAAGATAATGCTAAGCTCTAATTCAAAACTTGAAAAAGTAGAGTAAAAAAAAATCTCTTTTTGGTAGTAAGGTGCCATCTAAACTTGGAGGAGAGTGAATAGAGTGACCCAGGAAAGATGTGTTTAGCTTCCAGATATGCCTGTGGAATAAAAAAGAATAGAGTGACCCAGGAAAGATGTGTTTAGCTTCCAGATATGCCTGTGGAATAAAAAAGCTAAGGAGTAAGAGGGGCTAGAGAGACTGGTGGCTACTGGTGCAGGTGGGGCAACAGGCCTCTTGTACATAAGGGCAGTGAGGGTGGACTGTGAGTCTTCCTCTGGGGACAAATGGCCTAAAAACAAGGGCCAGTGGGAATAAGGGGAGAGGAAATGGATGGGGGAGGGGGAGGGGGAAAGCTGTCAGGTACAGCTGGGGATTGTGATGAACTCTAATCTTGCATTTAACTTCAGAAGTTTGGTGTTAAAAGAGATAAAATGCTGCAGGATGTTAGTGGCCCCTAGGGAAAGCTGGGGGTATGGGCATGTGGGGAGGTGAATAAATTACCTGTAGATTAGTTTATTAGTAAGAAACATTTCACTTGCCATTTATAGAACCATGGGTTGTTTTTTTTCCATAAAAGGGTTAAAATTTACATCACTACTGGAGATCTGTTTAAGAGTGTGTGCAGGTTAAATACACTGAATCCTCATCCCATACACAGTAAGGCAGCTACAAGTCAAACATAATGACAGTGCTGATTAATTAGGTACTCCTACCCCCAGCACTTGAGAGTGATTTATTGAGACACATCTCTAACCTGATCCATTGTGCTGACTGGATTAATGGAGTGAGCTAGAGAAATTCACTGGCAATGTTAGATACAGAGCAGGAAAGCATTAACCCTTGGAGCTTTCTTATCTAGCCTATTGACAGAATATTAATTATGACAAAACATACATGTCTCACCTAATTATCTTTTGATAACTAAGCATATATTCTTTATTCATGCATGATGAAGTCACTGGAGTGAAAATCATTTGTACATAAACATTTTAGAAAAATATGGAGATAATGCTGAATTTACAGGGTCCACTATAAACAGGAGACCATAAATGTCTTCCTTTAATTCTTGACCATTTACTTTAGTTTATTAGAACAATTAATGGAGCAAGCAAAAATAAGTTATTTTGGAATATAAATTGGGGCATCATTAGGTTGCATATATACAAACACTCATGATGCATTATAAATGCTGTGTTTTTCCTGGACTTGTCTCTAGCAGGCTTATCTTCTCAAACTTGGACCCATTTCATGCAGTTAAATGACGTTCCCTAAAACACACTCATGTTCCAGGTTATAGGCTTGCTCTGAGCTTCAGGCATCGGCTTTTTGTGATCATAAGTCATAGTGACTGAGCTGTTTTTAGTATTTCAGGTAACTGAGACAAGGCAGGTGCATCCCATAAAGTGGGAAGCACGAAGGCAGTGTCTAGGTGGGACACTCATGGGCTTCAGAGATTTCAGTCACATCTTCCTAGGAGAGCAGTATCTCACAGCAGCAGTGTCTGCTTTCAGCAGTGAACAGGGTTGAGTGTAGCTTATTCATCTAATATTGCACATGCTACTTCATATTTGCAAAGTGGTGTTCTTCAGTCACCTCAAATAAATACTAATGATTCCTGATTCACTGGACTTTTCACACATTTGAAGGAAAATTCTTTGCAAAAACAACCCACAGAGGCAAGAACAAGGAAGAGAGAAATTTCATATCCATTTTTTTCAAGATTTTCAAGATTAATAACTTTGGGTTTTCGTTTTGATCTGACAAGCAGAGTGAGGGGAAAAAAAAGTAATTTTTTTTTCATTTTTTTGCCAAATAAATATTAAAACCCCACAAAGGTTAAGGATTGAATTAACTAAAGAAAGAAAGAAAAAAAAAGGAATTGAAATTATGCAATGCTGAAAGCTACTACGTACATAGCCCTGATCACTCTATAAAATTTGTCTAGACTTATAGGCAGCTACCCTCTAATGTTGCAATTTACAGTCTGAGTTCCTCAGGTTTGGTTTGCCCTTGTGGGGATCCTGGCTGGGATCCCTTCTGGCTTTCACAAGGTGGCTTGCAGCTGTAGAAGAAAGGAATAAAACTTGTCAGGCGTTGTCCATACAAAGAATGGGGACATGGTGAAAACCCAGAACTGGGAACAGGGAAGCATTTTCCTTCCTGCTGTTTTCACAGAGACAGGGATGAGTGTCTCTGTGTTGTTGCTACCCATTTCATCCACAGACAAGCAGAAGGAGCAAGTATATAACTACAACTCACCCTGAATTTGTGATTTTAAACCCCATTAGCAAGAGTCAACTTGTTTCCAATTATTTTTGTGTTATTTTCTCAAGCTCTGCAGTTACACAGAAGAGTTAGTAAGTTTACCCAAGGTGTATCTTCAGATTCCTCCTGTAACCTTGGCATAAACAAGAAAATGGGTCATGATATGTGTGGGGAGCTCATCTGTCTTTTCAGGGACAGTTTGTAGATAAATCCTTAGCTTCCCAGTGCAACAGGTAGAGACACATCCTGTTACATACATTCTGTTTACTTTCTGCCATGAAAAACACAGATCAGCACCACAAGGCCAGTCGTTTACGTTTGTAAATAAGCTGCTGCTGTAGAAGGATAAAGGGCATGTGGGTATAAAAACCAGAAACCCAGAGTAGAATCACAGAAGGTTTTGAGGTGGAAGCAAGGTCATCTAGTCCAGCTCCCTTCTAATTAGCAGGGAGTTGCTCAGAGCCTTGTTCACCTTGAATGTTGTCCACAGATGAGGCATCTACAGCCTCTCTGGGCAACCTGCTCTGGTGTTTCAGCACCATCTTCATAAAAAATTTATTCTTTGAATCTATGTGGAATCTGCCCTCCTTTAGCTTAAAACCATTTCCCCTTGTCTTGTCTCTAGAGATCCCACTAATAGGTCCGTCCCCATCTTTCTTATAAGCCTCCTTCAAGTATTGAAAGTTTGCAATAAGGTCTCCCCAGAGCCTCCGCTGCTCCAGGCTGAAAAAAACCAACTCAACTTGCATCCATAGGAAATATGTTCTGGTCCTCTGATGATTTTTGTAACCCTCCCCTGAATTTGCTCCAACAGATCCATAACTTTTAACACCTCTCCTCCTATTACCTGCCTTTCCTACCTCTTCTATTCCAAGCATCTACAATGCAATTACTTTGTCTCAGAGGAATGAGTTATTCTGTCACAAAGTCTTTGGGGTTTTTGCACCAAGACTTGTATCTCAGGTGAATTGTGTGGGTATAATTTGATCATCCCTACTTCCTTCAGTATGATTTTTTTTTATTTTGTGAAAACAATGTGGATTTATTCTGGTCACCAGCCCAGATGATCCAGCTACATATAATGTCACAGACTGTGTCAAATTTGATGCCAGACCTTTCTCCACATAGCTTGAGGTTTCTCTCCACAGGAATTTACTACCATGGTCACAATGGAGGAGAAAGAAGTCCACCCAGAATACTGCAACTACTTACTCTTTTCTGAGCTCTGAGAAAATAAGTCCATTCCTCCCCTTGTCTTCTCTGTATAAATATTTCACTTGAAGTCAGGGCTACAATGTCTTAATGAATACTTCTATTATGTATTTTTATATTTTTTAAACTGGCCTTTTTGTATGGTTTTTCTAGGCATATGGGTCAAGGAAAACCTAGCATCAGAATTATAGGTTTAAATTATCTCTTAGAAATGCAAGACCTTCCCAAGACAGATGAAATTCAATTAAAGTGACTAAGACCTCACCATTGTTTTAGCCTTTTGCCCTCAGGAAACTGAAGAGAATGAAAAAAAGTTTTCCAGACTGGGAAATCACCCTTGTCACCCCATGACTGAACCATCTGCCAGGCAGAGGAAGGGGACCGTGAGATACAGGAGCAATCTCTGCAGAAATGGCCTTGCCCTGACATCTGGCAGGGCAGACTGGATTTCTCTTGATGCAAAACTCTTAAAACATCTAGTGACCAGGTGTGAGGCAAAAGATGGATGTTCAGTAAGAAGTGCTTAATTAGAATGCAAAGGTTTAGTAGCAAAAGTGATTTATTTTTCCTTTTTGTCAGTCTCTGTGCTCTGGACAGCATGACAATAAGGGACATTCAAAGAAGCTGAACATCAGGACACTTTCTCATTTAAAATAGTCCCTGGGATTCATAATTTAAGTGCCTGGGACAAATCTGTGCTGTAAGTAGTAATATCAGCCAGAGAATATGAAACAGCTACAGGAAAAACAGAACATAGAGAAATATATATCAGTTTTAAGTACAAAGAGGAGAATCAGATTAGACATTACGGGTGGGTACAGGGGAATTGTTAAATCATGTCACAAGGTCCCTTTTTTCAATTTTTAAAAAATTTATTCTATAAATATTGTTTATATTTGCTGGTATGCTTTTGTTGATTTTTTTTGTTGATTTTTTTTTGTTTTGTTTTGAGAGCTTTTTAAAAATTGTTGTTGGTTCATTTGTTTAGGGTTTTACTCTTGTTTTTCCCACAAAAATAAGTGTAGATTTGGAAGGGAGGGTGGACAAAGATAAAAATTCCTTGTTCAAGTTATTTTCCCTGCTCAAAATCAATCTTGAATTATTCATAATTGGAATGGGAGAGGAAAAAAAGTAGAAGACCAAAAAAAGTCAAGGTTCAAGCTGTGTCATTGTGTACAAAATCCTCTCTAACAATAATGCCAAAGATAGGACTAATGTTGGTGGGAATGCTGCAAAGAGAAAGGTTCCTTGCTCTGTGTCATATATTAATTCCCCAAGAAGTGTCAGAATTCAGGCTAAAGTGGAATACAGGTCTGTGCTACAAATGTAAAAATAATTTCAGAATACCTGTGGTCTTATATATATGTGTGTGTGTGTATGTACACTTACAAATGTTATCTTTATATGCACAAATATAGTATAATGTATAAATCACACACATAATTAGGTAGAATGCAAAGCTTGCATTCTAAGTCAGCACCTTTCATTTGGTGCTTATACTCAGTTCCCCTCACTCATAAGTAATTAGCATCTTTAGAATATTTTATGCTGGAAAAATTCAGTTTGCAAGAAAAAATATTATATTTTCTGTTTCTGCAGTTCACAGATATTTTCAATTTACCCTCCCCACAACCAGTTTTACCTTGGACAATCCTGTTTCTACATCCCATTGGCATCTGCCCGAAAATACCATCTAGCTTACACAGGTCCAATATGTACATCCACATCAGATTTCTTCTTGAAACTCCACTTGTACATCCTCTCTACTTTTGGTTGTCCCTTTGACAGCTGTGGACCTTATTTGACAGTTTTAAATAGTTTTTATTTAGCATATATTTTTGTTCCTTGTCTCACAGTTGTACACTTTATTGTGGTTACATTATCTAGTAACTGGTGTGATTTTTGGCCCAGACAGAGGTATGAGAGATTGGGATCTTCAGCCTGAGTGAGTTGTGCAGTCGCACGTGACGGGGGCTAATTGGTGACCAGCTGCATAGGGCAGGGAAGAGGAAAGTCAATAGATGGAAGGGATAGAGCACATACATCCCCTCTATTATTGCATTTAGGGTGGGAGTGAGCATCAGAAACATAGAAGCCAGGGCTATTTGATTATTTAGGACATCAGAGATGTCTGCAGAAAGTGGAATATCTGACACAGAACATGGTGGAGACAATATCCTTATGGAATGGCGCCTGGACAGCAGGCAGAACATGACAAGAATTCCAAATGAGACTAGAAACCTGAGTTGAGTGACTGAATTGGTCATTTAAGGTCATTTAGTGACACTATTCAGATATATGAACACACTCATATATGTATATAGTGAGTACATATATGTGTATGTGTTATATGTGTATGTATGTGTATACACATAAATGCACATGAAGAGAAGATAGCAAAAACCTCAAGGTTTTGTTGAAGGAATTTACATGGGTGTTGGGGCAGAATTTCACTTTGATGTAACTCATACTGCAGGCTGGCAGATGGGAAACATACAGCAAGAATGTTTTTGCATGTTTGCCCTATTCCCACCTGAATGAGATTGCAATCACAATAAATTTGTGAGCTATGACAAGGATTCTGATACAGTAGAAATAAAGCACTTCAGAGAAAAATAAAAGCTAAGATGAACTAAAGGCAAATTTTCAGAAGAGAACATTTTGTATCTCTCTGAAAAGGCAGAGCATGGGCACAAACCCGAGTATTTTTATCTTGCTGCACATCAATTATTTTATGTTAACTGTACAGGTGTACACATTTTCCCCATAGATAATCATTGGTAGGTTGCCCCTTTTCCATGGGTTGAGAAACTCTTCCTCATAACTTCAGTTTAGTGCATTAAAGGACTATGCACTCAAGGGATATTGCAGAGTAATGAAAAAGTACAACCTGTGCATGACTGTAATGGTTGAGAACAGAGAATGCACAACTGAGATTGTCCTGAGACATCTTGACTGACCCAGAATTTTAGTTTGCTGGAAATCAGTGGTGTACAAACCCAAGCTAATAATATTTTGCATGGAAGAAACATTTCCAAGTAAAGAAAGTAAATTTTCTCTAACTGGCCCAATATTCCTGTACTCTGCAAATAGTGATCTCTCACTGGTTTTGCTGACTTCCTGCATTTCAGCTATTTCTATAAATAAAAATTCCATGCAGTAAGTTTTTTCCCTCTCTTAAAAATTTGCTACATCCCTTAAGAAAATTGAAGAAACTAGTATATTTTTCTAAGCAGTTAATACTCTGCTTAGGTTTAAATATGTGCTACAATTTGCTGTGTTCCTTTTAGAAAAGTACTTAAGTTTTCCTGAGTTGAATGGGATTTGGGCTCTTATACTGAAGAATTGGAGTCTTTCTGAGATTTATTCAATCAAATGCAAAATACTTATTCATGCGTCTATAAAATACATCAATTTTAAAGCCAAAATGAGCCACTAGAGCACGCAGTCCAACCTGCTCTGTAATAAACCAAAGAACTCACCCAGATATGCCGATGTAAGGTAAAATGTTTATATAAACTGCTAAATTAAAAGAAGTAAAGCACTTATGCAGCTGAGGAAGCAGAATCTCATTTTAGCATGATACATTAGGGCAGTACTATATTGATATAAAACACAAACCTTATATGTAGCTCTTATTCAAGTAGCAATGCATTTCCAAGCAGTGGATAGTAATAATTCCTGGCTAAATGGAATCTCTTTGCACTTTTTAAGCATTAGGGAAGGAAAGAGCAGAGAATGATGTAGCCTAAAAGTCTTTAGTAGAGAGATTTCTTTCCAGATGCTACTGCAACTCACTTTGGGGATCAAAAAGTTCCCAACTGGTGCAATATTATTTGATGGGCACTTCTTTTTTCTTCAGATTCTTCTTGAGTACTCTGTATGCATTGTTACAGGATGAGATCAGCTTCCAGTTGTGCAATTAGGAATGTGAATAACATCTGCCACATTTGGTTTGTTCACTCATGTGAACACCCAAGGGAGTGAAATGCATAGAGGACTGCTTTGTTTGGAGAAGGGGCAAGGTAACATATTTTATAATTTTATCTCTCCACTAGCTGAGGTTATGTCCTTATATTAAAGAAGGCAGGATGAATAAACATACTTTGAACTTGATGAGAAAATAAAACAGCTTATGAGAATCTCTGCTCTTGAAGGTTTTTATGACTCAATCTCAGATCAGTCCCCTTCATCACCATTTCATCAGAAAATTTTTGAAAGGGTAGGCAATTTGTCCTAGTGCCAGTACCACCTGTTTGATGCATATTGCACTTTTTTTTTTTTGGTCTAGGCTGTAAAAGCCTTCTGGTTCCATAAAGAGATAAGAATGAGAGAGGTAATGAGTTGAAGTTATAGACCAGAAATTCCAAACTATTAGCAATATTGGCACTATATGCCCTTTCCATAGAGTCAGTAAACAGGTTAAATGCAAGTTGCATTCCATCAGGATCCATAATATTTCAATTAGTGCCAGACCTTCCTTTGTTTCAGGAAAGCTTCAAGAGGCAAACAGTATTACTCTACTGGAAAATGCATCCTTCATACTCATCAATAAACGGAGAAGAAAAATAAAGAAGGGGAATGGATTCCCATATGAGGCTAGCTAAACATTAGTTTCTACTTTTTATATTTTTTCTAGCCAGTGAAAATGTTCCAGCTTCTAATAACCTTTTCTCTATACACTATACATTACCAGTACAAAAACATTAATCAGATAAGTCCTAAATTTTTATTGGAAAGTCTTTCCAATACTTCATCTCATTTCCATTTGTATGGACTCAGTTAGGAAACCACAATACTCAGATCAAAGCAGAGATATCAAACACTGAGTACAACTGAAACTCTTAGTAGTCATGTTCCTGCTTGACCAGTGCAGCTGCAGCTCTCAGAGGTCCTTCCTCCAGTACAGGATACAGTAAGATTTGAAGGCTACCTGCACTTCTTTTCAGGATGGAATATGATGTGCAAATATGATTCCATAATAAAACAAAAAAAATATTTGTGTTGTCTACCATTTTCATGATGGTCCCCTCTGTGCAGGTGGACTATAAATGTCTTTGTTTAAAGGGGTTTTTATATACATACATACACACACATGTAGACATATATATATGCATTTATATGTTCCCAATATTTCAGTTAATAATATCATCAAAGGTTTCCTCTGTAATGATATTTTATTCCACAATGCTGAGCTCTACCTTTTAGTTTTAAGCTACTTGATTTCACTAGATGTATTCTCTAGCCTTTCAAATTTATTTGTATTGGGCAGGAAGCCAATGGTGTTAATGCATGGAAAGCAGGTAGCTGTCAGGACTATTGCAGCAGCATATCTAATTTTGTTGTATTAAAGCTGTCACAAAACATTAAGTAAGAGATTATATAAAGTATGTCTAGGCCAAATAGTTTATAATGTAATAAACTAATAAAATTTTGAACGAGTTAAAACATGATCCTTTTAATGTTTTTTACTCCATGTTTTTCCTGCTTTGCTCTTGTTATTCCCCATTATTTTCTAAATCATTGCTGAAAATCCAAATGGAACTGTGAACACATGTCTGTCTGTCTATCTATTTATACATATTTAAAGTTTTTTCCAGTAATGTCACAAAGATCTTTTGTGCATTTCTGCTCCCCTGGCTATCTTTTTAATGCTCCTGGGGAAGAAAATAACTCTGACAACCTCAGTGTTCTTTGCCAACAGTGAAGTTTTAATCTTGCTTAGGTCTTCCAGATGTTACAGCAATACAATAAAATCACAAATGGAGATACTTCTTTGGCCCTAGAGTGGCACAAATACATTTTTAGCTCCATTTTATGAATAAAATATTCATCAGTAATAGAGTGTTATGCCATGTCCATTTGAGAACATAGAAGCCAAAGAAACAGCACATTCTGTCTGAAGAGATGTGGAAATGGAAAGCGCTGACTTGATAGCAAAGATGGCACTGCTGTGCAGAGTCCCTAAGGTGTCTCTAGAGATAACAATTCCCCATGGAGAAAAAAAAAAATCAAGATTTATAATAAGTAATTGCAGAATTATCTGTATGAGAGAATAAAGCAAGATACCAGTAAATTTACCTACTGAGCTGCTTTTGCTGTGGTTTTAATATGAATCCAACATCTGCGTCATTCACATCTCCCATATATTCCTTAATCTGAAAGATGTCTGGAGTTAAGGTTAAAGAAAAAAACAATCAAGATGCCACATATTTGCACCTCAAGGTCTGGCCCTGTGCTTCACCATTAAAAATGAAGGTACTCTCAGTGCAGAAGGTGGTTAACAACACTCATCTCTCTCCTAATTGCTACTCCATCTATCTTAATGAACTAACTCAAGCACTTAGACAATGTGAATACTTTTTTTCCTCCCACAAAAAATAAATGAAATAAGAACTGCGATAAAGTGCTTGCCCCAGACTAAATATAGTTGTGTTTTGCTCTTGAATGTAACATGTCAATTTAGCCTGATTAACCATGATGTTAGGGTTAAAGACATATGGTAGAACAGGAAAGGACAGCTGTCCACACAGTTTCGTGGGACAATGCCTGCATGAAAGACCCCAAGTGTGGTGGTACTGCAGACCTTTCAAGGGAGTTTCTACTCTTCACTGCTCTCTGAAAGGCTTTCTCTGCAAATTTCTGCTAACCTTTGCAGTTATTGTTAACAAAACCAGCATTGTTCTTTCCCTGATTCACTGGCACTCCTTAGTTCTCTTATATTTAATTTCATAAAGGAGGGAAGGTTGTGCTCAGTCTTACAATAAGAGGGTGGGAATGGTTTTTTTCCTGTTATGTAAACTGTGATTAATAGATAGTAATTTTTTTTTAAATTGCTAGCTACCACTTGCTTTTTTCTGAACATTGAATTTGACAATGTCTGTTGCATTTGCTGTGAAAGAGTGAAGACTAAAACTATGATGAAATGTAAACTAAAGAATAACTGATTTTGAGTCAGACCCTTCATTGCAAGGATTCTGGAATCCAGGAAACAGAGGTGGGAGAAGGGGGGGAGGGTGGAAGGGGTGGGGGGTGTATTTTCGCCTTCATCCTTCCTTCGGTTCCCTGATAACAGTACTGACTGACTGAGAGGCAGCAGCTCACAAGGGAGGAGTGGTGATCAGCTCTAATTTGCCCTATTTCTTCCTGTCTCAAAGAAATGAGACAACCCAGGCTGCCAAAATGTGGCCCGAGAGTTCCCCAGGAAAAGTGAAACTGGAAACCTTGTAACATAAAGTTGAGCTTTAAAAGTGTGAAGAAGATGCAGGATGAGACTCGGATGGAGATTTCTGATGTGTAGCTAATGCACTGTAATTTCAGTCCCATTAGACTTGGTACAACTGTGGCTACAAGCTGCTCATACAGATTGTCAGTAATGTAAAGGTGCAAAATCAGATAATCAGAAAAGAGATAGTAGAAATAGGTTTCTGTAGAAATTTAGTCACCTGTATAATTTTTAAAAAAGACTCTTTCACATCATTGTTACTAACCTGATGCAGTTTTATTCAACCTATGCACAAAGACTCATTAAAAGTGCAGAATTTAGAGCATTCATGGATAGAGTTAGATTCTCCTATGCAATTGCTGGGGAAACCCAGAACACAAAGTCACTTAAATTTACCTACTTAGCTCCAATAATAGTCTCCCAAAGTGTTATCTAGGCAAAAATTAATTATATGTGTATATTTATTTTTAACTATTTTTATTCAAACACTTAATAAACACCAGATATCTGGAAATTGTATCTGTAGGCTTGAGAAACATACTCAGTTGTAATAATTTAGTTGAATTGTTGGCTTTTGAACTGAATTCAGTAACAGAAAACTGCTTCTGATAATGTAGGTTTCAGAAATTAGAGGCATGAAAGTGTCTAACAAAGCTACAACAAACCTAGTATAAGGAATCATTGTATCCTGCTGCTGAAACAGTTAACAAGTAATTTGGCATACCACTGGGTAGTAATTTCTCCTATTTGAGTGGGGCTAGAGCTGGCATTCAACCTTGAAAAAATATTTCATTCAAAATACTCCTCATAGACTTTTTTATTTAAAGGAATTCATAAACCATAACAAAGCTTTTTCAGCAGAAATATTGCAATGGAAAAAGGGACTTTTCATCCTGCATTCCCTGCCATTGTTGAGATTCTTTACATTTTACTGTCAAGAAAACTACATAAGTACTAGCCTTGTTTAAAAGAAGAGGACTCAGTGAGTATTATACAAGACTCTTGACAGTTTGTTTCCTTTAGGTACCATGATTTTACATTTGAATTTGACCCAAGTGATGTGCTGAGAAGTGTTCAGCTGATAAAAAAGAGTCTTCTGTGAAACGGTCATATTTTTGGCTCATTTTAATAGGCAGTGGTTTCATGTCAAAGAGACACTTCACATTTGTTACAATTGGCAGCATTGTTATTTTTTTAGGAAGCTATAAAGCCCTGATTGGAGCTGCAGCAAGCTTGTCACCAGAGAATCAGACTCAAGCTCTTTCAGTCGTACAAGCCCTCTGCAATTTGCTTGGCAGGAAACTGGCATGAAAATTGTGCTACTGAACTAATAAAAAAGAAAAACTCCTTGAAGCTGGTCGAATTTTGGACACCCTCATGTTAACTGTTCAGACTGAGACCACAGCCTGACCTTCATTACTGCATATGTGGTTTTTAGTTTGAATTCAGAAATCTGGTTAATACAACTGTGTTGTTTGCCTCCTGTTTGCCCTCTTATAATACCTTTTTTCTTTGTTAGTGGCTATATTCAAGCAAATTCGAAAGGGAGGAGTAGTAGAAAATATGTGTCTAAATTTCATGAAAATCGATGTAAACAGGAAAGATCCAAATCAGTGCTCCTATTGAGGGGCAGCCCGTGCTTGGCGGCAGGCTGTTTGCCAAACGTCACAGCGGTGCTGGCTGGCTAATTAGGCAGCACAAGGCTTGGGAACCAGCTGCAGCACTGCTGCCTGTGGGTGAAGGCGAGAGGGACCGGGGACCAGAAAGGAGCTGCTGGCCTTTGAGGATAGAACCGGAGGGGTTTGTTGGGAAATGGTAGGAATCAGGCTTTGTTCATTGCATTACCCCCCAACAACTTCAGCTAGTCTTAAATGTGTGATGTAGAAGGTAGTTATATGCTGTAATAAAAGGAACATGAAAACCAAAATCTTTTGGATAGAGCAGAAATAGGGATGGGAGAAAACCACCCAGATCTCTCTCTATTTCTGGGATACTGAGCTCAATTAAAAGAAACAAAAGGTATTGAAAGTTATTATTTTATTTTGAACCTTGTTGCCTTTATTCTATAGTTTGATTTGCTGCGTGACCAGTGAGCAATAAGAGATATAATTATTTTAAGAGAAGAATATTCCTTTGTATTACGAGTAATTCCTTTACGCGGGTAATATTTCTAAAGGTGTGTTTCAAAATCTCATAGGTAAAACTCATTCTGAACTTATCCCTACTAAGATAAGAACACATCAACATGGTATAAATAATAATATAAAATAATAGAAAAATACAAAATAAATTTAAAAATACTACTGTGAGGCCAAAAAGGTTTTCCTTCTAAAAATATGGGGGAATTAAATGAACTGAGAGGACAGAGATAAAAACCTGCACAGGCAACACACTTGAATACTCTGATGCTAGCAACTATTCTTGCAAATCCTTTTCGTGCAGAGTCATTGCCTCCCATGGAGGCTGTTTGGGCACATCACTCAGGCAGAAATCATCGCAGTCCACTGACACTTAGCAAGACAGGAGGGACGAGTTGGACGGCAGGAATTTACTTCTACTGCAGCACTTGGAAAGGATGTGCCTGCAGTCTCCTTGAATGCTTAACTAAGATACTGGGCAGCTCGTTAGGAAACAAAACAATGACCCCAACAATCTTGCCACCATTCTCTCTGATGATTGAGGTAAAATCTCACTAAACTCGGAAGTTTAGCCGTGAACTTCAAGACATAAATATAAACATTTGCCAAAACTCTGAAGCAGATGTTTCTGCCCTTAAATTGCTACCATACACTCTGTGATGGCAATCCATTACAAAAACTTTTCTTCTTCTTTAAAAAAAAAAAAAAAAAAAAGGACACTTTAGTGTTAATATAAGCCATAGACTTTATTAACATTTAATGTTAAATGCTATTGTTAGTTTAGAATCACATACACATCTGCATGAAATTACTAGGAGTCTTTTCATTATCTTCCAGGATGAGATGATGAGCTGCTGAAAGAGGAGGAAAGAGTTGTTATTGATCTCAAATTTCACAAGTACGAAAAAAAAAGGAAAAAAGAAAAAAAATCTCACCATCAAATATGTAAAAAAGCCCAATGAAAAGTTAGTAGGTTGGCTGATCATCTGGTCCGATAATACTTCCATAAGCTTTATTGTGAGTTTCACTGTAATTTATTTAAAGACTTTCAGGATACAAACCATAAATTCTTAGTGACCAACTGAGAATTTTCCTTTTGTTATTTAAACATCACATGACTTAGTTTTCATTAGCGAGATAGCTGTTTCAGTTTAAAAGTCCTAAGCGCCGCAAATGGGTGTTCTAATCTTATTCAAATGTTTTGAAAATCCTAATTCTCTCTAATTGCTAAGCAAATGGTATGCAGTAAAATGAAGAATGGGTGTTAAAATAAAATGGTTTATAATACCTGGCACAATTCCCAGAAATCAAGCCATTTCACATCCTTGATGCACTGACAAATATGTTTTTGTTTTTTTCCTCAGTCAGTGTAAACAAACATTGTGGTGGTGGCTGGGGGGAAGGCGGAAGGTTTTAGGACTGGCTTTGTCCTTGTCTACAGCACATCTCCACCCCCTTGCTGCTCCCAAGCGCTTCTGCAGATCTCATTTCCCGCATTACTGCAGCATAAAGGAAGTTTAAAAGAGCTGCGTGTATACTTCATAGGAAGGTAATAAGGCATTGCAAGACTAACTTCACACTTCGCTCGTCTGTCAAGGGGGTCTCCCCTTCCCAACAATACCCCAATGTTTTGGTAGGCAGGCTCCAGCCCACTTAGCCAGCGAGGAGGCACGGGTGGAATGCCAGGTATGTCTACAGAGCAAAGTAGTGCAGGCAGCCTGACGCCAGGAGAGAATAGGCAGGTACCTATTGAGTTACAGGATTTCTACAAATCTAATCCACGTGTAATGTGAGACTTATTACAGAGTCAGCCTCTGCCAGGACTGTGAAAAGTCTGGGGATATGAACAGCCCCAGAAACAATGATCACAGTTAACTCATTGCAACCCAACATTGGTTAACCAAAACTGGTGACTCTTGTCCTTGTAATTTCTTAAACAGCAATTACAAGCTGTATCTTACCAAGTATTTAATAACAAATGTAATAAATTGCTGATAAAGCTGTGGGTGACACTGTGTCTACTGCACCACTGCATGTCACTAAGAAAATGTATATGTATTGACCAAAATGTGTAATATATGCAAATTAAGCAGGAGCATTTAACGTGGGAAGCATTTTAATACACCTGAAGCAATAAAACCATTCTCAACAGATAGTAATACCAAGAGTAGGAAAAAATCAAATATTGCTACATAAAAATACTTCTAGCTGAGTTTTGTGGCTTATTAGGAACAAGCTGCAGCAATTAAAAATTACTGTATGGTACAAATCTGCAAAGTCCTTCAGTCACTATTAGTTTGAATGAGAACCATGATAAATCATTTGTTTACTCATTAGACATCTTTTTAGTCGTTCACCTCTGGTATTCTCAGCTAATAGCCATGATATCTTACCTGACTTTGACAGATAAAGAAGCACAGCCTCTCCCAATGAATCAATATTTAATTTGGATGCCTTTGGCCATAAAAAATAAAATTATTTTATGTTGTTAAGGATTAAGATTAAGGAATGCTTGCATTTCTAGAAATGATCTGCAGCTGTTCATATCCTATTTGAAAGCCAGAAAGTCAGAAATGGTAATAAACAATGTTGAATCCACACTCAGAGTTGCACCTTGCAACAGACTAGTTATTTTGTTCCTCCCCTCAGGCTGTTTAATCGCTACATGACACCTTTAAAGAAGGTCAACTGCTATGGGGTCTGATATTATCCGTTCATCACTGATACCCATCTGGCTATTTATTGACACATATATTTTACTCTAGTTACCAAAAACAAACAAGACTTCGGAAGAATAGTGGCCCAGTCATCACAGAAGTTTCAAATTGGCTCAGGCTACATTAAGGATTCTTATTTTGCCCAATTAGTAACCATTTTGTGATTTTATAAAATTGGACTTTAGAGATCAACTGTAATTGTAATTAAGATTTCTCCTTCATGCTAGAATAGCAATGTAGAAACCCTTTTCTGCTTTTGACCTTGAATATGAATATGGAAAATATATTTTATTTTATATATTTGACCCAAGTGATGTGGAAAGGTTGTGTCTCTTATTTTTAATGTTTTATATAATTTGAGAATATCCTGTATGTAAAATTGGAAGAAGTGGACAGATAATAAGGATTTCAAGATGTCTAATAATAAAATATGAAGAATAAGAATTGCTGGAACAACCTGGATGCCTTTCAAGGATACTGTCTTGGGCCAGAGCAAAAAGGAAATTAAAATCTGCAGAAGTAAACATCGCAATGTCATGTTTTTAGTACTAGATCCCGGTATGGAAGTAGCCAATACTCACTGCTTGAGTAAGACAAAATATTTCCTAACAGGTTTCATGAGAACTGCCATCCTATGGAGGATGTTGTGTAAACCAACAGGAAAATACTAAAGACGTGACTTTACTAATACTTGTCCAGGGTAAATCTTTGCTTAGCACTGGCTGGACAACCCACTTACTCTGTACAGCCTGGAACAAAGTTTTTACAGCAATTTTCACACCTTTTAAAAAAGATTAAACATCTCCATTCACTTCTTGGACCTGCCATGCAAACTAAGGATTTTAAAACCATCCCTCACAAGAAGAAGCCTCAATGATCTTTGACTGTAAGTAGTGACAACAAAGTCTAAACAGAATATGACCTTTTGGAATATTATATCCCCTATTTAC
This sequence comes from Onychostruthus taczanowskii, assembly GCF_017590055.1. Classification (NCBI taxonomy): domain Eukaryota; kingdom Metazoa; phylum Chordata; class Aves; order Passeriformes; family Passeridae; genus Onychostruthus; species Onychostruthus taczanowskii. The sequence goes on along the minus strand of NW_024506221.1, from coordinate 1,892,476 downwards.
ATACAATTCCAGTATTTCACCTATCTCACCCAATAAGAATAAAACCACTTATTTCCTACTGAGCAAAAAAACAGTGATGAAAGTTCAAAAAATTGCTTCTTCTTGATTTTACACACTAGCTGCAAATGCTTATATATTTGTTTTATTAAAATTTATTACATCATATATCAGCAGAAAGTTTTAACCTAATTTTCTGAAGATCTGGACAAAAGTTTGATGCTTAAAATTTACGTTGTTACATGAGGTCCCAGCTTGTTCTAATGTTCTTTACTCCTCCTTTCAAGTAGTCTTATCCATGCTTAGCCTCTGTGGTAGGTAAAAAGACATTGTTAATCAATGCTTATATTGTGTAGTCCCCTCAGAAATAGCATTCAAAAGCTGGAAAAGTAAGAATGTACAGGGTAATTTACTGTAATCTTCTCAGTACTATGGACACTTTTGATAGGAATGATATGCATCTGAAAAGGTAGCAACTTTTAAGACAGTCTTCCTGAAGCTATAAGCACATTAAATCAATGAGACTGTATGTTACATTTAAAGAAAAATTAGGAGTAAGATGGAGACTTTCAATGACCTCACCTAGCAGGTTCCACCAAATATTACAAAAATGCTATTCCATGTGTCAGATTTATAGCAACTTTGCCTTTCTCTTATTTTCTGGATAGTATTTTAGGATTTGTTTCAGGTTTGGGGTGTGTTTACGTATTTTTTCTCTTCAAGACTGACCTTATAATATTTTCATATTGACTTAGCATTAGGCTTGTAGATTTAGGTAGAATATAGTTACACTATACGACATTAACAAATGAGTAAAAATATTCAGATAGCCAGCTTCCTTCCTTCCTCCCCATTAGTCATATGTGCAACTGTTCATAATGTGTCCACGCTAATCATCTAAATTTATCATCCCAAAAAGTCTGCAAACCAGAATTAAGAAATTGGAAAAGTTTGTATGTTTTAGATCACACTCCTGAAAATACTGAAAACATTGTTTTCATATCTCCATTTAAATTATTCTAGTTCTGTTCTAAATTTAATATTTGTGACTAATTTTTTTTCTTTAATAGCTCTAGAAGAGATTTCAAATCTTGGTTTTATATTTCTAAGCCTCTTGCAAAAGCATAAATGATAAATCTCTTGCATGTTAATTCCAAACCCACAGCATTCTCTTTCCTGAAAGTCTCTGCAATCTTTCAGATATGTACAAAATAATCCATAAATAATTCATTTAAATGTTATTTAAAACACATATGGGAAATTTGTCTCAGTGACTATATTATATACTATTGATGATGAATGTAAATACATTCCTTGGAAAAGGTGCATGCTTGTCAGGTCACTGAAGCCCTGGTGCAGACAATAGAAGGCCAAGCATCCCTGTGCTGGTGAGCTGAAGTAGCTGACTAACTGCAAGGTAGAACTGCTGAAAGTGAAGGCTGAGTTAGTTACCAGAGCTATTTGATAGCTGACCCTTTTTTTTTTGTGCTTTCCAGAAAATGCAATTAATATATCCACATAAAAATATTCAAACTGAACATTTAATGCCCTGATAAGCAGCTAGGAATTTTGCTGCATATCCTCTAACCATCAGTCTTTAGAAGTCTTTGAAAGACAGCTAAGAAATATGAGCCACTGGTATTGTCATTGATAACTTTTTGCAGAAACATGTCTGCACTAGAAGATGCTCATGTGTCTGAAATATAGAAGACTGAAAAGCTTTTAAAAGTTAAATACATGTTTCTTATTTCCCACAGTCACACTGTATTTAGAAATATAAGAGATGAGTTGATTACTTTACAAAGCTGACAGCTTCCTGGAACATATTTTCCCATAAATTTCCCCAATTTCTCACCAATGTTCCTGAAGGCCAGACCTCAGGCCCTACTTTGGACACTATTTGAAAGCCATCTGACACAAACCAGCTGGTCTTGCAGTCATCTCTGCTACCAAGTATTTATGCTGGGCTCAGGCTTGGAAGAATGGAGCCCTGGTCACTTGTGGCACAGCAGATGCTCAGCTGGTGTTGGAGGCAGAGACCTGCAGAAACTCTTCCAGGCCAGCTGACAGAATGAGTTGTCCCCAGCTCTGCTCTTTGGTGTTCATGGACAGGTAGCCTCTTCATGGAAGCCTGGTGTAATATGTGGGTGGGGAACTAGCTCATTTTTGTGAGCAATTTTCAGCCTACCTGGCTTTAACCATGCAACCATATACAGCAGCAAATCTTTAATGTCCTGATTTACAAGTCTGTTGTTGTTTATGATGTTTTTTTCTGCATTACTCTTGACATGAGTTTGGGCTCTCTGAGAATTTCTTTCCCAGTAGTGAAACTAAAAAGTGAGGACCAGTGACAAATGTTCACATTTGTTCACAACAGTAACAGGGTTTTTTGTAATTCTATGAAACTGCTTTTGAAATGCCTGGGATATGTGTGTTTTCTACAATATGCTACTCATGGCTTTAATTAAAAACCAAAACTCACTCTCCTGAAAAGCTATTTTCAGTCACAAATTCTGAAACAGTGGCAGAATGTGGAAGAGTGGGCTATGAATTTCTTTAAAATGAATTGCTTATAGCTCCAGGAAAGCTGTGTTGCTTGGTGTATGTGCTGGTCTTTGGTCATGTTATACTGCAAATAGGTTCTGTGACCAAGAAGGAAAAGGAGAGTCACAAGGCACTGCCTCTTGCTTTGGAAAGTCTGCCAGAGCTCTTTACTGCTTTGGACATGCGTGATGGTTTGACTGGGGTAAAGTTAATTCTACAGTAGCTGGTACAGGGCTGTTTTGGATTTGTGCTAGTAACCGTGTTGATCACGTTTTAGTTACTGCTCACACAGTGTCAAGGCCCTTTCCTCTCCTCACCCCACATCAGAAGCGACAAGGCTGGGACTGCATGGGAATATTTCATCTCATATGGCATCACAGTTGGTACAAAAATCTGAGGGAGGAAGCAGGAAGGGAAGGAAGCTGTTTGGAGTGATGGCGTTTGTTTTCCCAAGTTGCCTTTATGCATGATGGAGAACTGAGCTCCTGGAGGTGGCTCAGCACCTGCGTGCTGATGGCAAATGGTGAATTAATTACTTCTTTTGCTTCCATTCCTTTCCCTAGTTAACTATCTGTATCTTAACCGATGAGTTTCCTCGTTTTCACTCTTTCCTCCACCCCACTGGTGAGCAGGTGACTGAGTGGCTGCACAGTGCTTAGTTACCAGACAGTAACGTGATAAACTCTTAGAACTCCAAAACGGTCTCCACTTGGTCTGAGCAACACTCTAATAGGCCTGTCTTCTTCAGCTCATCCCATGGAGCCCAGTCTTCTTCTATCCCAGAGACAAGCTGGGCCTTCTGCAGTTCTGTGCTCTTTCCAGGGGTGCAGAAGGGCCTACACGACATGTCCCTCACATGCCTTGCTTGCAGGATGGTGCTGGTATCTCATTTCAGCTCTCTTGAGGACCAATAGGTGCTAGGTGTACTCTTCTATAGAAACAAATGCCTAATCCATCCTTTTTTTCTGCATGCATTGGGCTGCCTGCACACTCTGGCATTGGCTGCTGCTCCTTCATATCTTCTGACGACTTTTTACCAGATTTGCATTGCAACTGTTGTCACTCAGCTTTCTCGCAGGCAGAGATTATGGCAGGATCAAATGATTCAAGGAACTGGGGAGTTCAGCAGAATGCCTTTTCCTTAATCTAGTTATGCCATCTCTTAACCCTCGCTATTTTGCACAGATCCCAAGTCAGCTAATGCTCAGCTGTTGTGTCAGGAGTGCTGCCACCTGCCCAAGCCTGGCATCCTGAGCTGATGAGTGTCACCAATTGCCTCTGGCATAAATGAATGGGCCATCTCTCAAATGGTTAGCTTGGAAAACAGCTTATGTGTCTTAACAGAATCCTAAAGATGGGCATTTTAAATTAGATCTCCAAGGTCAGCCTGGTCAGGACTAATATTTGCAAATATTTAAGTGAAGATCCAGCATTATCCACTCCTGAATATAAGAAAAGGTAAAAAAATCATTGATGTCATTGCCCAGCATTTAGAAGGGTAGCTTTTCTACTGCTCAGCCAACAGGAAAGCTTATTTCAGGGAAGTTGTGATCACCACTCAGCAAACTTGCTCTCAAAATGCGTGAAGGTATTTACAGTCTCCCAGAATACTCCCAGCAAGTGTTAAGAGCAGCTACTCACTACAGAGAGGCAGCTGGAAAAGGCTAACATAAAACAGTATCAGTGCACGAACTGTGGGAAAGAAGTCTCTTGTTTATAAAGGTTAGTTGCAGTTGTTTTTCCAGGAGTGTAAAGGTTGCAGAAAGTCTAACAGCTCAAAACTTGAAATGTTTTATTCATTTATTTACTTGTCCGTACATACAGCTGAATTTGGCTACAGCCTGATTTGCAGCTAGACGGAAAGCCCATGAGAAAAATAGATGTCTTTTTTCTTTTTTTGGAAATAATGAGAACTGTTAGGAAACTATGGAAATAATGCTACAAACATAGCACTGAGATCTTCTTTTATAGTTAACTAAATAATTAATTTTTACTCATACAGATTGCTTCATTTCCAGACACAATTTAAAAGTGTACAGCAGTATGGTTTACAAGCATTTGCACATTAATACTCCCATTTGTAATTTATATGTACAAAGTGAAAAAAAATATACCAGATATGTCTTTGCTTTTCTTCCTCTGTTCACCATTCCACTAACCTAACCAGAACATGTGAGAAAATAAATTTTCAGTCAGATTTGACGTCATGTCTGTTCTTAAGCATATGACATCCTTTCTTTAGGTGAGAGAAACATTTTTGAAAGACAAAGCTACATTCTTTATTGAAAACTAAACCAACACTCTTTGTTTTGTTGGGAAATACACTAATAGGTGTATTATTTCCTGTGCTTATTGATTTCATTAATGTTGTTATCAAGTTTGTAAAATTTTTATAAGTAGCAGAATATTTATTTGTAATATAGAAATATTTCAATTTATTTTCACAATTATATTTACACTGAAAGCAGCCCTGATAGTCTTAGAACTTCTCTTACCATATTTTCCCCTGATAAAATTCACTCTGAATAAAATACATACCTTGGGAGGTCTATGCTATTTCCAAAAAGCTGATTATTGTCTTGGGTTACATTTTTATACTTTCAAATAGAGGAAAAGCAAACAGATAAATACAGAAAAAATTGCCTTTTAATAATGAATACACATTAATGGAAGCAGTTGGTCCTAGTATGCATACAGCTGATCAGTCACATCATCTAAAAGTATTTATGTGGCATGGAACTTTTTCTTTGAAATTTCTGTTGCAAGAAAGGCTTTTGAAGAACTTAGCATTTGACCTGAATTATTGCAACTGGAACTGGTTTTTCTAACTGGAAACAATGAGAATTTACTATCTGAATTTTATTTTTAAAATATTTAGAATAGTAAAATTATAGGGATGGTGTACAAGGTTCTGGGTTATATGCACTATCTTTACCGTGATTTATAGAATTTTTCAAATGTCATCCAGATGGGGATGTGGTCCAGCATTTTTGTGCTGTTAGCACAAGTGAACACATGCTAGTTTAGACTCTGTGGCAGTGGAGAAGTCATGCCTCGGACTCTCATTTTTTATTGTGTTCTGGAACAGACTAATATCTTGGAAGAGTTGGGGCAGGAGTGACAGCACAGCCCCAACTCATCCTTCCTTCTTTAAGCAAAAGGCCCAGCTGCCCCAGGAGCTCTCTGTCACTCCTCCATCTCTGTCTAGCAGCACTGGCTCAACCTCAGTTGAAAAGTTGAAACCCCAAGTTTACCAGTTGGGGAGATGAATTTTGTTTTTTCTTATAGCTCTTTCAGGCACCTCTGGAAATGCAACTGACAGTGCCAAGAGCTTGGACCACTGTTTGTTTGATTTTTCTGCCAAATACCCGAATTTACACATTCTTATCTCTTAAATAATAGCTTTAAGAAAAATACTTGAAAAAAGTGTTTGAGTGTTTCATCTTTCTGTCTCTTGCCAGTGGAAAGAGACAGTTTTTTCAGTGTAGCTGAGGTTGCACTATTATATTTAAAAATAGTTATGTTACAAACTGAGTAAGGCACTTTTACTCTGAAATGTCTGGGGAGTATGAAAAAGCAAAATTAGTCTTATGTTTTAGACACATTTATAATTGTACATGCACTTAATTGCTCTTGCAAGTGCTCCATTTTTCCCACTTGCACATACTGATGGGCCCATAGCTGTGGCTCTGGCTGCTCAGTGGAGAGAAGAAAGACTAAAAGGTATCTGTCCTATATTTTAGAATTTATTCAAAGATGTTTCTTATCAGTGATGTCAGAAAAAGTTGGAACTTAGGAATGAAGAGTCTTTTGTCTGTCTGCACATCTTTCTCATGGGGATGCTGAAGAACTCATGGCATACTCTAAATGAATGGGAGGTACAGTAATCCCAAAATGCTGTCTGATTTCCCTGGCTTAATAAAGCAAGCTCTCCTACACATTCTAGCATAATGACTCCTGCACAGATCATAACGAGTCTTTCTGTTATTGCTTGATCTTTCTATGTTCCAGTAGTTTGTTAAAATGTCAAAGATTACTTTAGATTATAAAATATATTCTTTAAAGGACTAATGTCTTTTACTTTTGCCTTGCTGGATCTCATATGACAGACTTCATTTTACCCAATTCACAGAGAAAAGAAAATCTACTTGAAGTGTAGATGTAATGCACTTAGTTCAAGTGATAACATACCATCTTGCTTAATTCTGAAGGTTCCATTTCAAACCTAGTGTGTTGGCCCAGGTGGCCACTGGCCCACACTGGAGGGATGCCTCTTCCTTCCCACAACTTCGACCTGTGATCAATCTCTAGACCATTTGTGATTCGTGTGTGCTCAGGAAACCACAAATACATTTTTACCATCAGCATTTATTTACAGACATGGAGTAAACACCTTCAAAAGGGAAATGCAGTTGCAGCATGTTAATTGGCATTCAGCAGCCAGGCAGCCTTTTGAATTGTGCTTTACATATTGAGTAAGTTTGACAAGATTATGTCATCATAGAATTACAGAATGGTTTGGGTTGGAAGGGACTTTACATATCAAAAATAACAGTTTGAAATCCCTGATTTCACATGCATATTCATGTTCTTTTCTTGACTTTTGTGGAAGTAAAGGCAGTCTGAAGAGTTTCAGATGAAGTTTTAACACATTTATTTTCCTGTGTCTCAATAGAACAGCCAATTCTGTTTAACTGATATCCTCATTCAATATGAACAAAACTGTGCCACTTAGCAGGGGATTTTAATGTTTAATTGTTAAAAATTAAAATCTGAATTAGCATATGTTTTCCCAACAGGAGTACTGTTATTCCATACTGAAGAAATTTTTGAAGAAAACTAACTTCTCAGGGAGTGTGTAAAGTGGAACTTGCTTATATGTTGTATCTTCATAGTTAGACTGGTGTGAGTTGACAGTCTTCTGAATTTAAATTTGCATATTTTGATCAGCACATGCCTTTTTGTGAATGGACTATTCTAATATGAAGATAAAGGGGTTTTTTTCTTTAGCCAGTATCACTTTCCGAAATATTTAACCTAAACAAATAAATACAAAAATATTCACTCAAAGGACTAAGGGTATTTGGACTAAGGGTGTTTAATTGAAAAGCCATAAATACACCAATATTACTGACAAAATTCTTCAGAAACACCCAGATGTGTTTCATGACTTAGAAACATAGATTGCAATATTAATGGATGATATCCAAAAGTGTATGTTCTCGTGCTCTACAACTCCATTTGAAATCTTTTTAGGTTGTACTTTTATCAGAAATCCACAAACAATTTGACATAATTTTCCCTAGAAAGAATAGTGCAAATATTTCAAGATGCACTCAAGAGAAAAAAAACATCTCAGTGCTGAGTTCTCCACATACCTTTCAAGGCAGTTTTATTTCATTGCTGGCATCATCTAATAATAGAGCAAACAGCAACTGAGACACAAGACATGAAACAAAGTCTAAGCTTGTGACAGCCACTGAATCAGAGGCTTAATTTTTGCATTAGTGGCCACCATTGAGTGATCCTTTAAATTCACAGGCGGGAAACTTTTCATTCTTTCTTGGAAAAAAAAGTTTTGGATTGTTAGAAGGAATGTCTATTAGAGCATCTTCTACTTACAGTTTTCACTAATAAGTTACCAAACTTATGGTTTTTTAATTGAATATTGTCTTAAATAGGTCCCATATAAAGGATGGTATTAACTTCATATTCCAAATACTTCTGCCAGACAAGAGAGAATTAAAGAATTCCATGACTTTCAAGTGTCAGAAAATAGGTCTCAGTAGCACTGGAGAATTTTATGACTGATTATTTTTATTGAAAATTCTGCCCCAAAAAAACAAATTAGAAAGAAAACTAAAGAATTCATGAACTGTATGCTTGAATGTATTTTCTTTATGATTTTCTTTCTTTTTTTTTTTTTGTTTGTTTGTTTCAAAATAACAGTCTAAAGCAAATTATATTAATTTTTCCATAGGTTGACCTTCCTCTCTCCTCTGGTAACTTAGGGAATAAAAATGCCCAGCTCAGAATTAATAATACTTTAAACTAGTTGAATTATCATAAATTTATCAACTTCAATTTTATTATCATTGAAAAGATCTCTAAATTAAATAAAAATAGGTAGACAGGACTCAATTTTCACATTTATGGAAATAGGAAAATTTACTGACTTTTTTATCAATTCAGTATTAATGAACATTTCCTTTTTCATACTGTGACAATCTTATCTCATTTTGCTGGGTGAATGTGGGGGAAAACAAAGGAGGCAGGATATAACTGACTGAAATGTTTCAAGGAGTTGAGATTTTATAAGTCATCATGGTGAAGATGAATTGGTAGGCAAAGGGCACATGAGATGGTCAAAGGTGGATATAAATACAAGGGATGGTTCCACTATTTATCATGCAGCTATCATCCATACATACAAGATATCTGTCCATCCATCTTGCCCCAGGATCTGGCTACACTGCTTGTATATCCAGAAAGATAGGATGAATCACAGGAAAAGACACAAGCTTGTAAATATGTGTCTACTCTTTCTTACTCTAATCTTCTCCTGGGTCTCAAATGCCTATCTGCCCTAAGTAACAGGACAACTGCATAATAACTTCAAGTTACTGTCATGTTTAGAAATCACTAAAGCTGGTCAGGTCATTAATCTGAAATCTTTGAAAACAATAGCTCAGTTAGAAAGACTAGAACTGACAAATATCTAATTGAATGAGCACAATTATACAGCAGGAGCTAGTACTGAGATGATTTGAGAAATGTAGTCTTTTCTAAGAAGATTTAGAAATATTCCTGCAGAAAAATTTTAAATTTTTATAATCTTATCGTTTGAATTTAAAATGTTACTTATTAACTATCTGTGGACAGTGGGACTATCTTCAATAATCAAGCACTTCCAGATTATCAAAATCATAAAAAATTTCCCAAGTATCTGAAAAAATTTGTTCTATTTAATTAAAGCTCTCGTTTTAAATTAGTATTAAAAGTTAATTACTAGAAACAATACCATTTCAAATTAAAATCTCAAATTATGTAAAATGAAAATAATTTTTTTTTCCACTTTCAAAGGAACAGAATATTTCACCACTACTATTTTTCTTCAATTTCAAAATCAAGGAAAGAACCCACTTTCAGAGAACTTTATATGCAAAAGTAAAAAAAAAAAAAAAAAAGGCAAAAGGTAAAAAACAATCCAAACTCATATAGTTGTGATTTACAATGAAAATTTGCTTATTGACTTGCACGAATTTTTACTAAACTACAGTAGAATCCTAAATCTAAGCATTTAATTTTGGCTATTTCTTTCTTACTGTGGAGCATATAGAGCTGTCATGGGTAAATGGAAATAGAATTAAGTAGATGGACATCTAAAGGACTTAGAAGTCTGACCTCTAAAGGGTATGGCACAGAGAAATAGGAAAGATGATAAAACTATACTGCCAGAAGACTGTACTTCATTCGGTTACTCTAATAACTCCCAGTTCAAGAACTCTTTTTCAGTAACTTCACAGCAATTGCACTACATCCTGATCTGGAGAAAAGTTTAAATATTTTTCTTAGAGAATTATAGATTCATATTCCCCTGTGTATCTGACACTAGGAAATAAAGGTGTTCATAACAGGCCTTTGGTTAGTACTAAGATGTTATAACACTGTTTCTAAGGAAAGCCTCCTTGTAAAATGTATTCTGCTTTTAAAGTGTTGGGCTAGAATTTTCAAAGAAAAGTCACTTTTCCTTGAGCAGTAATTCTCACATGTTATGATTACACAGTTGTCAAAAATCTGACCTAGGAATACTGGCCTGTCTGCATAACCCATCTGATCCGAGATCATACAGGGAGGTCATTGAAAATCTTCATAAAGAGCCCAGACACCTGACCTGAGCACAATACTGTCAGCCTCCTAGTGCAGCCATGGTAGGGAAACCTGCATCTTCTCTAGAGAATGCCACATGAGGACCTGCAAGTCCACTTCATTATTTAGGCAGGTATTGGTACTGGAACTAAGCACAGCCACAGGTACCCCTTGTACCTGTGTAAGGAAGGTGCACACCTTCCTCTAGAAAAATCTGCACACAACTTTTGTAGATTAATTTTAGATACAAGTCTATCTGGGAAACTGGTATGCTCCCACTTACTGGCGTATAAAGGAGATCCCCTTTTACTGGGTGTAAAAGGGGATCCTCTTTTCATTATATTTGGGGAATGATTTCAGTTCAGGAATTGATAAGAGAACATAAAAAATATGGCAGAGCACATATGAACTTACAATACAGGATGGTTTTCCTCATATTAAGTAATACTATTTCATAACAGAAACCCAAAGATCACTTAATTTATAAGGACCAGCTTCAAACGTAATGGTTGACATGCCCTGAAACTGACTGCTAGTTACTCTGAGTTTAACTATGCCCTTAAAGTGGATTCACTTTAGATTGCATAGCTAATCCTTTTTGTTATTGTGAGAGTATCATGAGAGGAGGGAGGAGAAGGAAAGAGAGAGATGGTAATTTGCAAAGTGATTTGAGCTTACAAAAGTCTTTCTAGTCCAAAACATCCTAAGGTTTGCTTAATAGGACTTTGTGCACATTTAAATACTTAAATTGTCATGTTAAGGTTTTTGTGGTTTTTAAACATAGCTGTTTAGTTTCTTATCCTTTTCTTTGGTATGGCTTTAATGAATGGATTATGATGGTCAGTTTGTAATGCTATGAATGAAAGATTTAGGACCACTAATCTTAAGAACACTGCTTGGCGCCAGTAGACAAACAATGCACTCCCCAACTTGTTATCTCAGCCATACTAAGCTTTCACTTCTTACCTGCTTTCAAAGACTGCCAGTTCACTCATGTAGTCCAGAAAGTATTAGGCACAATCTCTTCAAGAAGGTGTTTTGTGTTTCCTGATTTTTTGGGAGGGGGTTTATCACTTTATAATATCTTTGAATATGGTACATGAATGTGGACTGAATTCAAAGTGGAACTGCAATATTTGAATTTACAAAGATTGAGCTGGTTTGAAAAATAAACTCTCAAGGTTTTAAAATAAAATAAAACATTGCTTTTGTATGAATTTTAAGAATTTCAGTTAAATTAATGCATTATGCCTTTTTATTGTAATACTGATTCTTTAGAACCTTCACTGTTCATTTGGAATAAGCTCTACCAAAAAGAATTACCATGATGCACAGAAAGGGTAAGAGGGAGGGATATCAAGGTGAATGTGTGTGCTCCCTGTTATACATTCCTCAGTCTCTTATGTACATGGAACAGAACATACACCTTGAAACAAATGCATGCCACAATGAACTGTGTGCTTTTATCTCATAAGCTACCAGACCTCTACATGAAACCAAGAGATTGAAGGTACAGCAATGTTTCTCAGACCCTTAAAACTTTGTCCGTGAAATAATGTCTTCAATTGTTTTGAGATAATTCATTGAATAGTCATAAGTTTTAATGGGTCTTCTTGCAGAAGGGTATGTAAATGTTGTGCTTCTACATATTTTACCTTGTTCAACAGTAGTTGAATACAGATGGAAGGAAGAGGACAGGGTATTTAGAAACGGGAAATAATAAGGGGAAAAATAGATTTCTTTGATGGGAACAAACTGCAGTTTAGTATTTGACTAAATAGAAAACACTACAATTTTTTGCATTAATATTTATGTGAAAGGTGTTAGCGGCATAATCAATATCCTACAAATCAATTCAATACTTTGACTTACAAAATTTGAAAACTTCCTTGACCAGGGCCTTGTAATGGTTTTTCTGTTGATAATTGGAAATTACAGGATGTTCAAAAATTGGGTGAGAAAGCTGCCATATGACATACCTGAAAATTCAGAGGGAAAAAGAAGAGCAGTTTTACTTTATTATTTCTGTGAAAAATGGCTACAATTAAAACTCTTAAAATGCTTTACAACTCTACTTTCAAAAATGACACAAACTTTATTATCTAGAAAATAAGAGATTCAAAAACTTATTTGGAAAATTTATGAAGGCCACATTTTGTATTTTATTCTGAACTTATTTGTAAATTACATCATTCTGAAAATCACAGGAAAACTGCAAGCAAGCTGTTCAAATTAATTTATTTAAATACATAGATCATAATTTTTTATGGTCAGTCAGACCCAATTTAAGTCCCCAGAATTGACAGAAAGGAGGAGATAAGGGTTTGGCAGGATCAATAGTTTATGGTATATATAGATATATCTTAATGAAACTGGTAAGTTGCTGTTCCCTTATTCTCCACCATTGCAGAACACATGATCATTTTCTGCATCCTCTTTGCTTCTCACAGTGAGAAGTTTTTACGATTCAAAGCCATCCTGTGGACTGCTACTGACACCTTTTCAGATTTTAAAGTAAAAGCTGAGGTATTTACTTCATAGTGATATCTCTGCCACTATAATACTTGATGTATGTACAGAAACAGTCTCAAAGTAAAAAATATTGTCATAGATATTTACTAAATTGAAGTAGAAAAAATAAAATCTTTCTAGACAAATGAAAAAAATGAATAAAACCCCAAATCCTAATATAGAAACAAAATTTGATGCATTGTCCTTAGATAACAGGTAATAAATTATATTTGGGATGTCAAAATTATATTTGGGTTAGTGTAAATTTTAATTATGTCTAATTTTTTTTGCTCAAACCATGTAATAAACACATAGATACTGAATCCTGAAATGTACATAAACAGAGGGTAAATTTTAAAATGTTTTCTAATAATGATTTTTTAATAATTAGTTTAAGACAGTCCTGCCTGAGACAGAGGGGATCAGATTAGATGACCTCCAGAACTCCCTTCTGACCTCAGCTGTACTGTGAATTTTTGAGTCTGTGAAATACTTTGAGGTTTTTCTAATAAAGTCTGTTTGATTTTAGAGTCCTGAACTGATATAATTTCTATTAACAATAAACATGATCTGTTTGTGACTTCCCTCCTACCAGGGAAAACTGGATCACTTTTGCTCAGATCTCTGCTTAAATTTAACAGTTTAGGTTTGCAGATCTTCCTATGGAAGTAAATTATAGAAAAACAAACAAAATATTTCTTATTCACCTATTCATCTTGGCAGGTATTCCTCTGGCATGCTTAGTTTGTCAAAGTTTAAAGAGTCTTAGAGAAGGTTTTAGATTCAGCACTGCCTTGGGGAGTATGTACATTCAAGCCCAAAGTTGAAAAGAGAAGATTACTTTTCAATGAACAATTATTGAAAAAACTAAATGACACCCCACCAAACAAACAAATCTTTAATAAATATATATGGTTAGATATTTATTTCAAGACAATCCAATGAAAATTGCCATTTACTGTTTAATTCATTACTATGGCTTGTCCTCTCGGTCTTTTTCTTTGTATTCCCATTTTAATGTTTCTTCCTCTCTATGTTTTATTTTCATAACTTTAAGTGCTACAGGTTTATTGCCCTACTTTGACCCGAGATCTGGATTTCTGAATAAACTTTCTATAGTCTTTTCTTAATAATTAGATCATGACTCCTGGTCCTTTAACTAAGAAATTGATCTCTGTTATTCACCCTGAGCCAAAGAGAAATGTTTCATAGTAGCAACTGGAACAAAAAGATTAAAAAAAAAAAAAAACAAAAGCAACCAAATAAAAATGTCACCAAAAAAACCTCCCAAAAAACCCACAACAAAATAAAACAAAAACCAAAACCCAAAGCAACAAAAAAACCCCCCCACAAACAAAAAAGCCCAACCAAACAAAAAACCCCCAAGCAAACAAACAAAAAACAACCCCAAACAAACAAAACCCAAAAAACCCCAAAACTACCACTTTTTTTTCTTAACCTAATTAATATTCTTATGGAGTAATAAAAATACTCTCCTTTTTGCACCCTTTTCGTAATTTCTTTTATGCTTATTGATAGTTTATGAGCTGAATAAAGAAAGGGGAGAGAGGTGCCATTAAATAGGCTTCATAAATAGAGTGGTGGCAATTTTAGAAGTGCAGGAATTTTCAGCCCACCTATTGAAATTAAGGTTTTCAAATGGAAACGAGGGTAAAGCCTATAGAGAGCCTGAATCAGGAATTGCTATGACTGATAATTTAGAATGAGAGGAAGGGGAGGTGAAAGAAACAGATGTCAAGTGTTAATATTAGGCCTTATTAAAGGCTACATACCTAAATTACCTTCCCTAGAATTTTACCATTAAAAGTTAATGAACGATATAGGCGTTATTATGAATCTTCTGCAAAAATTATCTGGCTATAATAATAAATTTTTAATATTGCAACCCTTGCTGAGTAGTATTTGGACATACAAATCCTTAAAAGGATTTCACAAGGAATTAATATAATTTTATTCTGTCTGAACAGCTGCAAAAAAAACACCCCTCCAATAGTTACATCATTATCGATATTGGTGATGCTGCCTCAGTAAACCCTGTGCTGTGGTCTCGGTCAGACAGAAATATTGTGTCTGTGTGGGATGGTGGAGGAAAAGGAAACAGTTTTGGGCTGTTCTAAGGCCATGGTGACATGCACACCAGCATGGCTGTAAGACAGACAGTTTCTCAGAGGTAGGGCAGATTTCTTGAAATGTGTATGTCACATTTTTCACCCTTGTAGACTGCAAATAGTAGTTTCTGATCTCATGCAAGTAATGAGAAACTCCTTCTGTTAAAACTGCACTGTATAGTGAAAAAAGAGAATCAGTACCTGCGAATATGTGCTAAGTTGGCTCTAATTTTATTAATTATCAGAGAGCTATTCAACAGTAATATTTCCTGCATATAAAGTCATGTCTGTCCTGCTTTCCTGAATAATTACAAGAAAATTAGTTGAGGGAGAACAACATTTCTGCAACTGACTATTCTGCTTGTCTCAATTCAAGATGTTTTTGCATTATAAAATGTTCAGTTCTTAAGTGTTCACCGGTGTGAAACCTGCTGCCCAGTTATGGAAGGCTGCCATAGCATAGGAATTGCTGTACAGGTTTGGACCTAAAGTTCATCTTCACAGCTGTCTTCAAATGTCAGCTTCTTCACAGTCAGCATCTGTTACAGAAGTGTGAGAATATGTTCTGATTGCATCATTCCAGTCTTGGAAGCCAGAAATTATGTCCTTGTATCTAATGTCTTTACCAGACTTTTTAGTCACTGTGGGGTTTTTTTTTTTGTTTTGTTTTTTTTTGTTTTGTTTTGTTTTGTTGTGTTTTTTTTGTTTGTTTGCTTGTTTTGGTTTTTTTTGTTTTTTTGGGTTTTTTTTTTTTTTGTTTTTTTTTTGTTTTTTTTTTTTTTTTGCCTGTGCTTAGCTCCTATTAGCATCCTATACTGTTCTTGGGTAGGAAACTATCAGCCAAGATTCCAGTTCCTCCAGTCTGTTAAAGGAATAAGAGGCATGGAGACCATGGGACCATGGAAATCTTGTCACTGTTTTACTGGCACCTCAGCTCATTCCAGCTCCTTAGCAGGGAGCCCACATCTTGACATCCAGTTCCAGTTCTGATCTCCCTAGAGGTAACCTATTCTCATAGCAAAAAGGGTCACTTCCAACCTTGACTTTAAGATGGGCTGATTCGAGAATGGTCAATCTACTTTTCATTGCAAGAAGAGATGCTGAAAGCTCTTTTGCCTAATCTAGGAAAACAAGGGCCTAGCAGTGAACATGTCCAGGTGCTACAAATATATCAGAAATCTAAGTGTCAGGGTGGGGCATATCACTGCCTCAGCTGGTTTAATCCTTTAATTGAAGGATTAAAATAACATACAGATTAAGCATAATTTCTCTCTAATATGACTGCTAAAGACAAAAAACCATTTAGAAAGGATATACTTTTTAAGAACCCTTTGGAATATCTACAGAGTTTGCTAGGGGGACTTCAATTCCATAGCCAGTTAGATCACAGCTAGTTCTTAAAATGGTTTGTAAAACCTTTGCAGTAAATTCTCAGCTCCTTGCACCTCATCTGGAAATCCAGCTGCCACGTCACTTCATCAAGTAGCTCTTCTTTTGCTTTCCTTCACATGTGGTTTGGGCTGGGAAGTCCACCCTGTTCTTGGCCAGAGACCCGTTGCTGTGTTTGTGGCATGTGTAGCCAAATTCAGCTGACAAAATAAACCTGTGTATGTAGAAATTATTAAATATATTTTTGTAGGGCTTGATGTCAGTCAATCACAAAAACATTTCTTCTTCCTTGAAGCTCAGAGAAGTTTGAAATCCTAAATGAACTAGGGGAATTCCTCCTCCAAAAATCCAATCAATCTGTGATGGTGAACTGGAATGAAAAAAATTCATGACATGGGTTTAGAAATGCAAATAAACAGGTTTTCACACAGCACTTGGCAAGAAAAGACAGTGTTTTATTGTATAATCCCAATTTATGGGTTTTCCATTTACGCTAAAGAATTACAGCCAAGTCCCTCTTAATGTCCCATATATGGCTCCCTTCCTGAAGAAAATTCTCATGCAATTTCTGTAAAGAACATTGTCCAATTTTAAATTCATTATCATACTTTTAAACTTACAGTCAAACTTCTGCGCAGACTTACACCCCCCCAAAACATATTAAATTTGTGGAAATCTTGGCCCTGTCTCAGAAAGGCATTCCAGAAGTCACGTATGACAATCAAAACAGTATTTTCTAACATATGCAATGATTCTCTCATAAAAATGATCTTATTTTACCAGCTTTTGCTGAAGTTATATGGGTAAAATCACTGGTAATAAAAGCAGGATTTAAAGAACAGACAAAAAGCCCCACAAACTGCAACCATACATTTCTGCTCTATTCATAATCTTGATCACAACCTTCATTTTCCCTAAAAGTGTACAGGCTTCCAGCTAGTAGAACAAAAGCAAATTTTACAAGTAGTGCTAAAAGGCATATAATACTACCCAAATTCCTAAAAAGTTATTTTCTTCTACCATTCGATAGGTATTTATAATCCAGAAGTCACTGAATGCAACATCTAAAATCTAGCTCCATTCCTAACTGAAATAAAGTCAAGCTGAGACAGAAGCCATTGAAAAGTTATATTGGCTGTTGTGTCCCCCTTTTGCTGAGAAGGAAGTAAAAGGATTCAGTCAGTGCAGGAAAGTTAAACTATGGTGCGAAAAAAATTATTTGTATGTATCCCTGAATTTCTCTCTTCAGATTGAGCTCATAGTTCTGCCAACTGTATATAGTATAGTATATAAACTGTATAGCTAAGGGTGGGGAGAGAGGAGAGAAAGACAGAATTGCTTTTTTGGTCTTGAAGTAATACAGACGTATGTCTACGGAGTATATACACTATATTCTAAAATACAAAACAATGGGGAAGAGGAGACAAGGAGAGGGAGGGAGGAAAAGAGACTCCTTACAGAGTGGTAGTTACACTTTGTTCCAGATTAAGCAAGTTTTAAAATGAAATGGTAGTTGTGATTAGTGGCTGTATCCTACTCAAGGACATTTTAAATTTCATTGCATGAGTATTTTTAAAATTATTATTTACAGCCTTATTAGTTTCAATACAGCACAGTTCTAATTGATCACTGATTGAATGATAGTAAAATTGACTTGTCAGGACATAATCTATCAAATATCATAAAAGTAAATTTTTTCTGTATAACAAAGAGGTTTCTATTCAACACAAGTACAATTTAACCAATAAAATGGATAACAAGTAATTATAACAGCTGGTAGGAACTTTTTGAATATATGCCCTTTAATAAAACCAACAAAATATTAAATAATTTTTTAAAGCTTCATCTGTGTGAACATATTTTTAATGTAAGAATACTATGGCCATAGCAACTTATAGGAGGCATACAGCTTCTGTCACTAGAGCAATGAAATTGTTAATTACATGTTTGTTGTTCTTGACATGAAACATGCTGGCAGAACAACTTTGCCTTCAAGAGATACCTACCTTGTATCTCCTTTATCTTGCTTCTTTTTCACTAATATATTTCTAATACAGTGAGTGATTAAAAAACCTACCAGAATGAAGATGAAGATTGGCCAAGAAATATCCAAAACCTGGCATAAATGTTTCCCACAAGTGTAGTAAATATCTATTATTTGTGTGTGTGTGTGTGTGTGTGTGTGTGTGTGTGTGTGTGTGCATAATTCACATGGACTTTACAACAGTTTTATGTTTTCCGTTTTCATTTTTTCCTTCCCCACCAGTAAAAATACATATTTAACCAGCTGATCAGTGGCAGAAAATGCTTCTTTTCCACTATAATGATTTTCTCCATCTGTTTTGGTTTTTTATTTTCATAGGAAATTGTTTGCTAATGTGTGATTTACATTCTCTTCCATAGATCCTTTTTCCTACCTGTTTTATTCTTGAACTGAAGCATGTATATACTAATTTTCTTCCACCTTCTTTATCTTCAGGGACTTAGAAAAACGAAAATGATAGGTTTCAGAGTGCACTCCTACCACAAAACTCTTCTGACTGCCTTTGTAACGCTACCACAACAGTTTGGTAAAATGGAATTTATGCCATGCAAATGACTTCTTTGACTGCTCTTGGAGAATTCACTTTCTGAGTAACATTACAACAAAATCTTATAAAAGAAATTCCCTTATATTTCCTTTCTTAACGAACATTTATGGTAATGATGAAATTTTACCTGTCACGTCATCAAACTACGTCTGTATTCTGACATAATGTCTGAGATTACTGCTTTGCAACTTGGCTCAGAGCATTATTTGCGCTGCAGGTAAAAGGACAGATAGTCACTCTGTTGTCAATAAAGTCTTTTCTGTCACATTAATCACCATCTGGAGTAACACAAATATCTTCTGAGTATTTACTACATAAGTCAGGAACTGTTATTTTTACAATCGCTTTATGTTTTATGACCTAATTGGCATATATTCTTGATGGGAAGGCAGGTTTTCAGGAGCTTCATTTTAGAATTGTTTCTGCTTACTCAGCAAAAGGGGTTATGAACAGCTCACCTAGTTTCTGAAATTTTAAAGTATGTTTGGATCTTGTACTCTAGTTTTGTTTTGGGGTTTTTTTGTTGTTTTGTTTGTTTGTTTGTTTTTGGTTTTTTTCCCCATCCAACAGGGAAGAAAAGAAAAACTCCTTCTCTCATCAGTTTGAGTTCCTCGCATGCTTTCTTTTTTCAGCTCACACAGCAGATGTTTGAATGAGCTTCGAAAGAGCTCTCTCATTGAGTCTTCAAGAGATAATTACGTTGTTTTAGAAGCTCTGCTCACTCTGAGATTGAGACTGGCTTGCGAAATTTTCTGATAGCTTGGTAGGTAAACAGTATGGGGTTTTAAAGTAACGGTTCAGGAGAAAGTGCTTTTTTGCTTGTGCCTTTTACAACTTACTAAAGCTGCAGAGCTCTCCTGCCCTGTTCACTGCAGCTCCAGTTACAGTTCTAGAGTTATAAAGCTCTAGCCATTGGTATTTTTACTTTCTAAACCATCCTTGAAGTTTTATTAATACAGTGTAAATACTTTTACAGCCTTTAAAGCTACCTCTGCTTTATTTTCTCTGTGTTTATTTCTCCTAGATGTAAGGCCAGTTAAAAATGGAATTGTTACTTGGAAACATAATTCAGTCTTTATTTCTGAATCCCAGATTTAAATTACTATATTTTTGAATAACACCATTTCAAAGGAAGAAGAAGAAAAACCACAGTCTGCATGTGGTACTGATGTTGAAAATACTTTTGCAGAAAAAGGAGGGGGAAGGGAGAAAGGGAGGGAAACAGGACTTTAGACCAGGTGTTTTACTTGAGACTGACAACTGTTTTTAAAACACTGCTGACCCTTTAAGCCTGTATCCTAGCATAATATATGTTTATGTGATACATTGCAAATAGAAAAAGAGAAGATTCTCTAAATATTAGACTAAAATGGGAACTAACTTAGACAGAAATATTATAGCGAGATTTACTAAACAATGTCTGAAAAAATTACCATAACTACTACAATGTCATGACAGAATTGGAATAGTTTTATTTAGAGGGACATTTTTTCCATATGGACTTGAACTGAAGCTTACTGAACTCAATGGAAAGGCTCAAACTTTAAATAAAGGCCCACATGAGGTGCCTCTAGCAACTTAAAGTATTCTAAATTAAATAGCCTTGGATTTTTATTTTCATTCTGAGCCACAGCTTTCCTTAACTTTCTGTATTTGCTAATGTAATCATCAAAGTAGCATGATATGTGGGGATTTGAGAAATTTTTAGATGCTATCTCTGTACTCAATGAGGAAAATTAACATCTATTTTCTTATAACTTGAAAAAGAATTTTGAGTAAAAATTAAATGTCCATGAAGTGAACATTATCGTTCTTGTTCTGCATGAAACAGACTGATTTACAAGAATTTTTTCATGTAGAAAAGCAACCTCAGGGTTAATTCTGACTCTAGTGAACTTAAATTTCAGTGCAGTTATGATGAAGAATGACCATTATTTGAAGAGGACATTAACAAGGAAGTCTACTTCAGTAGGAAGATTGTGTGTCATGGAAATGGCTTCAGTCCTGGAATGAAGGATGTTGGTTGTGGTTGTGATGATGACTTTGAAAGAAGCAGAATTTCATGCCCTCTGTGAGAGGACTGCTAATAGAAACAAGCCTAAGAAGAGAATTATCCATTGCAAATACTCCATTAATGCAACTTAATGGAAACATAGGAAATTGTTATGATTTTCTTCCTTCAAAACAGTATATATTCAGTCCATAAAAATTTTACAATACTCAGCAAATTGACTCCAGTGTATTTTCCCCCAGAACTTTGCTCCTAAAATATGCCATAAACATGCTAGGTCTCTGGTGAGGAAAAAAAACATTCCAAGCATGTGATCAAGGCCAAGAAATAGTCATGCAAGTGAGAGAAACAGAATTAAGAAAGAATTTACCTGTGTTTGTTGCATGTTCCACGGAACAAGAGTTTGCCCACTGTGCTGTACATAACCAACTGATCAAATTACTGATAATTAATAATAATTAGTGCTTCAGTAATTCACTGAACCTAAAACAAAAGCAAAATTCTGTTAATTTGCCCATGTTTCTAACTTTTGATATTGCATGTGTCTAGATACACACACACACATGTATAAAGTATTTTACATATGTCATGTTTTTCATAGGTCAATAAAGAATTGTTTTGTGTATATACATGCACAAATAGGAAAGCTAGCATGATTCAAGGGCCAAACTTATACTCTTGTTGAAATTTTAGCTCTTAAAGTTCTTAATTTTTGAAGTTTTCAGATCTGTAAGTTTGATGGTGTATAAACACACTTTTGCGTTTGCGTTTCTATGTTTATTTTTTAAGACTATGGATTAAAAGAGGGGCAAGACAGGGGTTATATTATTTCACTCACAGTCAGTATAGTTTGTGTAGGTGGTTCAAAGGATGAAATACTGTGCTCATTCTGAGCTGATACTTCAGGCCAGAATGCATCTGGTATGAGCATTTTTGTCACCAGCAGTGTAGGAGAGTGATCTGACTAGTGCTTATATCCCAAACCCTGGAAAACAGAGGACTGTTTGCATCTCGATTAACAGGCAGTATCTGTGGAACAAGTGTCATAACTGCTCAGCTGCACACTTTGTAGCCAGGTAAATCTATGCGGGGAAAGCCAAGGTCAAATAAAAATGTACACTTGGATACAGCATAGACACTAAAACAGATTTTTGAACCACAGCATTTATATGTGAATATATTTAAGATGCCAGTCCTTGGGATGAGAGTGTCAGTCAGTTCATTAGCTTCAGAAGCACTCTCATGGGTGTGGAATAGACCTCTCTTGGTCTCTGCAATGCAGCCCCTTAAATACAAAAACAAGAAAAGGAAGGAAAAGAAACAGGTAGTCACTCATTCTGTAACACACCCATCTTATGCAGGTACTGCCATTCACACAACCCCTTCAGATCATGCAGCAGAAAGCTTTCCCAGCCTGGTGAGCAGATCTAGTGATAGGCTTGTGTGTAGGAGACCTGTCTGCCAGGACACAGAGCCAAGTCCAGACTACTGGCTTGAAATATGTGTTAAAGCACCCCTCAGTGAGTAAGAAAAATAAGGAAAGGCTTTGTTTTGCTCAAGTCAGCATTAAATCAGAGGAAACAAGTCAGAAAAAGATGCTTCCCAGAAATAAAGCAAACGTCGAAAAGAAAAATAGCTGCCCACGAAAAATTCTCAGACATCACAACTGGTTTCCTCTTTGATTTCTCATTCCATCCCTTTTGGTAGTACTTCTGGCGAAGCTTAAGGGCTTTCTTTCAACATATTCTAGATTTCACTTGCTCAGATGAAGCACTACACATTTTCTAGGGTGCATTCTATCTTTTATAAAAGAAATAAAAATATGTAACTGGAAGTCAGCTTGAAAGCTCAGACATGAATTTCACTCTGAGTAGGAGGCCTTGCTCACGGTTTAGCCTTCCCCTGCCAGAAGATTCATATTGTGACCATGGGATCATCTCTGTGAGAGTGAGCTTTGTTTTCTAGCAGTGGGACCACATGCTTGCCTCAAAGGGCCAAAGGCTGCACATTGGTACAGATTCAGGCCATAAATGAAGCAGAAAGGGGGAAGTATTTCTCCCACTGGCTTGTTCAGTAGTGGGAAAATGGTGAGGGAAAAAGGGACATCAGCCCAGTTCCTCTCCTGCTGCTGCTGCTGTTTTTTACCCTGTGGAACTCATCTGTTTCACTGTTTTATATATTTATATTACTTAAGACTTATGTGGGAGAACTGGATTTAACTAAAATTCTTTTACAGTCTACTGAATCACCTGACAACAAAAAGTATTTTAAGATAACTATAGTTTATGTGACTGAATAGTTATGGATTTTAGATTATTTATGGTTTGAGAGGGGGGTAAATTACGGAACACTTTAATGTACTCTGTGAATTTTGCGGTAGAATCACAAAAAGAATAAAAAACTGTTTTACTCCTCTTCATACAACCAAGTCCTTTACAATCAATAGTTAACTAAAGATCTATCCTCTTTCTTTTAAAGACTGGCTTTTCAATGTAATTTGCTTTTTAAATATAGAGGTTTGTTAATTCCTTAATTGTATATTGTACACAGTTACTTTTAAAATGTAAGCAAATTCAATATGCAGTCAATTTTGTTTACAAAAGTCTTTACGATACTTTCAGATGTACTTTTCTGGGTTGCTCCAAAATTACTAGAAATTCTCACTTTTGTTGTGCTTTGTCAAAACCAGAAGTATTGGATTTCAGAGTCTTATCAGACATGTTCAGGTCCAGATTTTCATTATACTTACTTACCTAAATATGAAAGTAGGCTTTTCCCCTTTCTTCTCTTACCTATCTAGTTACCACACCTCTGTCATCACTGGGGGGACCTTAACAAAAACAACCTAGAGAAATTTAACAGAATTTTCCTTCTTGTGAAATAGTCCTCCCATTTATATAGCCAGCTGTAATATTCTGTCAGACACAAAAAAGAATTCTAATAGACAGCCCAAGATTACCTTTTACCACCACATTTTGCAATTTAAAAACAGAGTTACGCTTTTATTTGAGGAATAAAAAGTTTATTCCACCTGATAAGACACCAAGGAATCCCTGTTGGTATTTCAGGGATGAGAACTCTGAGAAAGAGTATGAAAAATTTCTAGTTTTCTTCAGATCATCCGACCCACTCCATTGAAGCTCCAGTTTTTCATTGTTTGGATTTTAATTAGAAATCAATCAATTTCCAGGGATAGAAATTAATTCCATGTAAAATAATGCTGACTCTGATCTGAAAGTCTAACTTCAGTTGTTCTGTAAAATTTCATCATTTTTTCCATGTTTTGTATTGGAACAATCCTGCTTCTCTACAATGTTTCCTGGGATGGACTTTAAAAATAGACTCATGTTCCCATGTGATGTTGTTATTCAGTGTGCATAAGTACCATAAGTACTTTATTTCTGCAGCAAAGGCTTTTATCAATGGCGATGTTAACTTTCTAGTAGGGAATTGGAATGTTGTCACTGAATTTAGTGGATATCCTGATACATTTTATGGGAACTGCAAGGTGCTGAATGCCATTTTCTCAAAGAAGCTGAAGAGAACAGAGAGATCATAATACCTCCAGACATCATAGCTCAACAGAAAATGTAAAATGCGTGCAAAAGAGAAAATTTAATGGTATAAGAATTCAGTCCTGAAAGTCTCGTCTGCATCATTCTTCCTGTTGCTTTAGTGATTCATGGTAATAAACACTGCATGCAGAAATAAGTCAGTTGGACTAAGGAATAAAATAACTTTATATGGTCCATTTATTTCTGCAATAATGGATTTTAAAATATTGTAATATATACTGTAAAACTTTTATATGCACTACTGAAGAATGTATGTTTTCTTTCTACTGCATAATTTGTCAAACTTCCTTATTTGTAGTCTGTACCATGTATTCTTTGCTACCTTGGGGTGGAGAATACTAAAAACTGAAGGGGGTTGTAAACAAGCATATTTTATATTACTTTCAAAGTCTAGCATGCAGCACTTTTTGTAGGGCCCAGTTTTTGTTATAGCAAGTAACTTATATCAACTTTTATTGATCAGATAACCTTAAAGTGAACTTCATTAATAAAACTTCTCTGCACTTATCCAAGTACATATCCAAATGTATTTCAGCCTCTCAGTCCCTCTAGATTATACGATAATGGGCAAAGTAGAAAGCATTAGGCGTATCTTGCCCAAACAATCAATAATCTACTGCATACGTATAGATTGAGGAAAAAGAAGTACATGGAGGTATCATACATAAAATATAATACTGGAGATGGAAAAAAAAATGGTTTTGTTACTTGTTTCATGGTTTTGGTCATGAAACAAGTAACACCATTTAAAATATCTACTGGTGTTTTTTTTTTCTCATTAATGCACCATTTGCTTCAAATATACTTTATTCTTGATTGTATGAATGATATGAAAAGGCCAATATTTTGTAGATTTCCACTGTGGCTGTTCTAGTTCATATTCAAGCCTGAGCTTCTATGGAGGGGAAAAAAAGGTTTCTTAGGATGACAATGATAAAAAATAAATTCAGAAAAGCAACAGATTTGAAATAAAAATGTAACACCTGTCAGGCAGCTTACTCACAGTATAAACAAGGATTAACACCAGCAGTGGTGCAACAAATACTGGTCTTAGCACACATACGTTTAAATATCACAACCTGAATACAAGAAAGATTGCTTCATACACTGGCTGTTTTAAATTGCTTTAGGATTCAACAACTACTCCTAGAAAAACAATAGTGCTCAATACAGAGGCAGTGAACAGATTCAGTTCAGAAAGCAAATAAGCTAGAGAAGGAGTTTTTCTAGCTTCTCCTTGGTTTTAGTGTAGAATACAGTCCTAGAGAAGGAGAAATACAAAACCTAAGCTGTTATTCAGAATGAACTGTATAATCATTTGTCTCCACAAAAAGCAGGTCCCACAGATTTTTCTGAAAGAATTACTGTCTTTCTCAAGGGTACTTATTCTTCCTTAGAAGGAATAGATTACCAACAACCATTTTAAAAATCAACTGAAGCTCAGTCCCTTGTGATCAAGGATCAGTTGTGACTTGAGGAGTAGATGGTTTCCTTGCTGAGTTAGAGCCCAGGCTCCAGGCATATGGCAACAGATGATCACCATTAGGGGCGTTAATATAAGGTTAATTGTTTGGGTCAGGCCTCTGCTGGCAGGCAGTTGCTACATACAGCTGTGTATATGATTATCAGCTGAACAGGAGCCGACTGAAACAATCTGTATTCTCCGCTCTGACTACCTGTCCTCCCTAGCACAGAAAGAAAACAAACTGATGAATGATTATTGAATTTGAAAGCAGTAAAGCAGAAACCTTTTGGTATTTTTATCCTCAACTGGCAAGTCAAAGAAACATTTTTTTTTTGCCTTTTGACAGCGTAGTTGTTAATCCATGATAAGGGCTCTCAAGACATCAGTGCCAGAACTTCTGTCTCTTTCTGGACTGAGAGCAATAAGTAGTACCATGTGGATTATCTTTTCCTCCTTCTCCCACTGCATCTTCTGAACAGATGGACCTGCTGTTGACCAAATGATCCCTTATCACTGAGAGCGATAATACAGCTTTAGCCCTCCCTTATGCAGAGAAAACTTCCTTGTGGAAGAGGATTTAAAGAGTAGTATTCAACAACTAAGTGAATGAATAGCCTTATTAAAGAACTCATGCAGGTAAAGGCAGTCATTCAGCTGATGGTAATATCTAAGAAGAGAGCCCTGATAAGTATCATTCACATCAGGGTTTATATCATTGTTATTATTAATTATGATTGTTAATCATTATCATTATTCACAGCTTTCATGTGTGTTGATAGAGTTGTTGGCTGTTCCAAACACATTCACAAATTGCTTTTCTTCCCATATCTTTGGAACACTCATGAGGGCATTGATTAACAAAGGAGCAGAATAACCAGCTAAAATATCACAAGACCCCCAGCATGACTGGTCCAAAGAAATTCCTATTCTGAACATGGTTTCCAAAGGAAGCATGGAGAGAGAATACTGCAGTACTCTGGAAAAAATTTGTTTGACATCATCTGTGGATGTAAGAAAGATAAGTTAAAAGCACAGAAATCACAGTAATGTTTTTCAAAATGGTGGAAAATTAAGAATGTTCTTTGCTACATAGGTAA
The DNA here is from genome assembly GCF_017590055.1 of Onychostruthus taczanowskii. NCBI lineage: Eukaryota > Metazoa > Chordata > Aves > Passeriformes > Passeridae > Onychostruthus > Onychostruthus taczanowskii. Next base: position 1,865,298 of record NW_024506221.1, on the reverse strand, counting down.
AATGTACTCAGCCCCAAGAGTAAGCACAATATTTTACTTCAGCTCAAACAGGATGCAAGTTGAAAAAGGGTCATGTTAGGGAAAAAAAAACAAAACAAAACAAACAAACAAAAAAAACCAAAAAAAAAAAAAAACCCCAAAAAACACCAATAACAAAACAGAGAAAAAAAACCCCCAAAACAAAACACCACTAAAAAACAAAAACAAAGCAAAAAAATCCCCCAAAGATAATAATTAACAATCCTTCATTTTCCTGAAGAAAAAAGTCTTGGGGTTAATTTAATTTTGTCAAAATGAATTCTGGCTTGATGTACACAGAGTGAATGCTACCATTCTGGCAGAAATAAGGATACTTTGAAGGCTACTCACACAGCTTCTGCATTCAAAGTCTATCTTTGTAACATGACAGGAGTTCTTTTGTTCAGATTATATGTTATTGCTTTAAGATTTTAGAATTTCAGCTAGATAGAATTGTATTTGCTCAGTATGATATGGCAGCTACATTTCAGTAGTGGACTAAATTTTATGTCTCTCTAGACAGTCCGTTCCAGCAAAGAGATTAAGTTTAAGGGGAAAAACCAGTGATACTTTATTTTTCTTTTCTTTATTTTCAAATATTTTTGAACTAAATATTATCCTTCTTTTGTCCACCTCTTTGTAAAATCTTTGATCTCTCCATGGTGTAGACAGAGTATTGACTTTTTTGCTCCATGCAAATCTGAGTGGTATTGCTAAACATTTTAGTCATGCTTACATATTTCTCCCAGAAAGCCTAAACTGAGCCCCTTGAGTTCAGGTGACGCCTCTTCCCCCTGACCTCTTCTGCCAAACAAAGGAGGGGGAGGGATCCCTTAAAGGAGTAATAGCCACTTTCTTTTACCCTAACAAGGAAACATACCTGTGTTTCCAAAAACATGTTTTAGGCAGTGAAATATGCACTGGCAACTAAGTCTAAGGACAGGGAGTACTTTTTAAAAAGACCTTGCACATGCACATACAAACACTGTCTGCAATAATGGAAATTGAGCATCATCTGGTGAGGACACATTTATGAGGATCTGGATGTAAATGAAACACAATAATGAGAACAAAACAAACAGAGATAGAAGAAGAAGAGAGGGACAGTTATAACAACATGAATGTCCAATAGCATATCTTGGGCAAGAATTCATTTGTTGTTAGGTGAAAGATTTAAGTGATTTCAGCAAACCTGTGAAGACACCATTACTGCCTGACAATTTGCTACAGGTAGCACAGAAATCCAAGTAGTTAAAGAGCTCCAAAACTAGAAAAATCCATCAAATTCTCCAAGGAGCATAATATTGTTCTTCTGTGTAAATAGTCCTCTTATTCCTCAGGTTATGGGCCAGGTTATAACTCTCATTAAGTCAATCATCATCAGCTGGGCTTGACCAGCAAGTAAAAAGGAGAAGGCAATCTGCCATTATGTAGGCATTAGTCTAGAGTGAACTATTATCTTCAACACCCTGTAGCTCAAAACATAACTACTTAGATTGCTCAGATAATAACTGTGGCCAGCCAGCCATTTGCAGTTACTATAGCTGCTGGCTTCACAAGGTAGATAAATATATTAAATCTCTATTAGAGCATTCCATCATAAAGTGCACTCAGCTGCAATACCCTGTCTTTTCTCTTAACACGCTTAAAGAGACACATGAATGCCAGACAGTGCTGTGGCATGGATGGTATTGTCATTTCATTATTTGCAGTTGGACCATAATGGTATGTAATTTATATCCACTACCGAAAAAAGAATAATACAAATAAAGATAATCAGTAAATGCATAGGAATCACACAGCTTGTAGTACTGCTGTTGAGTGTAATTGTATATTTCATTGCTTTCTAACACCCTGGGATGCTTAATACTGTGTCTTCTGCATGGTGACCTCACTTTATTTAGTACAACTAATCTCAACTGGACAGAAGCACAAGGCTGCCTTCACCCAGCAGTGGAACATATGACATTCACATCTGTAGTACTTCAAAAATTTTTTGCATAAAATTGCAGAGATTTATACTTTCAAAAATCAGTTTTGTTTCTGATACCAATGCATAGAAAACCTCCCTTCTTTGTTCACTCAGATACTCTTTTGTTAGACAAAATACATATATAACCTCATCTAATTCCCCAAAATCCAACTCAGATACAAATACGTATTTGGCTTCACCCTCATGAAGATACTCATTCTAAGTGAAAGTTGTATTTGAAAACATCTTTTACAGGCGATTTCTCCTTGCTTAAGAAAATATTTATGCTGCAAAATGTGGTGTGAACAGCGCTTTTGTTCATGTCTTTTTTTTCTCTTGTATGATTTTTGATCTCCCACAAGGAAATAATATAACCAGGTAGATTGTTTTTCATAACTTCCTTCCCAGATTAAAGGAGACAATAGGAAATATAGAAATAGCAAAACTCCAATTCATTCTGTCTGAAGGAATTGTTTTCTCTTTGTAAAATTTCATAATATTTATTATTCTATTGTACACATTATCTTATTTTCCTGACAGAAATGTAACCAGAGAGGGAGGAATTAATCTGGTTTTAAAGAATAGATATCAAGACTCAAATTATTGGGTGGCTCTGCCATTTACAGCACCATGACATTAAAGCATTGGGTACTCGAGACATGTAGGTAGATAACTAGAGAGATAGGATTAGAGAGAAGCTTCAAACCTTGAATCTTGCTAGATGTATTTCTTGTGACAAAACCTGCTCCTGGTGCTGAGTCCTTATAAGCCAGCAGCAGGAGGGCACAACTTGACCTTCCAGATCAGTCAGATTAAGAACATAATATTTTTTACACAGTTAATTCTGAAATTATGTTAATTACTTAGCAGATCCTAAATCCCACAACTTATTTTTTATCATTCTGAATATGCCCAGTATAGAAGAGCTGGCAGGAAGCTATCTGGCAAATTCCCAAGATAGTATGCCATTAGGGGAAGAAAAAAAAAGTAAACAATAAAATCAGAATATTCTTTGGGCTCATTTCCCAACTAGACCACTTTTTAAGTTCAACCAACAGAGAAACTGATTATTAATAAAATAAAGTGTGTATTGCTCTTTTGTAAATGTTGATGAAGGCTAGAAAAACTCTGCAATGCTCCTAATAGATTCGGTGAAAGCAAGGAATTTTGGATCAGGATTTGCAGACCGGGAGTTCAAACGTAAGGCCCCTCAGTGGTCTGACATTCAAAAATACTGAGTAGCTCTTCTAGTTGCTCTTGTGTTGGTATGGGTGTGCATTGTTTTTAGAAACCAGAGCCCTAATTTTGGAGCTCAGAAGAAAGCAAAGCTTTGAAATACTTAATGTTAATAATGGAATAGCCATCTCCTATGTGTAGAAATGGTCTACAAAAATTGCAGTTCAGTTAGTTAAATGATGCTAGTAGAAACTAAATTTGCACCCTCACTTGCATTACTTCCTGCTGTCTTCCAGGCCTAATGCTACTTTAATATATGTTTCTGAATCTAATTCTTCCTGAACATCCAGCACGCAAAGACTGACAGTGATACAGTCACTCCTTCACCATGCACCAAGGTATTAACTTATCACTAGGGTAAAAAAACTGCTGCTTTGATTTTATTGCAGTTGAACACCAAAATCTAAAAAATTATATCCCAAGTAAAGCAATGACAAGTGAGAAAAAAAAAAAGGGAGAAAAAATATTACATTGATTACCAAAAAAAAAAAAAGGCTTGTGTGCAGTCAGGCTATATGTGAAGGCTCTATCTGCAATGCTTGATACAAGTAGATATTACAAGATTTTCTGAATAATATTCTCACCTTTAAATGTAAGTGGCCCATCATTTGTAATAAATAACATGCCTGTTCATGCCCAGCCCAGCAGCTTTTCAGACAGGTTAATGGACATGCGAAAAAAAGTTCATGTTGAGACTTTTAGCTCTTTTGGAAGTAGTGTTAGGCTGTCATTCTTTGCTGAGAACCTGTCTAGCCTCTGAGTGTTTCAGGAATTAAAACAAATGAGAAAAAATATGCTCAAAAAATGTTAGGGTAGATATATTCAGGGAATAAGTGGACTTACACCTAAGTACACCACAGTACTGTAGGAACATTACTTGCAAAACACTATGAATGGAGGGCAATATAATACCAATTCATGATCCAAACCAAAACAACTTCAATCTTCAACAAAACTACTTTACAGAAGAAATATACTGAGCCTTGGTAAGAGAGAGTTAACCTGCAGAAATTATTTTATGATAAACCTTGTAAATTTTAGATTTGAGATTTCTGGGTTTACATTAATATACTAGTATCTTAATAAGCATGAATTCCTACTCTTGTAGGGAGGTTATACAAAAGCTTGAAAATGCAACTTGAGTGCATTTTACTAATTCAAAAAGTTCAAAGAATGAACTAAACTAACAAAAAGGTGATATTTTTGAACATTTCATGGTTTTGAGTTTTAAATCCTTGAAGATAGCAACATTAGCAGAGTAATTTTTTGCAATGTACCACATGTCATATACTTGCAGACAAGAAAAGTTACTTTAAAACACTTAAAATTAATTACTTTTCTCATACCCGTATAATTTAGGCATCATATGGAGTAGGAACTCAAACAATACTTTATGGCAGAATATTTCTTGAGCAGTTAAGCAGTTCTTCCACTTTACTATTAAAAAAATATTATGCCTAACAGAAAATGTAATACAAATACTTTAAGGAACACCTATAACAGGAAGCCAAGTTATTAATCCTCAGACTCTGGTGATTAGAAGTGGCACAAATTGTTTTCCCACCTCTAAAAATATTCCTTAGAATTAGTTACATTTTACATACTCATAAACTTGAGGCTGGAAGGTAAGGAAGACAGAAATATCTGTGGTAACAAAACAGTAGAGAGGTTATCCCACAGTGTCCAAGAGCAGCTAAATAAGAACAGACCTGAACAAAGCAAAAGGTCTTCAATCCAAGTTTCACTCTTTACAGCTAGATGCTCTGATCACCAGCTGTGTTTACCTGTGGTAGAAAAGGTCATGGATTCGTTAAATAATTGAACAGAGACATTGGGCCAGAAAATTAGAGGAGGTGATTCATTGGTCCAATGATTAGGACGTTCAGCTTGGGTACAGACGACCTAGTTTGTATTATGACTCAGGCAGTCAATGAAGCCACTGAACCCCTAGCTCCAAAGGAAGCTCATGAGGCAGAGGATAGCAAAGGCTTCAGGATGCCTCAGGAGGTGAGCAGTATTCACCACAGCAGCTTGGAAAAGCCAAGACTGAAAACACAGCCATGGAATTACTCAGGCTTTGTGCTTGGACATGCGACACCAAGGTTTAAATTTAAATATCCAGTTTGAGTCCAAAGGTACAAGGGAGAGTTAAACATTTTCTTAGAAGGTGTCATTTCCCCCCAGGTTACTATGAGGTGTTTCTAATTGTATTAATTCTGTCATAAAGTGTGTCTGAATGTGTACCACAAAAAAGCTTAGATTTTAATGACTTCATATGTTCATGCTTTAAGAGAACCCTCTTTTCTGGGTTTAATGCAAGAGGTTCCATTAAAATTAGAAGTTCTGGAAGTTATAGGGAAGACATTAAACTTAAATGCAGCATTTAATTGAGGTTTTTTCCTCATTATTGAACTAATAATAATTTTTAAAAATAATGAATTTTTACAGAAGAGGTTAAAAAAAACCTGTTCATTGCCTGAATGGAGAGGGCTTTGGTATATAAGTTTAAGGCTAAATACAAGCTCCCTAGAAAGAAAGAAGGACAAAAAAATCATAGTACTTAATCGAAAAAAGTGCCTATGCAAGCACATCCAGACTATAATGGTAGTGTGCACTTTGAGGCTGGTCATGGGAATGTCCAGATCTCATTACTGTCAAAGTCAATAGTACAGCTGTGGATAGATCTAAACATAATACAACACAACAATCCAATAGACTTTAAAAAACTAATAAGGGCATAGCTATAAGATGCTCATATCTTGTTACGCCAGATCTCTTAAAACTATATTATGGTATAAAAATTGGATAAGATATGTGCCTATGGTTAGTCCATTTTCTCAGTTATAAGCCTCTTCTTAAGTGCTAATGTAAAATTTCAGAAGGATGAGTGGCATCTTGCAGTGGATAAATGAAGGAAAAGAGCAAGAAGGAGGTCCTTCTGCTGAAAGCAGCACCTTTTTTTTGGTTTCAGCAGAAAAAGAAAGCAAATAAAATATGTATTTATAGACAAACATAAAGTGTAATACATGTGTATCCATATGTGTGTGTATATACATACCTATGTTGAATTTTTTCATGACAGAGACCAGAGCCAGACACTGAGAAGCTCAAAACAGCATTGGAGAGATTGGAGCTCAGAGCAGCTGGATTCATCTGGCGAGGCCAGAGCACCTCAGCAGCAGCATGAGCAAGTGGTCATAGAAATAAAAAGCCCAATCCTTAGCAATACTCGACATAAGCAAACATCAGTGACCATGGGGAAGACCTCTTCTTTCCTTGCCTGGACAGGGTCTTTATTAATATTAACTTGGAAGAGAACATTAATCTGTTTATTTAGGCTTGGGAACCAGTGAGTAGAACAATGAATTGGGTCAGAGAGCGTGAATCTGTTTGTCTAATTGTAAACATGTACTACTACTGGAGGATATGTATGATATTATTATTGATGAAATGAAGTGAAGGTTTATGCATTAAAATAATACGATGACAAGCACAGTGGCAACTCCTGTGCTACATCTTGCTGCTCAAAAAAAAACTTAGCATAGACTGTTCTTGGGATCTTTATCCGACTGTATGATTCTCTCACCTCACAGTATGTTTTTTACCTCTAGTTCTGAGGTTTCTCTCATTTTTTTTTCAGGCAAATGGGAAAGAAAGACAATTGCAGTGTTAATTACAGCTTGCAGATTAATGGCAAAATAACAAAGCATGGAGCAATAGCAATAAAATCTGGGTAAGAGAGTTGAAAGCAAGCCAGAATGATTTAAAAGGGGATGCTTCATTTCTCCTGGTCTAGAGGTTATTTCATTCTCCTTAGAAAAAAAGGAAGCCAAAATCAATTCTAAGGACAACTTTTGTATTTCATTCAGTGATTCTTTGATGGAAAATACATAAATGGCTGCTGGAGTATAAGCTAAGGCCAAGTTTTCCTTAGCTATTACAGGGGAATTGTGTTCACATAGAGGTTTTCACAGCTCAGATAAATGTTTTGCTCATGTATTTGTTTTCTTTCTTTTTCTAAAATTAAAGAACATTTTCAGTGGAAGACGCAGAGAATTCCTTTATTCTTTTTCATTATAACCTGCAGTTATAGTGGTGATTTTGTTCTAGAGATTGAAGATATAAGCTTGAATTTCCTGAGACAGAGGAAATAACTGAATACAGGTCTCCCCAGTCAATGTTTTATCCACTGAACTGTTGTAACAATGAACAGGAATGATTTTCACTTCCACTGCAACTTAGAGGTAACATGATAGACAACCTTGTATTTTCTACAGACCAAAGTGATGGAGAAGGTTCAGCACAGACTGAGACCCTTGGACCTCCCAAGGTTCTCAAGGAAAGCACGAAGATGTTCATCAGTTCTGATAAAACAGCACAAAATAAGAAGTAAACTTCCCAGTGTTATTACTTTAACTGGTGTATCTAATGCAGTATGACATAGGAACTATCAAGAGCTACGTACACTGTTAGTTGTAAACTGTTGGCAGACTCAGTGCAGCCATTTTCTACTTAAGTCCTGAGTTAGAAAATTAAATATGCTGGAAAACTACCATAGATAATATAAATCATGATAAACTCTGTCACAATGCTACAGAGCAATGTTTGAAGAAGGAATGCCAAAAGGCAGAAGTTAGAAACTAGGTTGTGTGGTGAACTGCTGTAAGACCTTTCTGAGCAGCTCTTTGGTGTCTGATAGGCTATTTTGATCACAAGTACAAAGCTCACTCTTTGTTGGAAACCCAGAAAGGAGCTGTATTTTGTCCCTGCTAACCTTAGTTGGAAATGAAATTCAGTGCAGTTCTTCCAATCAATGGTAAACAGCTTTGATTAATATTACTCCTTTGTTGAAGAGGTTAACCCTGTTCCTACTTGAAAACCCCAAGCAGTTATAAAGAAGCTATTTTAACTGCATATTGTAAATTTATACTTTATAAGGGCTTAGAGGTTCACATTGTGACATTGTGAAGACCGAGCTAGAACTGAGATTTTTTTTTGAGATCAGGATGCTCAGGAATCTTGTTGCAGGTTGTCTGCAGATGTAAATAGGTAACAGGTCATTCTGGTTGGGAAATCAAAGATGTACCAAAATGAATATCAGTCACACAATTTGTTTGTGTGTCAGTGGTTACATAACTTCTCATGCTGCAACCAAGCTGGTTAAATAAATCTTCCATTTTAAGGCTGAGTGGACCTGAATTTTCTACCTCACTAATGCACAGGTACCCAAGTGGTGCACTTAGAGCCAGTTATACAAGTTTATAACAAAAAAGATGGTTCATGCACTAGAGAATTAATAACTCAGTACAAAATATGAGACATCAGTTAGGTACAGGTGTATAAGAATAAAAATTTAAAAGAGGAAAAGTTTGAGAGAATCATAAAATGCTTTACACACACTTTTTACCTATCTCTTGCCAAGAGTTAGACATTGCATCCCAGTTACACAACAAAAGCAAAATCTACTTCATATTTACCCAGGCAAGTAAATTACCAAGCAGCAAATTTTTAAAAGAATGATCTTTATTTCAGGGTAACAGAGGTGAATAAAATTATCCTCAGATATTTTCTAAACTAACTTCCAGAAATCTTGTTTAAAAAAAAAAATCTGCTCAAGGATGCACACAGATTTATTGAAGTGCTTTTCAGAAGATATTAATATAAATTCTCTTGTTCTTGCAAAAATTGAACTAAGAGAAGTGTAACGAAGCATCAAATTGTTCCTTGGTGATTACTTTTTCATTTGTTTTATATTATTGTCAGTCTTTTCAAAAATTGTTTATTATTGCTTATCAGTGAAGCCTGGAAAGTCTGAATAGCTCTGAAGACCAAGTAAATACATGATCTCTGTGCTGGAAAGCAAATTACAGAGTAATTTCTTTTAATATCACTAATAGAAATTACTCTCAAAAGTACAGCATATAGTATGGATATATAAATGTTGATGGTGTTATTGAATGTTTTATATGTTTATCAAAAGACCATGGTTTTAGATTAAAAAAATTATTTGGTGAGTATATTTTGTGCAAAAAAAAAAAAAAAAAAGTAATGCTCAGAATAAGCATTGAACAGACAAATATATAATTTCATGGGCAGCAAAAAGAAAGCTACATAACATTAGGTAAGAGAGGCACTGCATGGGAATTCCCACAGCCTAGAAGACCTGGAATGTCTCTGAAAGATGCACTGAGCATGTCTGTACATACGTGCCATTAAAAACTTGTCTAAGCACTCTGTATTAGGTGCAAAAGACAGGTGCGGGGGAGACATTCATTCTGTTTCTCTAACACCTCTCTTTTGAAATCATCAGATCCCATGAATTCATTAAGGATTTAAAAAGTCCTCAGTAGACTAGAAAGGAAATATTATCTAGTTGTATAACATTTTTATTTAAACTCAGTTACTCAACTGTCACTGAGCTCATGACCTGTTTTAAAAAAAGCTAGATTCCAATTGCTCATGTTTCTTCTACTGACTTCTCAGATCTTCAGAAAGATCTCTAGAGAAAAAAGCATTATAATGCTCACATGATTTCTACTAATCTTTCAATTTCCTGAAATTTTATCAGTAGTAGTAGAAACCTTTAAATACCTGGAATTGAAAAATGTATTCCTGTTTTTGCTTTGCCTCACATTTTTTAAATTAAACTGTGAAGCAACAAAAGAGGTCAAGGTAAAATCAATTAAAATTATATTGCATTGACATATGCTTGCAAGTAGATGTTTAAAGGTATTTTATGAAAGTTACAGAGTTTGTAACAAATGGTGTGCTGAATGGTCCCCTGTTGCTTATGAAGTTAGAAAGGCATTCCCTATGGCTGCATAATTTCTTTCAAGCCTCTTATAGAATAGTACACATCTCCAGTTTAATATAAACACGACCCTTCAACAGCAACATATAAAATACCTAGCTCTCTGTTTGTTGAAATAATGGATAAGGTGAATCCAAATGTTTTGGCAAGATTTCTAGGTTCAAAGACAGAAATGTATTTTCCCATAAAACAAGTCATCTGCAGCTGTTAACCCCCCCAAAATGTAAAAGAAATAGAATAGCTCTTCAAAAGATAGACTTTATTGCTGAGTACTCAAAAGATTTAAGATATAATAATAGTATTTAAGAATTTTGAATTTCCTCTTTTAAATCTGAATTTGCTTTTGGATGCTTCTAAGCAAATATATTGACTTCAGCTTTACCACCCTGATTTCTCATGTAAGTGTCTTGATGACTGGTATACGCAGAAGAGATGAGAAATTGAAACCCTTAGTTGGGGCCACAAGTAAGTTTCTGTCACAGCTCTGGATTTGGCCCTCATATTCTTTGAAGATCATTCTTCACCTGTCCCTCCACCCCCTGCCCACTACCCCACTCCCCGTGAAAAAAGATTTTAAAAGCTCAGCCAAAACAAAACCCAAGAACAACGTTGAGATCCACAGACATTCATATCTTTGTGCATAGTCGTTAAAATTAAGCATTGCTAATGTGTTTCAGAATAGATGATGTTCCCTGATTAAGCAAAAATAGCTCTGAATTCTGTATTGAATTGTATCATGGAGATATAACTAACTCACCAATTTAAAAACATCTATTTATTCATTTGACTTGTTGATTAGGTTTTTTATAGTTAAAACCTCCAAATGACCAAACAAAGTCATGTCAAAAGACAATATTCAAACCTTAAAAATTTCTGTTTAAATTGCCTCTCTACATATACACAAACCCCTGGGATTTAAGCTTGGATATTCAGGACTGATACGAAGACTTACGCAAACTTTGATAAGAAGTAGCCTTAGGTTTGAGTATTTTGAACGTATTTTGTTCTTTAGCAATTAAGCCCACAGTGAGTGCTCCCAGCCAAGAAAACCAAGGGAATTTTGGGCTGCATCCGAAGGAGTGTGGCCGGCAGGTCAAGGGAGGGGATTCCACTCCTTTGTTCTGGTCTTTTGAGACCCCCACCAGGAGCACTGTGTCCAGCTTTGGGGTCACCAGCATAAGACATGGAACTGATGGAGCAAGTCCAGAGGAGGGCTACAAAGTTGATAGGAGGACTGGACCATGTTTCCAAAAAAGATGGGCTGAGCAAGTTTGAGCTGCTATGTACATAAAAATGTCATACCTTCTAGCAACCTCATAGCAGCCTCCCAGTACATAAAGGGGGCCTACAGGGAAGCTGGAGAGGGACTCTTTGTCAGGAACTGTAGTGATAGAGCAAGGAATAAAGGGGTGAAAGTGAAGGAAGAAACATTTTGGTTAGATATACGGGAGAAATTTTTTACTGCAACGATGGTGGGGCATGGGAAGAAGTTGCCCAGAAAAACTGTGGATGTCCCAACCTTGGAAGTGTTCAAGGCCAGGCTGGATGAGGAATCGAGCAACCTGGCCTACTGGGAGGTGTCCTTGCATCTGGCAGGGGGTTTGGGATGAGGTGATCTTATCTTTCACCACTGAAAATGTGGTGAAAACCAAACTCCAACAGATTAAGTGCTATTTTGTGAAAAACTTATCTAGCAGTAATTATTTCTTTCTCCTTTTCTTCCTCATAACATTCTATTAAAAAAAAAAAAAATTGTTCCACAAGAAACTGTCTATGACATAGTAACACCGGAAAGTGATTGTAGATCTAATCTATCGTCATTAAACTTCATTCATTGAGTTGACATCTTACTGTAAAATTGAGATTAAATACTTAATTTCACTTCTTGTGTCAACACAGTGATAGCTCAATGATATGATTTCTGGGCCCAAACACACTGTTTTATAGAGGTAAGCAGCTTCCTTACCACTTGCAGATGAAGTGGGGTAATACTGTTTTCAGACCCACAACAGTGGGGTGCAGTGCTCATTCCCTTCAGTGTGAAAAAGTACATTGCATTCAGACTGCAGCAATGAAAACAGGAACTGCTGTGGCAGCTGTGGCAGCCATAAAAACAAAGTTAGATCAGTGTCCTGTTTCTAACACTGCCAAAGAGCAGGCATTTGGTCAGCATTATAGGGAAACCACACACATGTAGTAATTCTTCTTCAAGATTCTTTTTCCACCTTTGGCAGTTACTGGCTTAGAAAACTTCTGTCAAAAGATGATTATGTCCTGACACCTGGAAGGTAATCTATTTTTTTGCAACAAGGAACATTGAATTATAAACCAACTTTGTTGGACATATGCATTTATTCTTGACCTTCACTTCACCTCATAAGAAGACGGGGGTGTTTAGATCAAATCCACAGGGATTATCTTCATCGGTTCAATGACATTAATCAGAGAATACTAAAAGATTTCATGCCACAAGCATCCTACCAGTTTCCGGGCACTTTTTTCTTAGGGTTCCCACTGAATGAAATGCAAATCTGAACTTATTCTGAGGAATTAATTTCCCTAGAGATTTTCGCTATGCCTTAGAAGGTTATGAGTAATTATGCAACACTTCATTTCTGTCATCAGCTGCTTTGGTGAAAGACTTTCTTTTTAAACAGGTGAAACAGAGAAAAAAATAATATAAAAACCACTCAACAAACCCCAACCCATAGCAAGAACAAGCACAACAAATGAATATAAAATGCACAAGTGATGGATGGTTGACGTACCTTTCTATATTGGAGTAAAAGGGATGGAAATTGTATTCCTATACTCTGCAGTGATATTCCACAAATGTAATTGCTGCTCTTTTGATACTTTTTACGTCAGTTGACACTAGGATCTTTTCTGTGATGTCTGCTTTCAACATGCTAGTGCACGTATATATGCCAAATGATCATTGAAAGGCCTTATATGCATTCTTTTGCTGAACTATTCATATTCATGTCCAAGGTGTATCCCAATGCCATGCTACAATTGTGTGAAATCTGGTCTGGAGGCATACAAATGTCCTTGATCTTGCATTTAAATCCATTAGGTGATACAAGTGCATTATGATCACAGATGACTAAGAGATTAGGACACAGCCTGACCTTGGTAGCCTGCAAAAGAGAGTGAAGTGCTGGTGTAGCACTAGTGTAGTGTAGTGTACTACAGCTGTTCCAGGATTCAGCACCCACAGCAATTACATTAGGATGAACACCGATCATGCGAGGATACTTTCAAAGAAGGATTAATAACCTATGATAAAATGACATGTTATTTACACTACAGGAAAAGTGAAGAACAGATTAGAGGCAGTTTGACCTATGCAATCCAGTTAACCCACTGCAAATGTTGCATACAAGGAACTCTGACTTTCCCTCAATATGAGATTTCTTATTCCTTGCCCTATTATAATTCAAAGTAAATGAACTCAAATTGTTCAGAATAAAACACCCACATGAATAATCCACAGCTGATTAAATCAGTCTACATTTCAAACTCTTAAATTTAATTCTATGCTAGACTTAACTGGGTTTTGGAATTATGTACTAGATTTGTCTTTGATCTGCAGAAGGAGCAAAGAGTATATATCACAGCGCTCAAGGAAGGAGAGATGCGTACTTCTTGAGAGAGGCTAACTAAATTTCTCCTTTAACTATGAAGACTGTGCCTTTTCAGAAGTGTCCCCTTTCCCAGATGTGCCTTTTCCCACTCTCTCTTTGTTTGCTGAGTATTTCTGCAAGAGGAAAAGACACACAGGTTACTTAAGGCAACCCAAAGGGACAGACTGCACCTGAGCCCCTGCCTGCACTTGTGACACAGCAGTACAGTCTCCTATTTTTCTCTATGCACAGGCAGGAATTCTCAGGCTCCCCACAGTAAAACAGCCATCTTGTGTCACGAGAAAGAAAATAGTCTGCATTTTTATAGTTGAAGGAATGATTTCCAGAGGAGCTCATTATAAGCTTGGGATTAACGTGTTACTTAAGGGTTCTACTAAATTTTCTCTGTTAATGAGTTACTGAAAACTATTTTCTGCTGGGAATTAGCTGGAACAGTTTCTTTCTGTGCCAATGAACCTAAATTTTATTCCCAGTCCTTTCTTTCTTCAATTCCTTCCTATGCCTGGGTTCTGATAAAATTTTATTAAAATCAAGAACGACAGCTCCTAGCTGTCTTTTTTCTTCTCCTTCAACTGAGAAATTTTCCAAGACCTCAACAGTGTGAAAATAGGAAAAAATATTAGACAAAAATAAAAAGAAAGGTGACAAAAATTATCAACCAATTAGAGTTTCAGTCTCTAAACTCAAAAGGACCTTATTTAGACTTTTGTCTCAGAAGGTGATTCCATTATTCTCCATTGTTTCAGCAGAATAAAATAGGAAAACAGCCTTAAGAATATAATACACTGGGTTCAACCCTAGATGATAAGTTCCGGCCTCACCTGTCACATTTAGTCCAGTTTGTTTATACAGTCTCTTCAGAAAATTCTCAAAAAAGTTGTCACTGAATCAGCTAACAACTTTGTAGTCCAGCTGAAGTTTCAAGCACTAGTTTCAGAAGAAAACATTACTCATTTAAAATAAAAGTTTAAAGAAAATGAGCTATACCTCTAATTTATTTTGCAAATATTCAATGCACAGCCACACTTTGCTTCAAACCATACTTTATTTTAGGTCCATTGCTTGCAAATGGACATTGAACTTCCAATTCAGACCTTTTGCTGTCTACTCATTACTTCTGCAATACAGTACTTTGCAGTTCCTGTCTGTGCAATTTCCTTTTATTAATGTACAAACAAAACATGATGAATTAAACATGCTATTGCATGTATTTTTTGGCAAGCATGAAAGATGAGGTAATTGAAGAAGGTTATTATTTCCAGCTGTACAATGCTAGCACATAGTGACATTTAAATAATAAGAGAGAAAGTAAAAGAGGTGTTGTGGTTTTAACAATACTGCCCTCTAAACATTCTAACTCACTAATTTCTACTCATTATTTTGGATAGACCATTGTCACACTGAAGCTGTGTCTCAGACTATTTAAGTAATTTCTGATACAAAAACAAAGGCAAAACCTGAATGTGAAAAAAATGGAAAGTGCTGCAGTAACTAGGTATTTTATTTTAACTAGATGTCAGAACATAGACAAGTCATGTAGAGATCTCTGAGGCATACAGAATTGCTTCCAGGAAAATTCTTTTTCTTTGTTAAAGAACAGACTAATTGTAAGAAAATGACTCATCCTTGTTTTTCAGAAATCTGCAAAAAAACACACAGGATTTTTTTGTGGAATGTTATTTAGTAGAAAAGAGTTGTCATGGTTTTCCACACATTCTTCCGATTAACCTTTAGTTCAAGATCATTTTCAGCAAGAAAGTATTGTTTCTATCTTGATCTATCTGGCAATCTCTTGTAAGCCATATTTTACCTGGTATATTTTTTTCTCAGAAATTATAATTTTTATTACTCAACCATGCAGACAGTAGCTGAACATATATCAGGGAATGGTTCTGTTTCAACTAAGCAGTCCAGTCCTTGAATCATGAGCTGACTGGCTCTGTGGGGAGCAATAGGCTGGTTTAATTTTCATGTTCTTACTGTATTTCTGTGGAGTTAGCCACCAAACAGAACAGTTAAAGACCTATGGTCAATTGCAATGTGTACACTAATTTTCCGTTTGAAAAATAAAACCAGCAAATACTTGTCTTGTTTGAAGTCAATAGCCATTACACACAGCAATGGAGAGTACTGAATTGGGACTGTCAGCCGCTTGTCTCTGTAAATTTGGAAAAAATGCTGCACGTACATGAATTTTTTAATCAGTACTTTGCAGAGGTTCTGTCTGTAACCTGTGGCCCATGGAAATCACAGTAACTCATGGATTTTCATGTTAGGCACTGTTGGTTCTCCCATGTTTGCATACCATTCAATCTACTTTTCTTGGGAGGATGGCACACAACCCTCTTCAGTGCCTTTACTGCCATAAAGTTGTCCTCAGCAGCGCTCCAATCTATCCCTCCAGTTCCATACTTTCCACAGAATTGCTGAAACAAAGGACCAAAGTTCAGCAATTAACTTGAAAATCTTTCTCAATACCTCACTTCAGTGATTCTTAAAGAATGTGAACATTTCACATGTAACGGAGATGCATACCAATATAAACGTAAAGTGATATCAGTATGAATTAAGTCCTCCTTAAGACATTAAATGGCATCTCTTTTGTTCATGGTGTGGAAAAATCTGACATTAAAACAGTCTTGCAGTGTAGCACTGCATTTCCCTTGGATTATGCAGTTAGGGAAAAAAAGAGGAAAAAAATGCAGCATAATGCAGAAAAAAAAATCAGCTACTGATCCTCATTAGTGGTAGAATCTATTCTATTATTTCATTAATTCAACACTCCAAATGGCTATTAATATCAAGGAAACTCAAATTGCTCATCTTGTGTCCCAAAAAGTAAAATATAACAAAAAAAAATACTGAAGACTGGCATATACCTTCAGTGTTACTTCTGTAAGCAATTTGGTGATGTACACATAGTTCACGAGTTCAGGACCAGCAACCTATATGGTCACCCAGTCTCTCTTCAAACATATCACTAGATCATATATTTCATTCCTTTACCACCATGCTGAGCCTCAGAATCTTGGTTTTAGTCAAAGCACATCTGCTAAATATATATCTGAGGTCATCCTAAAATATGTAAATCAACCACATCCATCTAAAAAAGGTGTAAATTAAATCATCCTAAAATATGTAAATTAACCACATCCATCTAAAAAGGCTGCCTGGTTCCAAAGTCCCTTCTCAAAATATACTACATTTCTTATTCAAATTTTTCTGGCCTGAGGTTCTTCAGGTTAAACCTTGTCATTCCTTTCTTAAAAGTCTAGCTTTATATCTGTATTTTTTCCACAAAAAAAGTGCTTAGACAGTGTAAGCAACTCAACGAAAGTTTTCTTTTTGGTGTCCTTAACACACTGAGCTCTTTTCAGTCTCTTTAAAGCTTTCCACACATTCAATCACACAAAGGCTAACTTCTATGCCCTAATTTTTTTTTTCAGCATCTTTTTCAAATGCAGACACTAAAACTAAAACCAGCATTTCAACATCAACAATTTCTGTAGAACTCTGATATGCATGACTTAGAATACAGACCCAGTTCTTTCTGAATTAAAAGGAACTTTGAAATATTCTTTGGAACTTGTGAAGTAAGATTAGCACTTTAAAAATCAAAGGCCACCACTTTGGATTATTATGACTTCATAAAGTCATTTTTCACTTTTATAAAATAATCTGCATTAAAATAATATATGGTGATACCAAATTAATTCATTTAAATCAAGAGAACTCTTAGGTACATAGATATGTTAGCTTTGAGGAATTGTGAGAGATCATATTTAAGTTTTGATGAGAAGTACTAGTAGAAAAGTTCGCACATCTTGTAGTAAACGTGCCTCACTTATGGATTCAATGCCAAACCTGCAGCAGGTATCTTTGACACAACTGTGTTTCACATTTCTAGTATTTGTGTAGGTGACAGTAGAAATGAGTCTTGGCCTCCCAAGGCTGATTTATTTTCAAAGCATATTATCTTATGCGCTATTTTTGTCCTTTTAGATAAATCTACTTTCAGACATCCTTGATCTAAAGTAGCTAGCAAGGACTATAAGCACTACACCGCAGTTGAAACAAAACAAACAAACAGAAAGGACCTTGGTTATCATCTACTTATATGTGGTACAAACACGTGAACCAATCTAACAAGATTATTTTCATTGTGATTTACCCCACCAGGTTTCCCAAAACAAGAAAGTCCTTAAAAACTGAGATGAAAATCAGCAGTTTACTGAAATACTTACCAGTACAAATGTTCAATGATTGATTTAGTATCTGAAAACTTAACTATTTTAAGGATCTTCTCTTTCATTTGGCCTAATTCTGCTTTCTTACTTAAGCTGGTGCTATAGATTTCAACCATTGCTTCACTATCACTTCACTTCACACCCTCATATCAGTGTGATATTAATAAGGACTGGTGGATTCATTCCTTCTATGGATTTTTAGGCAAAAAATTGCAGTACATGAGTGAATATTAAAGTTTATGCTTTGAATTTCATGTGACTAATTTAAAGGTCATACTTGTTAACTGTTGCAAATTTTTGCCTATGGAACCTTTGACATTATAAAATGAAATTCAATATTATAACACTCTAAAATTCCTTCAGCCAATGGATTTTGTTTCATATTATATGGCATTTCACATCTTGAAAGCATGGCATTCCAAGCCTTATTCTTAAAGAAAAAAAACAGAAGTATATTTTGATTATGCAGACACCTGTAAAGACTAACTGTGCATGAGCATGCTGTGATCAGGATTGAAAAGGGCATGATACTTTTTATCACTATCACATGGAAGAGTGGGAAGAAACTAACATTACAGAGGGAATAGCACTTTTTATCTGGCAACAGATGTACAGCTTGATTATGAAAAGGTGAACACAATATTCTGGTATTCCTAATTCACAGTTATTACGCAGTCTTGCTATTTTGATTTCTTTCTCTGAAATCTCTTGACTTGATACTCTTCTCTAGAGTTAGAGGGATCAGACCTCTTACATACCTAAGGGTTGTGTAGACAAGTCATAGCTTCCCATTGGTGAGCTCTCAGTCCTGCATGTTTACCAATAAAATTTTTACTATGTAAAAAAACAAAGTCTGTTAACAATAGGCCTAAATTTGCTACAGTTTCTTATTTTTAGTCAAAAGATTTAAAGGAAACTTAATGCAGGCATATGAAATTACTGTAATGGATGTGTAATCACCACAAAATGTTTGCTTCCCTGAAACTATATTTGGAAAAATTCTGCTTTTTAGTACTTGAAAATTATGCCAGAGGAGATTATATAGTGAAACATGCAGGATAGAGTGTGACTGGAAGGTTACACTGTCACTGTTGTGTCAGGAGATTGCAGCCAGCCATGTCTGAAAATATGGGACGTATTCCTTCTACTCTCACCCCTGTATTTTACATCCTGGCTAGTGTGATAGCAATAACACAGTAATATCTTTTAGGTGACATGTTAAATCAAAGTTTTCCAGAGATTAGCGATTACATGGTACATTTTAAAAAAGAGAAGTACCATAAATCTAGTGTCCTGACAAATTTCTTCAGTAGTCTTCATAACCTTTCCCCTAAGGCAAGAGCATGGTCTCTTTGGAAATAAGTATTCATGCTCAAAGAGATGTCCTGCTCAAAAAGCTGCTAAAAGATTAACGGATACCTAATGCTCTAGGACACATTGCAATATGCCATTTTTGGAATGCCACGGTTTCACGGTTGTATTAAAGCATAATTTTATTTCTGTGCTCAGCATACAGATTGCAGATGGCTCTATTTTTCACTGGTTTATTGAAACACTGGCAATTTGAAATATAGTCCTAGAGCCACACGTTCTATTAAAAAAAATTATAAACTGCATATTTACAAGAAATTAAAATGGAGGGTTTCATGGATTGAGGGTTGTGAGACTGATATGGAAATTTTAGGTAAGGAAAGTTATTTCCATTGCTACATAGTCACTATCTGTAGAAATGTCACTAAAAAATAATGGAAGAAGACACCCAAGCAAAAAAACTCACAAAACCCTCAAACAAACAAACAGCAACAACAAAGCAGGCCTGGAGTTCTCAAGTTCAGAAAATTTATTGATTAGGTCATTTTTGTTTTTATATAGTATCCAATTGTAGCAATTGTATATCTTCCAGCTTAATGCACATTTTCAAGGATTAAAATGTTCCATGAAAACATTGATAGTTCTCAGACACAAAGGGCTTTTTTTCTTTTTGCATTTGAAAAGATATCTGCCTTTATCAACAAAATATGACTTCTTCTTAAACAGAGGAAGAAAATGTAGATGTTGCTTTTCCTGACTGTTATCAACCAGCATTTGGACACCTTTTTTTTTTTTTTTTGGTTGGTTGGTTGTTTTTTGTTTTATATGTTTACATGTTTATAACACTTAAGAAGAGCCTCCATCAAAGCTTTCTAGTAATTTTTAAAGATGAACTATTTTGGAACATGGGGATGTCTGTGATAATCAGTTTTCAGGTGTGCAGTTCCCTGAGCATACAGTGGTGGGTCTCTCAAACTTCTTCAATTCAAACTATTGTAGTCATTTTGACTTATGATTTATCCATAAAAACTGAAAGGGTTATATGTACTTATGGTCTCCCTGCTGTAGCCATGGAGGCTAAGTGTCAAGAACTGTAGCCCTGGAGTAACAGTTTGTTACTCCACTTCACTCCTGAATCATGCAGAAGGTGTTTTAACCTGGAACACAAACAAAAATATATTCTGTTAAGCTAAGGACTATGGTTACATATTGGACAGGGAAAATGTAACATCCGACCTGTCTAATATGCAAGGTATGTATTCCTGAAGGCTTAAAGCCTCTGCTGGCACCTGGTGTGTTAAGGGTCAAGCAGGAGTGCCACATCTGGACTAGGCAACTGCTGGAGCACCATAGCTCCTTCTCAGTCATGATTTACTGCTTGTTTTTAGAATCAAGGAACTTTATTCTGAGATTGCTGAAGAGCGTGAAGAACATGAGATTAGGCTCCTCAGAAGGTTGTGGATTAATGTCATTTTTAGGTTTGCAAAAGATTTGTGTGATGGCTGCCTATGCCCTCGGAAGAGGAGCAGTAGATCCAAAGAATACATTCGCATAAATCATGGAACAGCCTAACCCTATGATACTGTGATCCTTTAGGCATATATTACCACTTCAAGATAGATTTTGAACTCAAGGACAATGTTTCATTGTCTGTGGAGATCTGTGGAAATACAGATGGAGCTGCAGCAGAATCAGAGTTCCCAGGTCCTGTTATATAGTGATTAGAGCCACTAGAGTCTAGGAGTCACTCCCCATTGACAGCATCTGAAGAAGGTAGTCTTCTGGGAAGTGACTTTAGAAAAAGATTGTTAAAAAATTGTCACCTGTTCTGACCTGTACAAAGAACAGTAAACATAATAATTCCATTATTCCATTTAGTATTCTGTCTTCCATTCTCTATGCATGCAGATAATCTCTCATTATTTTTTATGACATATAGGGTCCACATTATGCCTGATATCAAAGGGAATGTATTTGGTAAGACCTTAGGTCCCTTGATAATGGGCACAATGAAGCTATACATATATGAACAGAATGATCACAGTGAGCAAATTCTAATCGTTGGTCTACTAGCATAAAACTCAAGTAAACTTCCTAAATGAAATAGTTAAACAAAGTTAAGAATTAATCAAGATGAAGCAGTGAATGAATCCTGTAGTATAAAATCTGTGCTGTGAGAAATTTGGCTGCATCAGAAGTTTTTAAAAACCCTTATTTTTTGGCTAAGACACAAACAGATGGCAGGATTTGGAGATCCAAATCAGCAAACTATGAACAGGCAGACAGGAATAAAGAGTGTGCTGGGAATGTGACGGGCAGGTTCTTGGATTCCACTGAGCCAAAATACCCTTACTTCTGCATGGTGAAATCTAGTGTTGTGGTCATTGCAGGCGCTTGCTTTAAAGCAACACAGAATAAGAAAGGAAAACTGATGGAAGAAATGTGACAATGGCTTTAAAAGCTATTCCTTCATCAAGGCCCACCTATCCCCATGCTCTGTGCCAATCTGAAATCATAATTTTTTGTGGAAGAGTAAGAATTTGGCAAATGTACATCCTCTTTTATCACTCCATCTCTAGGACTTCCTGACAGATATGTTCTCTACAGAGACCATTGTTTATCCTTTTTATCCACAGTTTGTGATAAAATCCTTGTTTGGGACATTTGGCTGTTGACTCCCTCAAAGTCGGGGAGGGCTTGCAGTGAGACCTTGACCAATTAGACATGGGCAATCACCAACTGCATGAAGTTCAACAAGGGGAAATGCTGCATTCTGCACTGGGGATGGGGCAGCCCTGGATGTACAGACAGACTGGGGAAGAAGAGACTGGACAGCAGTGCCATGGAAGGGGCCCTGGGCTTCTGGGCCATGGCAAGTTGAACATGAGCCAGCAGTGCCCTGGTAGCCAGGAGGGCCAAGCGTGTCCTGGGGGCATCAGGGACAGCATGGCCAGCCGGGCAAGGGAGGGGATTGTCCTGCTCTGCTCTGAGCTGGGGCGGCCTGACCTCGAGTGCTGGGGGCACTTCTGGCAGTCCACAAAAGAAGACATTAAACTACCAGAGAGAGTCCAAAGGAGAGCAACAAAGAAGGTGAAGGGCCTTGAGGGGAAGCCATAGGAGGAGCAGCTGAGGTCACTTGGCCTGTTCAGCCTGGAGGAGAAGAGGAGACTGAGGGGAGACCTCACAGCAATTACAACTTCCTTGGGAGGGGAATAGGAAGGGAAGAGGAGGGGCAGGCACTGACCTCTGTTCTGTGGTGACCATTGACAGGACCCAAGGGAAGGGCCTGAGGATGAGTAAGGGGAGGTTTAGTTTTGATATCAGAAAAAGTTTCTTCCCCCAAAGGGTGGTTGGGCACTGGAACAGCTCCCCAGGGAAGTGGTCACAGCACCAGCCTGACAGAGCTCAAGACGCATTTGGACAATGCTCTCAAGCATATGGTGTGACTCCTGGGGATGGTCCTTTGAAGGGTCAGGAATTGGACTCAATGATCCTTGTGGGTCCCTTCCAACTCAGATCATTCTCTGGTTCTGTGATTCTGCTTCTATATGAGGTATATATGCCATAAAATCTTATAAAGCAAAAGGAGCTATGCTTATAGGACAGCTTTCATAACAACAGACAAAGAAACACTAAATAAATTGCATATCAGACCTCTGTAAAGCAAATTACTCCATTCCCAGGAGCTTCCTGATGTCTAAGCATGACCAGTACACCCTGCTCCTATACCTTGGTAAAGGGGTTAGCATAAGTTATGCTGTTTTATGGGGCAAGTAACAGTTCTCTGTGACTGAGCAAGTCATGTGTTGTTTCCCTTTCCTTCATTATCAAATACTGAAGGTCCTACACAAACCAAACAGATTTCTTCTTCCCTTCCTACTGGCCTCAAGGTTCCTAGAGGCCAGGCTGATTACTCCTTTCCTTACCTGTCTTGAAGTTGCCAGGCACTCAGCCTGGTGGTGGTAATGGTCCTGCCAGAGAGCAGGGAAGTGTTCTCTGTATCTACAGCAGCCAGACCACACTCCATAAAATAAAAAAGTTTTAAGTCCTGAGTGGGGAACCTGGATTACAACAGCCACTGGACAGTGAGATTTGTGACCTCACGATGGCCACAGACACCTCTGCTGTCTTTTGCTTCCTCCAAACTCTAAGTAACTGTAAGTTTCAAGGCTAGATTATAATTATTACATAGACCATAAGCCACACATTAAGATCTGACAGAATCTGTAGAGAGTCCAGGTGATTAGAAATCACAAGCTGTGTTATAAATTCTATATTATGCTACTTCTGGATTGTATTATATTTATTGTGTTAGTAGACATCTTGTGCCATTCTGATCACAAATTCAGTCCTATACTTATCATGAAATCATGTTAAGAAATTAAAACTTCAATTGTAACTGTGGATTAATGTCGTCATCCTTCTGCTAAGGATCCCTAAAGGAACCCATCTGTCCCTTCAGTGTCAGATGACACTAAAGCTCTGGAATTTCCAGCTGGTAATACAAGAGCAAAACCAAAGAGCTATTTCCTCATCAAAAGAAAATTGTGCAGGAGTCACGTTTCACGGGAAGAATCCAGAACACATCACAAAGTAGTCATTTCCCTGCAGCAACAGGACTAGGTTCCCTGAAGATTCCCATTTTACTTGGTTACAAATGTGGAGTGGGATATAGGAGCTCATCCCACACTCTGACTACAAGCTTGGTAAAAAAACTCAGACATTAACTTTGTATATAGCAAATTGTGTTCCCGCACAAAGCAGAACTGTTACACAAGACAAGAAGACACTGTTGCATGTTTTAACAGCCTTGTTGATTTAGCAGCCAGGACTTCAAGAGAGGTCTTTTTCCTGCAACAAAAATTACTCATAAAGCCCACCATCCCTTTCCTGCTCAGGTGATACACTTCCCCCAAAACACATATCCAGAGAAAGAAACAGTGTGACATGTAGGGATTAATGCCAGTTTTGAAGGAATTTCAAAGCAGAAGAAAATATGACTTAGCCCTTTCTAAACTTAAAAGGGAGAAACAGGATATTTCTCAGATGTACTAAAATTATTAAAGCAAAATTCTTACTTAAATGATTCCCCACCTGGAAGGACAGAGGAGTAAAGTGATAAACAGATGACCAGAAACTTTGATACCGACTGTAAAACTCTCTTTAACCTTTAGTGTCCTATGGAATGTAGATATATTCCCTAAAATAATATGCAGTGCTACAGATCTACTTTTGAACTTCTGTGTATTACAGTCACACTGTTAATAGTGTCATCCTTTAAGATGCTGTCCTTGAGATGCCAAACCAGCAACCATTTGTGCTGGTCATCTGATAAGGAATAACTGCTTAATAAGGCAGTCATCTAATAAGGAATAACTGCTTATCTCATCCATGATGCCAAGTTAAAAGAAATAAGAGTACAGTGAGATCAGATTTATCTGCTGAAGCCATGAGTAATTTGGAATAGCCACAAGAAAGTGGAAAGAGGATTTTTCTGTGGAGCACTCTCTGCCACTCTTGTGTACCACAAAATGGTGAATTGATGGCACTGGTCCACAGAGCTGTTGGAAACGTGCCACATTTCTGTATATTGCAGTCGCTTCCTTTTATACATGAGCTGTATTCTAATAACCTAAATCTGCATATAAATTTTCCTTGTCTAGTCTTTTTTTTTTTTTTCATTTTCATCATCATGTAAGTGTGAACTTTTATATGAGAAGGTCATAGCATTTATTTATTCTTTACAAAGTTTGTGACCCTAAACTTAGGAGAGCTTGTTTGAAGAGGAGAAAGGTGGAATTAAGTTGAAGTATAATTTTACTAATATCTCAAAGCCAAAACCCACAAAAAATAACAACAAATATAATGTAAATTTTGTTGGCCTGATCAGAAAGGCTGGCAAATATGACAATGAAATTAAAGAGGCAATAAAATATTTAACCTCCTGTTAAAAATCTAAGGAATTTTAATTTAAAAATAATTCAAATATCAGGTAAAATACTTCATATTTTGCAGTCACCAGGGAATAAGCAAAATAAAGCTGTTATGAAGGGAATTAATTTGGTTTAGTTTAGCAAAGCTCCCAACTGTCAAACTTAAGTAAACATTTTTTTAAGGAACTTGCATGCACATAAATGAAAATATACAGCAGCAGAAACAAATATGAAGATGAAGCTGGAGTGGCACCAGAAGAGTCACCTCAAATCAAACTATTGTATCTGGAAGACTGATAGGTTTTGCCCTGTTGCAGTAAAACAGAAAACAAAACAAAATAAAAAAAAAACAAACAAACAAACAAAAAAAAACCAAAACAAAAAATACAAACAAACAAACAAAAAAACAAACAAAAAAAAACCAAACAAACAAAAAAAACCCCAAAGATTTTGCTTTTAAAATACATCTCCATGTCTACCAGGATTGTGAGGTCACTGAAGGCATTTGTGTCTATCTGTCTTCGCCTTTCTAGTACATTTATTAGAGTCTCCCTTGAGCTCAGAGGCAGGTACAGGGTTCCTACTCCTACTTGGGTGAACTGATTCACACTGGAGGAGCCTGAAGTCTCCTGTCTCTCCAAGGAAAAACAGATGTTCACATGGGGTTCAGCCTGTGTAAAGCACTGAGTGTGGCTGAGACTTCTGCCTTTTTGGTGTGTGCTCTGTCATCTATCTCACTCCTCAGGTTTTTATAACAGGTGCAATTAGGCATTTGATGGCAGAAAGCCACTAATGCAAACTATTGCCAATGACATTCTGTGAGAATAAGTTCAATTAAGCTGTGGTGATTTTGCGTGAAGGGCAGAACTTCTGTGTGAAGCGCATTGCCATGACTCGGGACTTTACTGACATACTTGCAGCATAGCACTTAGGTACTAACTTCTAGAAGCAGTCTTGGAGAAGGACCTTGGTTTTCATGTGCAGAGGAATTTTTAGTTTTCTCAGTTGTAGCCACAAGCTCTTAAAATCTGAAATACCAAATATGAACTGAAGGAATAAAAGTGTATATGTGAAAATCTAATTGGTGCTCAGTTTAACCATTCTGGTTCCTTTGTAATGGATAGAATGTGACATAAAAACTAAAGGTAAACTTAAGCAATCTCTTTTCATCCTATGCAGTTGTAATGGGTTGGCCCTGGCTGGATGCCAGGAACCCACCAAAGCTGCTCTATCAGTCCCTTCCACAAGTAGACAGAGGAGAGAAAATAAAATGAAAGGTTCATGAGTTAAGGACAGAGAAAGAGATCACTCACGAAATACTGTCATGGGAAAAACAGACTCACCTTAGGGATATTAAATGAATTTATTACTAACAAAACTCAAGCACGATAATGAGAAGTAAATAAATCTTAAAAACACCTTCCCCCACCATCTAGTTTCCCCACTCTACCTTCTCCCTGCCAGTGGCACAGGGAGATGGGAATGGAGGTTCATCACACATTGTTTCTTTCCGCTGCTCCAGTGTGGAGTCCCTTCCAAGGGAGACAATCCTCTGTGAATTTCTCCAACATGAGTGCATCCCACAGGCATCAGTCTCCATGAACTGCTCCACCATGGGTCCCTCTTCTGTGGGGTGCAGTCTTTCAAGGACAGGCTGCTTCAGGCATGGGTATCTCACAGGTCACAAGTCCTATCAGGAAACTGCCTCCAGCAGGAGCTCCTCTCTCCATGTCTGCAGATCCCTGCCAGGACCCTGCTCGAGTGTAAGCTTCCCATGGGTTTACTGCCTCCTCTCAGACATCCACTTGCTCCAGCATGAGTCTCCTCCCAGGGTTACAGGATCTCTGCTCCTCCATGGGCTGCAGGGGCACAGCTGATTCACCATGGTCTCGCTCTCTGGCCACAATTACATCTGTGCAATAACACTTTATTTCTTCTTAAATATGTTGTCACAGAGGCATTACTATCATTCCTGACTGACTCAGACTTGGCCAGCAGCGGGTCCTTGAACCAGCTGGCTTTGGCTCTGTCAGACACTGAAAGCTTCTGGCATCTTCTAACAGAAGCCATAGAGCCAACCCCGTACCCCCACCTGACACCAGAGGCTGGCCATGAAAACCCAGTACAGTTATATACAATGTATAGTCCACAACAACGTCAACAACAACAACAAAAAGGGTTAATTTTTTTACAGACAGATACTGTGACATATGGTGAGCAGTACTTTGATTCAGGCATCATGGACAAGCACAAACTGTGAGAACTGTGCTGGACCATAGGCTCTCAGGCACACAAGAGTTGAGGCCACTTCTTATCAGAGGCTAACAGTACCAGCCTGAGCTGGGACTAGACAAGACTAAAACTGCTGCTGCTCTGCACTACCTCTGCATACAGTGAAGGGGGGGATTGATTACAAGTCAGATACTTACTTTACCTGTAAGTGTCTGTACCCTTCTGTCCATTGAGTTCTTCTGAATAGCAGCAGGCTGCACAGTGGTGACATCCCTTTGAGCAGGGATCCTAGGTAAGATTCTTCAAGGTCTCAAGCAAGGTAAAGAGTATTTTACATTAGGCCTAAAATTATATCTTATGATAGCAACATATACATATCTAGCTATAATGTTTTAGAAATGTAGGAAATAGTAGAGTGTTTGATTGCCATCTAATCACCATCCAAATTTTTATTTAAATCATTGTCAAATCATCATTAAATCAGTGTCAAATAGTTGTTAAATTATTATTTACTTACCATTCAGTTATTGCTTAATCACTATTTTATTATCGTACAGTCGTCAATTATTACAATTGGACCACCATTTAATCATGAATAAACCCTTTTTGCTTAACATTATTATGACTTCTTTTAATAATTCACCTGCAATAAATACCAAAAGAAAATTAGTTTCTTCCTGTCCTTTCTGAATTACCAAACTGTCAAAGAACCTCATGGGAAAATCACAGAATATAAGTTAAAAATAATAAATCAAAGTTCCACGTGCTACAAAAAAGTTGAACATTACTAAAGCTGCATGACACAAATATCAGATACATATCATTAGGCTGAAGAAAATATCAGGTTAAACAGTCAAGCTAAATAAAAACAGGAGGCAAATTTGAATACAGTCCTGATGTTTCTCCGTTTATTCCTGCTGTATCTGAAGTATTCTTCTATTTATTATTTGATTCATGGATTAGCTTCTTGCTTACTTTCTACTTTACCAGTCCCATTTTCCTTCTTTATATTACAGGCTTGAAAACCTGTTTAAGACTCTACACTGGTATTGATTAAGCAACAAGTTATAACGAAACTACTAAACCCTCTGAACACACAAATATTAGTTATGGTTATAACACTTTTCACTTTGCTATATACAGTAATACACAATACAATACACAATAGTACTCTTTGTCACTCTTTAATTTCACTGTTGTTTTACTCTTTTAAAGTAACCTGTCTCTGAAGCACAAGGGGGTATTTCCATCTATTTCATGTTGCTACCTTGGGTCTCCTCCAGTCATCTCCTGTTACAATAACTCTGTTCACATGTTATTCAGAGCAGTACCACTTCCTGGTCCAGTTTTAGGTTTCAGTTTTATCACCATTTTTTCTGGAACATTTGGGATAAATAGAGCCATCTGTGCTATTTAGTTTTATTCTGGGAAATAACTATGCTCCAAATAGTGCATCATCTGTCCTGTTACCCATATTAATTTCTGAAAAAATTTAAAATCTACTAAAACTTGCCTGATTAGAGTTAATTTTTAGTTTCATGTATTCCAGATGGTTTCTACTTTGCATCACAAGAATCTAAGAATTTGTGTCTCCTTTAGTAACACTAGCAGCACAAGTCACTGCAGCAACCATCTCATGTGGATTTGGTGATAAACTAGGGCAGCATGATGGGCAAAGTGTGGCATAGCCACAGCTTCAAGAAGTAACATCCCCAGGATTGTAGCCCAAACACTCACATTGAAGAACAGACATACATAAAAAGTTAGGTTGCTACTAAGTTTCACCAGATACAGAAGATATAGATAATAAGGTCGGTGACAAGTAATCTGGACAGATAACAGAAATACCCATAAGAAGATGGAAGAAAGCTAATCAATGTGCCAGTGCTGATCTAGCTTGGACTGTGCAGAAACATTTCTACACACAGAAACATTTCTGGCACAAAAAGTTTAACATTAATTGTACAGATCTGCCCTTGCCCCAAGACTTGCAACTTCATACCATGAGGCACCAAATATGAGCAGAGCAGTTCCCATTTACATACACTGATTTTTGTACCCTTGAGAATCAGATTGAAGAGTTTATTTGGGTTCTCCGAAATTGGATTGTGGAGGAAGGTTTTGTGAAGCAAAGTCTAATTTACAAACATACACACAGACAGAGATACCCACACAGACACATACACACCTTCCTTTAGAAAGGGAATTAAACATATAACCTATGGAAAGGGAAGGGACTCTTTGAACATAGGATAGACTCCTGTATCACACATTCTAAAGCAGTAGGAAAGTGGCTTAAAAGCCACAATGTCCTACTGTGTAGACCTGCTTTGAGGAGAGCCTATACCGTGGACCAGGGGAATGGGTAGTCCAAGCAGGTACCAGAAGAGAGCGACACCACACAGTGCCAAGAGAGCTAACAAGGTCAGAGCTGCTGAATGTGCAGTACAGGCAGCACCAAGCTATAACTGACTCTAACCATGTAGGGATTTGTAAGTTAGAGCTGGCCTTACAAACTGAGCTACAAGCAAGCTAGAAGCTCGTAGGAAAAGGGATAACATACACCTTAGATGCAACAATGCTAATTAGATAAGAAACTGTTCTCTTAAACCAGTGGAAGTGACTGGAAACCTCTGTGATCCAGGAACAGCTGTGCTTTGCTAATTCTGACATTCAAGTGATCAACTGCATCCAAAAGGGAAAAAAAATTACTAGTTCTAGGTGTGGATCTTGATATTTATCTAATATTAAGTGTAAATCTACTTCCATTCAGTGCTCATAACATGTTCGGTTCCATAAGCTGTTAACTGCTGATAAAAGCAATTAGATTTGGGCCCCAGATGGCTCCTATGATCTACAAAGTCAATACTGGTTGTGAAATATTCTAAATGTCAAATTTAATCATATCATCTATGTCAAGAAGGAGGTCCTTCTTGACATCAGAGACATTCTTGAAAATATGAGCCAATACAAATCCATGTAGACTGATAATCCAATTAAAATTTGCTACCTTTTTTCTGAAATTTGTGTATCCTGAGACAGGTCTTTGTGAGTCTGTGAAATTCCTAACAGTACCTGCATTATATGAGGGGGAAAATGAATGTTAGGACAGACAAAAATAAGAGCTGAGGAGCAGAGCACCATAATAATTGGTGCTCTCAATGGAACTGAGGTGTCTGAAGTCATCAACGATGTTAAGGCCAGTGTGCCCCCTCTCATTTAACAACCCTGCAGCTGAGCAAGAGCTTTCCCATCCTCTGATATAAAGGAGAAAGTTTCATTCTGAGCGAAGTGCAAACTGAAAGAAAAGGTGGCCACTCTGTAGTCCCTCTCCCACCCCTTTCTAGCAATTCACTACCTCTCCTCCACAGCCAGAAGGACAGAAAGCATTGAGAGATTGCAGCAGGCAGAGAAAAAGAATGGAAAGAAAACAGAATTGACAGTGCACACAGGATGATGGAAGATGTGAACAGACCAGGAGTGTTTGAATGGCAGAGAAAGACCAGCAGAGAGGGAAAGGACAATTTTTAGAAATAAGAATAAGGACAGAATTATCTGTCTTACAAAATGTCCATTAGCTGGATCACTCCATCAACACAAGGGAGCTCTGATGTAGTACTTAGGCTGTACACTGGTGACAATTCTGCTACATTTGATGTCTTGGTGGAGAATGGGGAAAGGTAGAGTCGTAGGATTTCTCCACTGTCTATTTACTGCTTGCTACAGTTTCCAAATATTCATTAATGTAAAACAGGTACTCATGAAAAACTCTTCCTACGCTCCTGGTGCATTTATCTGTTCCAAAAGTCACACTGGAAGTATTTTGTTCACTGCATTTTTGTTCTTTTGGCTTACAAACAATGACAAGCAATGTTATGTGTCAGAAAAATAATTATTTCTTGGAAATATTTCCGAATAAATATGAAAACAAGTAATGGAGACATTTCAGTTTTAAAGTATTCTCATTTTCTGTTTTGTTCTTCCTGATACATTCCTAGAAGCCAGTATATGTCACTCTTACAAATATTTAACTAAGCACACAGATGTGGAGACTTTGGAGTATATCCATGCCAGTTGCACGTGGTGCCACCTGAGCTCCCTATGAGTGGGAGTGCTCAGTGTTTGTGATATTTTAACTGACTTATTCAGAGACCAGAAAATAATTTAGTATTTACAGGGCCAAAATATGAGAACTAGAGGAATCCAAATATTTAAATAAAAATTATTTAATATGCTGGTTGAAGAGCAGAGAAGATCAAATATCTAGCTTCTTATCCAATCACTGAATGCAGCATCAAGGAAGAAAATACGTTTATAAGCCTTGAGACAGACATAACAGCCTGGGCTTTTCTTCTTCCAGGCCAGTAACCAATCTCCGAACTTCAGAGTCATGGTTCTTTCTGTCCTTGTGTTCCAGTTCTGCACATCTTTTCTCCACAGCTAGACACCTTCAACAGAGTGGATGCATGCTGTCTAGCTTTTTCCCTGTCTCATGCTCCCACCAGGAAATAGTGAGGTGATAGGAGTTGTCTGAAGGGACTTGAAAGATGTCACCTTGAGCTTTCTCAGATACATCTGGTCAAAACCCTGTAATCTCTAGGTTATTGTATAACAGGTGCCTGACTGCAATGTTGTGCTTTGCTATGTTTTCTGTTGGTTTTGGTTTTTCTTAAATATGGGACAGATTGAAGTCCTTTTTTGCAAAGAAGTCAAAGCTATGAACAGGGAAAAGACTGAAGACCTAATATTTTGCAGGTGCTTTCCACTCAAAATCACTGCACATCACTTTGGTCAGCATGCTGACTGCAGGCAAGTGTTATTATGGTGGATACATATTTGGGACCACATTTCCCTTTCCCCACCCCTGCAAAATGAGACACCTAACACAAGATTACAGATCTACCTCACCAGCAAAAAAAAAAAAAATTTGGAAGACAAAATATAAATCTGCTATGACACCATTTTTCATGGATCTAACTTTTACTGTATTTAAAATCAGGCATAATAAACACACAGCATATATAGGTATTCAATAGCATGGACCTCAGGATCTCTGCATTTCATTCTGTATTCTTCTTGTCTGTGCTATTTCATCTTTCAAAACTCAGTCTATGTGCCATATTTTGCTCCTCTGCTTCTGTTCACTGGAATTACAGATTCTAAAATATTTGAGGCAGATTTATTTTTTATTATTATGTTTTTATGGTGGCAAATATGCTAAGCCTGGATTCCCACTGGAGACTGTAATGCTAATAATATCTCTGGTGATATTCAAGGCAACCAGAACTAGGGCTTTTAAAGAAGGCACAATGAATATTGCCTTAGTACCTTTCTGTATCCATCACGAATGTACTGAGGCATACCCTGAGGGCCACTCTGGCCTTGTTCATGTCAGTGATGCACAGAATCTGTTAAGCTTTTTATCCAGCCAGATGCACAGAAAACTGAGTAGCAGCTGGCTCTAAGACATGTTGAAGAGATGTTCTGTGGCCAGAGCATTACTATAGTGGAGCACAAATCATGAGACAGTCCTGTAAAAAGGGTTGTGCATTCTCACATCAGCTCTTAGAACACTGAGATATAGGAACTTCAAGGATGGTCTCAGATTCATAATCTACTCCCACAGGTGTACTGAACAGAGATTCTTTACAAACATCTGCATACAGCAATATCTGAAATTTCCTCAGCTGTTGGGTTTTTTTAAAAGCTAATTTTAAATATATTCAAAATTTTGTATTTTGATAAGTTAGAGGTCATATAGACATAACTTTGCCAGTAAAATGTCCTCTAATTGTCTCTCACATTGAGGTTCAGTTCACCCAGGTCATCTTTACAATATAATCAATAGTTATAAATTAGTAGTAAATATTAATTTTTACTTATTAATTAATTTTCATCATTTAATGGTTAATTTTAAGCTGTTGTAGGACTGACCCTGGTATTCAGTGATCATAAAATTAAGTCTGAAAACCACAACTGTATCATACATCCACCATACCTTGTTTTGCGATAACTAATTGAACAGATAACAAGGAATTAACAGTCATTTCTGAATGTAACTGCATCAAGATGTTTACTTAGCCAGCCAAAATTTTCATAAGAATAATGTGGGTAGGGGTGTTAACAAGAAAAGGAAATATTTGTAGTAAATAAATAACATGCTCATTCTCTGTTGGAAAATTTCTAAAGGTCTTGTTGATATTGACAGATTAGTTGCGTATTTGTTTGGGGTTTTTTTTCAAAGAACACAACACAACTAAAGAGGAAGTAAAATAGAACTTAACTATGTTCTCTGATTACAATTCTGATAGTAAAGTAAATCTGCTGCTCTACTGATTTGAATCCTAGTTATTCATAATTCTACTAGCACTGTCTAGTCACAAGACACCTTTCTTTGAAAAAGACTACAGTTTGTGCTTAGCATCCCTTAATTCCGCTTCACTCTCACGCTTTCCATGTTTGTTTCCATTTTGTTTCTATGTCATCAGAACATGAACTAGAAAAAAAGTGACTAATAAAATTATTCTGCTTTTCTAATACACACTTTAACATAAGAATTAAATTTTCAACAGTATTTTAACTTTCTGTAAGTAATTTCTGGTGCTCATTATCTTTTCTATTAAAATAGTTCTGTCAATTAACTTGCAAAAATTTGGTTTGTCTTAGGTAAACTTTTGTAAAGCTTATGTCAATTTTGCTTCTTTGTAACTGGACATGGATGAGCAAGGTATTTCCAGCTTCTGACAAACAGTATTCCAATGATTATGATATACTAATTTCTGTTACTTTCTGGAAAAAAAAAATCTAGTCGATATATATTAGATGGAAAAATATTTAAGTGTTTAAGCATGTGGTTTTTTCTCATATAAAAATTTTACTGACCTGAGGAAAATAACAGCTTTGACTAAGGTTTCTGTTACAGAACTCTGTACTGAAACATTAATAAAAGAGGTAGGTTATTTAAGTGAATGAATCTACATATACACGTAGCCTGATTCCCATCAATGCCATTGATCTTCTGAGTAAGAATTTCTGTGTTTAGACCTCAAAATGCATACTTTACAGTTTTAGGCAAGTCATACTGCTCTATTCCAGATAATCCTATCTGCAAGCTGTGTTCATGTACATTCAATCATTCATTTTTCTTCCATTAAATTATATTGAATTGGAGTAACTCACAGGAAGAAAAGATAACAGGAAATTATGCTGAAACATTCATAAAAGAGGAGCAAGTTGCAAGAACCTTTGCCTAACATCCCCTTGACTTTGCATAAACAGTTTCCATAAAACCAATGCCCTTTATTTCCCTCAGTCAAAGACCAGCCCTTCTGAAGTACGTCTGTGTTTCCTTTTGAGCTCTTAAATTTATAGAGGCCTCCAGATGCAAAGTGTGTTTAGATGCTGCCAATCTATATAAACAAAAACACTTCTTCCAAAAGAGGAAATACATGAATTCAATTCAACAATTCAAGCTGGTGGTTTTCAGAAAGTCTTTTTTTTCTCTTCTGTAGGAATGGAGTAAGATTTCACCCTAAACTAATCGGTCTTTTGTGGTGATGACAATAAGTGAGAACTATTGTGAATGCATGAAAGGTGTCAGGGACTCAGGAAGCCACATACAACCTGCCTTCAGAAAGGCCTCTTATAACAGTGGACTTACATGAGTCCTTAGAAATAGGCAAACGCTTTACCACTTCATAAGCAGAGCTCTTAAAGGGGTCGACTTGCATAATAGATAATTTCAGAAGGAAGGAAGGGAGTCAAAGGAAGAAAGTATTATCCTAATTTTTTTATTTTGTGTGGTTTTTTCACTTTATAACTTGTTGTTGGTGGGCAGGAGCACCTGCTAGATTTGCAGATCTAGCTCTTTCACAGATGAAAATTCATGTAAAAATATTTGGGTTTATATCTGCTTACATATTAAAACTTATGCTCCAGTACAATATTGCACACAGAGCTTCCTTAGAAACACATATTTATCTGCTGGAACATAAAGATGCAGAGATTGTGTTACTTTGATCTTTAAAGCTGAGAAGTATCTCCGGTTGTTGCACTGTAAGTCAATAAGAAGCCTTCTCTTCAATAAGCTGATGATATTGACAGCAGAATATCACCCTTTTTACCTCAAAGAAGAGTTCAGTGTATCTGTAAAATGCATATAATTATTATTGCCTGCCTCAATGTGTTGCTTAGCTAAAAACTTTTGAGTGACTCCTGCAGATGACTCCCCAAGGCAATGACTTTGTGGAGTCTTTGAGACATTGCAAAATCAACAGTTGAGCATGCTATTTTTATTTTTTTTTTTAAGCAAACAGTTCCATCTTGCCACAAAGTAAATTCAAAACCCATTTTCCATGGTGTTTCTGAGCAGGTTCATGCATCTGAAATACCTAATCTTTGTCTTAAACTATTAGCCATTTGCTGAATTTTTGAATCACAGGTTCTATAAACTGTTCAGACTGGTGAAGCTCCACCAAGAAATTCAGGAAATATTTGCAGTAAATGAATAACATTCATTTAAGAAGAGATTTGAAAGAGAGGAAGGACTATTATGCTCACCTGTTCTGACCTCCTGTCATAATTCCTGAAATTAAACTGTTTTTTCCTTTTCACCACATAAGTAAATGTTACCAAACTCATCATTATGAGAATAATATTTATAGTACAGCCTAGATAAAGGGGAAGGAGGTCTGAAACAGATAAATAAGGCTGACCCAAATCATTTCTGAAAATCCAAGTATGGCAAAATATACACATATAATAAAAACACCCTTATCTTGTCACACGGAGGTAGAAGATGGCTCATTACAACATGTGGTGCAGCATAAGGGTTTCTAATGTCACACAGCAAATCAATTTCTAAATTGAAGAAAAAAAAAGCAATTTTATGTTTTAAAAATCTGATAAGATTTCTCCATCTGCCATGTGCTACAGTTGGCAGCTGCTTCCTTTTGCATAGCTAAGTTCAACATGACCTTAGCCAGACAGAGTGTGCAGGGTATAAGGCCATTGTTGAACATATTAGTGGGAAAGTATTAAAGTTTGGCAGAATTTTCTTGCTTTTGCCGTCCGTCTTTTACTCTGATTAATACCTATATCTTTCTATACTGTTCCTGTCTGTCTCATATTTCTTCTCTCTGGTAGATGCTTTTTAAGAGTAGCTTGATTCAGCTGTAGATGACCTTTAATGGAGCAGTGCTGATTCACATCAAGTTTTTATAGTCTTGCTAGTTTCTGCACACATGTGGAGCAGGGGTCCTCTTTGACCTACAGGAGTTACAGAAAGAGACATTTTTGGGGAGGGAGGTTTAGTAGGTATTTTCTTTTATAACAGCAGTGCTTTTTAAAGAAAAAAAAAACAAAACAAACAAGCAAGCAAACAAAAAGCATTTCCTTTATTATAAGAAAGAAATCCTATACAAATTCAAGAGTGGCAAAAAAGTAAACAATTACTATGCTGAAATTAATATAGGCATAACCATGTTTTGTCACATACACTAAGACTGATTGTACTCTAGCAGAAAAATATTTTTATGAAGGAGATTGGAAAACTTCTGCAGTTGAGTGTCAAATTCATCATCATTAGTGGCAACATCTGATTTGTCACAGCCTCAGTGTCAATTACAAACACACTCTGGAAAGAAGCTTTTGTCTTTCTATTTTCTTGCCCTGCCTCCATCTTCCCTCTCTTCATTCTTCATCCTGACGTGCTCTTGCTTTTATATTCTCTTCACCATTGGTTTCTTCCCTTCTTCCTTATTTTCTCAGTTTCCAATGACACTGCATTCAATTTCTTAAACATTTCTCTCACCTCTGCCGCTCTGTCATTCTGTTTGTTCCTCCCTACATTTTTGCTTAATGCATTTTTCTCCCACCCCTAAAGCCACATTCATCCTCTTCTGTCTTTTCTCTAGATCACATTCTCTTCACTTTAACCATTCCTTACACATACATTTTATCCTACAACATGGGTTAAGTGCATATGATCTTCAGATCAGATCATATCTAGTCTCTCTCCTGGGCCTTCTATTCATTTTGGTATACCATTGGCAAGAGTGGGAATGACACCACCGGATGGCACTTGCAGTGTTGCCTAGAGTACGTTAAGAGTATGGTCCTGGGTTAGAACACATTTACTGGCCTGCCTTCTCCAAAGTGTTTAGCTTTCTTTTCCAGCATGTTATGAAACTGAGTGGACCAGTGCACAGCAGACAACCTACAGGCAAACTGAAAAACTGCCCTAAAGACATCTAACTTCCCCTAACCTGCAGTTCAAATACATTACATGTGCAGATAGGAAGTTGATACCATTTAAAAATTCCTTATCTGCCAAATGTGTTTTCGGCAGTGAAACTGTTAAAATACACACTGCACTGCAGGATCTTCAGATGCCGAGTTCACCCTGTACATGTTTGTTTACCCAGGGAAACTGAAGCTGTGTGCAACACAGTTGGAAAAGTCACAATATGTGGATACAGCTAACCATACAGCCAGAAACACACACCTTATAGAGGAAGAGAACAAACGCTGACAAGCATCTCAAGCTCTTGCTGCACTTAGTCATGGTACATTTCTTGTCATGGGCTGGGATGGAATACAAGATCCTGAAAAATACAAAGGAAACCACAAGTAGCTTTAATAATGATTATATGCTCCAGATGAACGACACAAACATGTAACATATGTACTGGTGGTACCTATTGCATTAATACTGTGACTTGCTTTCTATCTACATACACATAACACCCAATACCACCATATTGTATGATATGCCTTTCATCTTCCTACATAATGGATGGCACATGTCCCATTAGCAGGAAAAAAATGTTAAGCCATAAGTATATTGTGCATGCTTGTTCTTAATGTAAGAGTTATTATTTATTGATGGCTTTTATTTGCCCCTGTTCAAAAGAGAGACCACTGAACAGTGGACAACGCATAAAAACTTGCCTCCACAGACCCTGCTTTTGCCTTCATGCATGAAAAATATTGTACAAAGGGTCACGGTCCATCTTTAATTCATTCCACAAACATTCTGTTTGCACTACCTTTCACTTAGGATTCTCCTGTTTTGTATGTAGCCACTTTAACAAGTTTGTGTCTGCAGTTTTGTTGCAAAGGCAAACTTGTTAGCATTATGCAAATCCTTTTCAGTGGTTTTTGTTTTGATTTGGTTTTTATTTTTTCCTATTGTAGTGAGGCAACCTCTGCTCCTCAGATGTATAATAAAATGTATGTGGCCGAGATAGTCTGCCAAAATGTTCTTGTTTGGCAAGATAAATTCTAACTTTTCCTGCTTTGGACTTGGTCTCGTTTTTGGGTATCCTTACTGCTTCTCTGGCTGTTAATTTTACAAGACTTATTTGAAAGATCTAAGCATCAATACCCAATTTTACCAGGCTTTTTTTTTTATTATTTACATGTGTTGACTCTCTTCAGCTGATTAAGCTGTCCTCTTTAACTTCTATGCAGATAACTCTGTGTTTGGTTTTAAAGAAGGAAGGAAGATTGCAGTTGCAATTGTCAATTTGTTTGCAGTTGTCAATTTTATTATGTTCACTTAAGAAGCAAGAAATACACCTTATAATGACCAAAGACAGGTAGTAGATCCTCTGTTGGGTCTAAAGTAGATCACTGCCCATCAGAAAAGACTAATTGTGAAATTTAGTGTCTTCCAGTTGTTATATTCCTTGATTTGTTTGGTGTTCACTGCCTATGTTTGAGTCTAGTTGGATGTTTTTTGTGTGTGTGTTTGGGAAGGGTGGGTGTTTTTTTGTTTTTTTTTTTGTTTTGTTTTTGGTTGTTTTTTTTTTTTTTTTTTGTGTGTGTGTGTGTGTGTGTGTGTGTGGTTTTGGTTTTTTGTTTGATGGTTTTTGTTTTGTTGTCTTTTTTATCGCCTGAAACCCCGTTGCGAAGGTCAGCGAGGCGCAGGGGAGGAAAGCGAGACTCCCGGGAAGATAGCTAGGCAGTGCCTTCTTCCGCACGGCGGAATTCGGAGTTGGTGAGACACGAGCGGGGCAGGGCCGAGGCTGGCACCGGCGAGCCCACCGCGTCCGAGGGAAGGCGCCTTGCAGCAGCACCAGTCCTTTGGGCAGCAGCCGGTTCCGCCGGCACCGGCCGGGCGGGCGGCTCTCCCGCCGCCTTGCCTCCCTCCTCGGCCGCGGGCGGGCGGCCCGTACAGCCGGGCTCCCTGCGGAGCTGCTGGCCCGCGGAGCGGAGCGGATCCGCCCGCTCTCTGCCGCCCGGCCCGGCGGGATGTGCCGGGGTACCCAGAGCCCTCCGGCCGGGAGCAGGCGTGCCGAGGGCGGGCAGTCCTCCCGCCCCCGCGGCCCCGCGCTCGCCTCGGCTGTGGCTGTGGCTCTGCTATGGTTACTGTCGCTGATGAGGACCACGTTATTAATTTTTGAGGTGGGGGGAGGGTGGTGTTTCGTGGTTTTTTCCTTTCCAAAGCCACACTCCAGAGACAGGGCTGTTTTCCTGGGACGTGAAGAAGCGACCACTGTACCAGCATTAAGATGGGATGCTGGTTGAGGCTATTTCGGACAGGAAAATTTCCCAAGGGAATCATCCTGTTTACGAAGGGGTAGAACTGGGGTGTCCCCTACGCACATTATGGCAGGATAGACTTGTGAGGGACAGGGTTATTCCTCTGCTGCCATCCCCTCTCTCGCGCCAGTTTGATCCTTGGTGTGCGACGAGCGCCCATTGGGACCGACGCAGGGCCGGGCTCGGGTCGTTGCCTCCGCCCGCACAGACCCTGTGGCCGGCGAGGGGAACGAAAGGGCCCGATGACACTGCTGGGACCCCCATCAGAGCCGGGACTTGAAAGTGGGCCTGAAACTCCCTCGCTGCCTTGAGATTTCTGGTCACCCCGGAGACAAAATCGCCGCTGTATTTCCTGTCCTTGAACATTTCCTGACACTGGGAAGATAACAAAGGGGAAAGTTTAAAGCAATAAACATCCCCAAACTGCCTGGCTCCCCATGTGCGTCCTGGGCTGCCGGCTCCTAAGCCAGGCAGCGCTCAGCTGATGAGAAACTGGGCTTTTCCATGCCCCGGCCCGACCCGCGCTCTGACACCTCCTTAACATCTTTTGGGGACCTTCCTCTCCCCAGAATTTTGCGGGGATTTATTTTCCCCACCTGCCAAAGACCTTACTCCCCTGTCTAGGCTACCCATGCCAGCGTGTCCACTTCTGGCTGGATGAAAAAGCGTATGCAGTGATGCCGGT
This sequence comes from Onychostruthus taczanowskii, assembly GCF_017590055.1. NCBI lineage: Eukaryota > Metazoa > Chordata > Aves > Passeriformes > Passeridae > Onychostruthus > Onychostruthus taczanowskii. The sequence goes on along the minus strand of NW_024506221.1, from coordinate 1,824,660 downwards.
CAGTCCTGAGGAGACGCTCCGAGTCTTCCTGAACTCCGAGAAAGGCTCTAGGAGAGAAAGGATGGCTGCGTTCAGCTTTTTTATTTTCTTTTTTTTTTTTAATTATTATTATTAAGCAGTAGGGGGATTTAATAAGCTTGATTGTATTATTAAAAGCCAGAAAGGTTTCCTGGGCGTGCAGAAGCCCACTGACAGGTTTTCTTCTGTTTTGATAGATTTAGTGCTGTTATGGTACACTTCTCCCTCACATGCAGTAGCTAAGACTTGAAGATTAAAGATCGCACACCTCTAGATGAGTCAAAGCCTACACCCCGGAGCAGCTAATTCATTTCGTGATTGATTTCCCCGCTGAGCTGTTTCCAGTTTCAGTCTTGTGCGAAACCTCTTCCCCTCTCGGCACATCCACCGCACGGGCTCCTCACCACGTTCCGCAAGACAGCGAGGGGAAATCTGAACCTCTGGGAACCTCAATTCCAGACACTTCTTGCAAACCATCTTTTTGGTCCACAGCTCCTCAAGTTTTAAACCGAGCAGACTCAAGGAGACTTTCTGCGTGCCCGATTGGCGAGGCTGCTCTGAGCCACCGCCATGCCGTGAGACAAAAATAGCTCTTCCGACCGGAGTGGGAGAATCGCTGCGTCCTGCGGCCAGGTCCCCTCCTCTGAACCCCGCGACGGTGAACGCGACAAGCCCCGAGGGCGGCCCAGGAGCCCTTGCTACCCCTGCGCACCCGGCCGCCGCAGCCCGGTACTGCCTCAGCCCCCAACAAGGGCATCTCACCCTTCTCTCCAGCCCCTAGAGAACCCACTTCCCCTTTTCCGAAATCAGCATATTAATAATTTCCCAAAGTTGAATTGTTTGGTGGTTTTTTTTTTCTTTTTCTCTCCTGGGAAACCGTACTAGTTTTTGCTACTAAGCAAAATCAGGACAGAATTTATAGCGGTACTTTACGGGACGGAAAGGGTTAATCGTCACCGTCGGGTTGGGGGTTGTAATTTTTCTTTTGCCCCCGTCCCCTTCCCTCGAATGCATATAATCTCATTTCAGCCCCTCAGCGTGATGAAAGCTATTGATTTCTATGTAGAGTCGCCGACTTTTAGCTGACTTTCCCAGCCCCCATCCCAAAAGTAAATAAATACGATAGAGGGGAGGGAAAAAACATGTATTTTCGGAAGTGTCTCATATATGTACAAATCTCGGTTTACGTCTCTCCATTCACGTGTGTACTGATATCCTTCACCAGGGTTTTCTTCTAAATACCTTATTCATTGAAACTGGCAGTTCCACTCATTATTCCACTCCCTTAAATCTGATTCTGATGCTGGCTAAATATAGAGCTTCGCTTTACTGGTAACGCGAATCGAATACACAGCAAGCAAATCAGTAGCACGGGAGGGGAAAAAACCCCTTGATCAAAGCCCTCCTTTTTTCCCAATCCTGGTTTGTGGGGCGGAGACAGGTTTCTCTCTTATTGCTCATCATTTGCAAAGATCAAGCTTAAACTGCAGTCACCTCTCTCAGAAGTAGTAGTTAAACCAAAATTTAGGCAATGGGGGTTAATAGAATTACAATCAGATTGAATTATTTTCAATCAAGGGTGTAACGGTGAAAAATATTTTATTTCAAATCTGGGAGGAGCTGTACTTTAAGCAGGTCAATTTTTTTTAAATAAATACAAACATCTAAGGGGGGGGGGAGGGAAGCGCATAGAATGTAGTAAGGGAAAACACCTTCTCTCTTCGAGTCTCATGAAATCCTGAAATTTTCTATTTCTCAGTCATTGGGTGATTTTTTTTTTTTTTTAATTACTCGGACGTTTTTCCAGCTCGCAGCACGCGAGGTCACCCCGGGGGGAGGTGGTGGGGTGGGGGGCGGAAGGAGGCCCCTGCCTGCCCCTCGGGGAGGGGTAGAGGATGACATTTGCGGCGCACCCGGAGGAAAGACACAAAAGGTCCGACAGGCGCGCACCGCGCGGGGCCGCGCTCGCTCGCCCCGCTGCCAGCAGAGGTCGCCGCGCCGCCTGCGCGGGGAGAGGCCGGGCGGGCACCGCGGAGCGACCCGCGGAGGGACCCGCGCCTGCCCCGGCCGGAGCGGCAGGGCCGGCAGGGGCACGAGCAGAAAGCAGACGAGCGGCGCAGGGACGACACTGCAGCCGTGGATTTCAGTGAAATTGGCTATCACTAAGGGTTTGCCCCAAACTCGTGCCAGGCTGTGCGGAGCTGCCCGGCTCAGAAGTCTTTCAAACTGCTTTTTGCTTTACTCAACTAACACAGAGAATTACTATTCTGATACCTAAATGGCTAAGTTTTCATAGTTACACGTATACCTAGTACTTTCTATATATGCATGTACACAAACATCCCCACATGTATGTATACTGCCAGTTTCTTGGGTGTGGAAGTGATCACCCAGAAGAGTTGCATTTCACACCGTTTATTTAAAAGTCGAATATGTAAATTAACAGTGTGCGCGTGTTTACAACCATATCTTCACCTCCTGACACTATCTTGAGATCATTTCAGGGTAGGTTAGTTATCTCCGCAAGCGGCAACACTGGGTCCCGCTTCTTGTTTGAAATAAACCTGGAGGGTGTGTTTGCTCCCTCAGCTTCGGAAGGGAAACATCTTGCAAAGTAAGTTAGAAATGGAAGATGGTCCGTTGATTAGTAGCTCTCTTAGCAGCAAAGGCGAGTTTCAGAACTATTTCTTGGCTGTTTCATCGCAATCAGACTTCCTCGTGGAAAATTATTCTGCATGAATGTGGCTTTGCCTCTCTTAGACCCAAACTCTGTTGCCTTTTAGAAACATGGGACGTTGAAAACAAGTATATTTTCCTGATGAACAGTGATTGGAGGGTACTTCTACCCTACGTTGATGAGGGCGGTATAATAGTCCATATGGAACAGAAGACAAAAATGGGATCTAAACAAACGCACAGGGAATGTTTAAATCCGGGTGCGGAGAGGGAGGTATCGGAAGAGCATTGAGGCGGTCGTGCTCGGGTACGGCTCTGCACAGAATAAAGGATAGGTACCGAGTAGCCGAAGTGGAAACTGCCCTTTGAAAAACACACAAAAGAAATCAGTGCCCAGGTCTAAGATGCGTTTTGCCCGGTTTGGGAAACTTTCAGAAAACTGCCTTGTGGAATCCGAGGGGCGCCGTGCGGCGCTGCGCAGACGAAGGCGCGGGCAGCGCACGGCACCTCTCCTGGCCGCGGCTCTCGGGTGAGGACTCCCCACATCGCCTCCAGGGAGCAGCGCCGCAGGTCCGCTCCGACAGCAAGTCCGCGTCTTCTCCCCACCCCCACCCCCTTTTTTTTTTTTTTTTTTTTTCCTTTCTTTCAAATAGTAAGAACTTTAAGGGATTCTCTTTGTTGGGGAAAGGCAGAAGTTCTTGAGAGGCAATTTAAGGTAAATATTTGTACCTTCTTCAATCTTGTGTTTAACAGAAATATTGAAGATTTTATCCATGAATTTAAGAGAAAGAGGCTGTAGGAAAACGTAAACAGTCCCATCTCGTGGCTGGAGTCGTGCTCAGCCAACCGGCCCTATCCTCCCCTCTTCAGGGCATCTCCGCCTGGGCAAACCAGAGCGTGCCACCCGCCTGGGAAAGATAAACATTCAGGAAGAAAACAGTTGGATTAACACCACCACTAAAAAATTTACATATATACACCATATATATACACACACACACAAATATATGCATATGTATGTATATATATGTGAGTGTGTATAAATATACGTATATGTAAATATCCATACGGAAATGCTACATGTGGCGCAGCAAGCCCGGACGGGACAAGGGGTATAGGTACCCGAGCGGGGCCGGGACGGAAAATGAAAGGTGTGACGGGAGATAAGCGACGGCGATGGAGGAGAGCGACAAGACGAAAGTATAAAGGGAAATACAAATAAGGAGCGAGGAAAAGTTGGCCGCGCGAACCCGAGCCGGGCGGCCGCGCCGCCAGACGCTGAAATATGATAATGGGGCAGCTGCGCCGCGCCGCCCGCAGCCAATGGCCGCGCGCGGGCGTGACGTGCCCGCGCGTGACGTCGCGCCAATGGCGAGCGGGCTGAGTTGGAGCAGAGAAGTTTGAGTAAGAGATAAGGGCGAGGCGAGTGCCCGCGCCGCCAGCGCCCAGCCCGGCACCGCCGCGCCTCCGCACCGCACCGCACCGCGCCTCCGCGCCGCTCCTGCGCCGCCACCGCTCCGCTCCGCACTGCTCCCGCGCTGCTACGCGTGGACGGACCCCGCCGCGCCCCCGGCGCCGCGCCTCACCGCGCGTCCCCTTCTCTCTCCGCAGCCCTGACAGTGTCTCCCACGCCGGTGGTGTTTTGTACCATTTTCTTTTATTTTTTCCCCTTTTTTTTCCGATTTCGATTTTTTTTTTTTTGCCTCTGTTAATACTTCTATTTTTTTTTTATTATTATTATTATTGTTATTCTTGTTTTTAGCGACAGCTTTCAAACCTACTTTGGGGTCTTAAAACGAAACCGTACACCATTTCACTGTGGACATTACACCCTCTTACAGATATGGGAGACATGGGAGACCCACCAAAAAGTAAGGCGGAATCTTTACCGTTGTTGGAATAAATGTGCTGTCTATTGTAATGGTCTCAGCAGACGAACTGATGAAGTGATGAACTTCATTTAAATGGTAGAGAAGGTGCCTTTGTTACCATGCCTGCATGCTTGCTCTGTCGTAGCCTTATGTGTTAACAGCCTGGGGTCCTACTCTCTTTTAAAGTTTGGGGAGCAGACAGGATTTTGATGGGATCTCCAACAACGGAGCCTTAAATTCTTCTCGTGATAGACTGCAGTGAGGCTGTCTGACTATCCAGCACCTAGTCGGTCTAGGGGTATTAGACTTGCAAAAGAGAGCAAGTGACAACCGTAATGATGCTTGTTCTTGCTAGAAGCCTCGACTCCCTTCTTCTGAGGTAAAAGGCTCAGTGGGAAGTGCACCCCACCATGCTTCATCGTTTCCAGTCAGAGCCTCTTAAAATACAAATGAAACACATAGGTACTCTTCTCGTAAGGCAAGGCTTTCAAACAAGTCAACAATAAAATAAAAATTAAACAACCTGGGAGTTTGGAGTTTTGATTCCATGCAAGGTTTTTGAAATGAGGACCTTCATCCCAAAGATTTTTCACATTTGCATTTTTAACATATGTTCCGCCTCCTTCCTAAGCGAGGCAAGGTTTTGATAGCACGCTATAATTACCATCCAGAAGTGTAATATTCTTTAAAAAAAAAAAAAAAAAAAACCAAAACCCAAAAACCCCAACAAACCCCCCCCCCCCCCAAATATACAAACAAACAAAAAAAGGCAGAAACCAAACAACGCTCCCACAATACGCTTTATAAGGGAATGACATTAAAAGTGTGTTTATCTCTGTAGGAGAGTAAACGGTTAGTCAATCATGTATTTATTTTCATTTCAGAAAAACGTCTGATTTCCCTATGTGTTGGTTGCGGCAATCAAATTCACGATCAGTATATTCTGAGGGTTTCTCCGGATTTGGAATGGCATGCGGCGTGTTTGAAGTGTGCAGAGTGTAATCAGTATTTGGACGAGACCTGTACGTGCTTTGTTAGGGATGGCAAAACCTACTGTAAAAGAGATTATATCAGGTACGCCATTTACGTTGTTTAATTTTCGGTGAGAATTTATTTTTCTTTTAAACTTTAAAAATCTGATGGAGAAATAAAGAGGGAAAACTATGAGGAAGCAGGTATAAGATAATTGGTATGTTTTGATGTGTTTTCCTATGAATAGACGTGCGAGGAGAAAAGTTAGCAGCGAAGTTTTTTATTTCTTCTTTTCAAATGCAAATAACTGTAGTACTAGAACTAGGTTGGGGACCGTGTAGGACCTTTCAGAGGACTTTGGCAATGCATCCTGTGATTCTAACCGAGGGGATAATCTTAGATAACAAAGAATATTTTCAATAGTGTAGATACTATGAGCAACACGGAACAGATCACTTTCTAAGACAACCTGAGAAATGCATCTCTGTGTTTCTGCAAAGACATAGTGACATTCAAAAGAAAGGCACTTCAAGCATGTATGCCGTAAAACATAATACACGGGTAGGAAAAAAACCAAAAAACCCTACTTAAAATAGGCCTATCAAAAAAAAACAAAAAAACAAAAAAACAAAAAAACAAAACAAAACAAAAAGAAAACAAAAACAACCCCCAAATTTCCTTCGGACTGGAGGCTCCTTTTATGGGGACGTTAAAACCTAGACCGAAATGTTTCTTAGCTAAAATAACTGACATTTAATCTTTTTTAAATATTAACCCCTTTGGTGATATCTGACTGCCTTTTCTTTCTTATCTTATCTGTACTGATGAATTAGACAGAGCAGATCAAATTGCCCATCATCTGTTCGCGAACAATTGGGTATATTTAGATAATGGAACCGCTTCCTTCCTCACATTAAAATCTGGTAACTGATAAAATGTGAGAGTTGCCAATGCTGACACTATAGAGAAACCAAAGCAGGAATTTCGAGTGTGTTTATTATTTGTGCTCCTGGGTCATGCTGATCCGTTTCAGTGTCACCTACTGGGTTTGCCAAATCATAAGTTTCTATGACACTGAGGTATGAACAATTTTAATTTTTTTGCAGAAAATTTTGGAAGCAAATCACCTAGCCACCTAAGATACCTTTCTGATTTCTGTATAATTCTGAATTGAAATAAAACCCTCGAGTCTTTCCTTCTCTAGCGCACAGTTTGTAAGCAGACCATTCCTTCAAGCCATTGTGAGATTATTCTCCAAGTTCTAAAATGGCGAAAATTAGAGCTTTTTTTTTTTTTTTAATTCTTTACTTGTAAAAGAACGCTGGAACAGTTCTCTTAAATGTTGTCCTTTTTCTAAATTGAAATGAAAAAAAAAAAAAAAACAAAAAAACAAACAAAAAAAACGTTTGGACCGAAATGTGTTCACTTACCTCCTTATAGAACTGAGCGGAAGAAATCTGAGCAGGGAAAAAAATAATCAGTTATTTTAAATTAATACAGAATACATTTAATTTGCTACAATTTAAAAAGAAAAAAGTGCATTGCGTGCAAGATGGCTTTGAATTAGACCATGAGCCAGTCTCTTAAGTGTCAAACCTGTGGGCAACCACTGCAACTTTTGTACCTATGAATGCGCCTACTTTATGATTACTCTGTTCTTTTGCTGTTCAGCCTTTTGGGTTTTTTTCTTCTCAAAACGGTGTAATTCGGGTATATGTAGTTCTGAATATAGGATTAGAACACTTCTATAACCATAAAAGCTAAAGAAGTGTATACTCACAAGCATACATTACAGACTGTATCTCTCAAGAAGTATACTGGTGAGGAAATTGGTGGGGATAAATAGTAGTTCAGTTTTAAGAACAATTTTCACAGTTTATGTACCAGTACCTTTTTCAGTGCATGTACCCGTACATTTGTGGTAAGATGTTAATTTTAATCATACCAAGGACTTCTGGCTCATAAGCATCCTGTGGGAGAAGAGAGAGTATTCAGTAAGACACCCGAGCTGGAGCATTTTCTAGTGTTTATCTACTGGTGGGTGAGCTGTCGTCCTCTCCTCCATGGGAGACGAGGAACCCGCCACCCACTCCAGAAACTCGTAATTTGCTTTGTGGGGCTGTCAGCGAGATGTTGTCCTCCCGGTCCTACCGCAGCGCTTGAGCCCCGGCTCGAGGTGGGAGCGTCAGGAGGAGGGGAGACGGGGCAGGGACGCTGAGGTAGAGACAAACTGCAGAGTCAGAGCACCGAAACTGCCTTTTTGTTGGTGACAGGAGAGAGGACTTGCGCTACTATATATGTAAACCTGAGGAGGCATGTGTGTTATGCTTATATTGTCGATTTAAGTTAATCTGGTGAGAGGAGACTAGGGGAAGAGACCCTGCGCTGGCAGTTACCCCGCTGGGTCCCGGAGGCTGAGTTGACGGCAGTCCGCACACACATCAAGCGGCGCAAATCTTGAGTGGGTTCCGTGCGAAAAGTATCATAATTTGGTGAAGCTGGCACGTTTGTGTCTCGGATGGCAGCTTCGGCAGTCTCGCCTTTCCCTGGTGTGCCCGGGTAGTCTAGTTCAGACCCAGGCCAGGCTAGGTCAAGTGAGGAGGCAAAGAGAGGGCAGGGACGGCCCTACTCCTGCAGCAGCCAGAGCGCTGGGGCAAGAAGGAGAGGTTGAATATCCTCGGGAAGAAACGGGGTCTTTTTTTGTTTCTTCTTACACCTCTGCCTCCCAAGTCTCCTCTTTCACCGGTGTGTTTGTGTCCACTCCGCCTTTTATAGCTCGGGGATCAGGGCACCGACTGAGAGTGCTTATTCCTTTCCTCTTCTGGCTTCTGTATTTTCCATGCTTTTAAAAGCAGTGGATTGCGTGTGGCGCGTCTACGCGGGGCCAGGGGCTGCCCACGAGCGGGAGTGAAAACCTCTTTCTTTTTCCCTTTCCTTTCCCACCCCCCCCCCG